>NC_041387.1:233199921-233222384 GCF_002162155.2 Triticum dicoccoides | reverse complement strand
CAGTCTTTGGCGTCTCCATTGTAGCTTCGATGGAACTCTCGCCCTCAAGATTATGCTCGTTATGCTCTTCAACAACTTATTTACTTAAAAGCTTGATCCCATCACCTGCAACTTTTACATTCTCTTTAAATGGATCGGCATGAAGCAGCCGATGCAAAAACTTTTTGTCATCGGGACCAATCGGAATAGACTGGTCATCTCTTGGTGTTTCAACAAACTTCAATCGTCCTTTTTTAATGGCCGATTTAACTATTTGACAAACCATGTTGCAATCCTCAAAATTATGCTTGGACGAATCATGCAACTTACAATGCATTCGTCCTTGGATTGATGGCTTAACAGGGTGATCAAGAATTGTAATGTAATTATTTTTCAGCAATAAATCAAATATTTGATCACACATGCTTGAATTGAACGTATACTTCTTGTTTTCTAGCCGATCTTGCCGTTTGAACGGCTTTGGAGATAAGCAAACGAATGGTTCGGATTTGGAATCTCCACATTCGCCTATGCATTGTGTTTTCCACTCTATCTCCAATGTCTTTGGATAAGATATTATATTAGCATCGGTTTTCTCAATAGAATTTAACCTTGGCTTTAAATTTCTGAGACAAAGATATTTGGAACATACATGTCTCAGTTGAGACCAAGTGCAAGCCAAGTACGAAATAAGCAAAGCTACCCAACTAGATATGAACTTTAGATAAAGTAACGGGGAAAGCTTTGGCTGTAACAATAAGTCATTATCGGTCTTTATAAATGGCGCAATGGGTTGACCGATATGTTCCATAACAAGTTTATTGCTAACAAGTAAATTACTCTCCTTCATTGGTCTTGCAAAATTACTTATGAGAATATTTCTTATAGATGCATCAATAATGAAGTTGCGACCAAATCTAAAAATAGGTAAATTACTCTCTATGCGTACCTCTTCAAATATGTTGGGAGAGCATGATGGTGGTGCCACTTGAAGAACATCTTGCTCCGTCTTTGGATGGCTCCCCAACACCTTGTCATTGTATTTTTATTGATTCCATGCATCATTGCTTTGAAGATCCATGTCAGCTGAACTTTGTTCAGCTACTTGTTCTTGTCCTTGAGGCTTGTAAATTATTATGGCACAAAACTCATACGGCAGGAAGTAGGTTCCATTGACTTGATGTTTTGCTATGCTTTCCATGCCCTTTCTCAATAATGCTTGCCTCTTTGGATTTGATGGACCCAGAATATATACTACTTGATTCAGCTAAACCGAATTTTCTTTGTTACCTGAATCAACAACTTTATCTTTTTGAATTTGCAAGGCTTCTCGCTCTTGTCTAATTTTAGCCCACATCTCAGCTTGCCGAGCTTTAAACTTTTTCATTTCAATTTCATCCACTCGTCATGAGATTGCCCCCCGATACTTTGACTCTTTCAGGAATGAGGTGTCGAAACTTTGCGATTGTTTAGGTGGTACACTGGATGGTACAACACTGGGCGACTGCATCATTTGCACAACTCTAGCTTTTACAGCAACAAAATCATGAGGCTTCCCGCCATCTATTAGTTCCTGGAGAATAGAGTTGCACAAATCAAGAGAATGTAAGCTTGTTCTGAATTACCTAGTATGGATATGGTTGCCCCCCAGTGCTTTTAGACTCTTTCGCCAATGAGATGTTGCCGAAATTCTGTAATTGTGTAGGGGGCCATGATATGCCACGGTAGTAGGTGAAGGCATTTGTGCTCCTGCAGAAGTTTCACTTATTCGGACATGACCATTAAGGTGCAGAGCCAAATTATGGACATCAACAGTTGCGTATGGTGCCAAAAAAACTAGTAGCATGAGGTGTAGCATACGATGTTTGAGGGTAATTGGCTGAATAACTAGTAGTAGCATGGCCAATTCCCCTATCCACCAGCATGTTTGGATTAACATGTTGCAAATTAGTTGTCGATGAATAGAAAGATGAAACACTATGTTGCATGCCATTGAAAGATCCTACATGGGGTGTTTCAACTTGATTAACCGAACTCATCATGTTGTTCATCGGCATATGGATTTGTGGGGTTGCCGATGCATGGGAGTTGGGATACATATGTTGGATGTTGCTAAAATTATATAAAGTTGAAGCATGAAGATTATTCTGAATCCATTGTTGCACATAATTATGCTCATTAGATGATCTAGCAACAACATATGCGTTATTTGCATCTACATATGTGAATTGCGTATTTGTGACACTCCAAAATTTTAATTTGGTCTTTATCAAAAACTTTGTGGTTTTCTTTGAAAAGAGGCCATTTAAATTTTTTTCTTTCAGAAAAAAAAACCTTCCTCTTAAAAGCTTCCTTTGCTTTGGCAAGGATTTTTTTTTAAACTTTGGTGTTTGAATCTTTTGAAACTTCTTCTCTGTTGGTTCCCTCTCAAATTTATTTTGGGAGTTTAATCTTTTTCTTTTAAACTGAAACTCTATGAAAAACTTGAGTTTTTCATATCTTGGAACCACCCATGACTTGGCATTTTGCCATGTGGTAAAACCCCTCCAAAACCTCCCCTACACCTTGTGATCAACCTAAGTTCTCCGTCCCAACTAATCCAAACAAGTTTTGGGTTTTATTCTAATTATTTTTCCTCTCAAATCAATTCTGAAAATTATTTGGAGCCTGAGTGATTTTCAAAGCAAGTACCCTTTTTCATTTGAGTTTTGACCTCAAACCAACTCTCCTGGATAGTCCTTTTTACCCACAACCCAGAACCATCTTGATCCACTCCTCCTCTTTTCAATTTTTTCAAAATTCAGTCTCTGCAAGTTTGGACCAGATTTGCCAAATTTGATGAAATTCATATCTACACTCCTCCAAAAATTCCACCAAAATTCAGGCAGCCTACTTGAGCAATGAGAAGCCACTCCACCAAAAATCAGCTCAAGGAAAAATCACCAGAGGCCAAATTCATTCTGTCGAACACCTTGCAGGCACTGTTGTTGTTCAAAATTTAGAAAATTCAGACTTCAGTGTCATTTTGCGTTCGTCAGCTTCACTCACGCGTTCACAGTGCACTTGGCACGTTCCTCGCAGCCCCTCCCTCCTGTCCAGAGCTTCACATGCGTGCGTGGAGCCTTCCTGGCGTCGGTGGCACGCTGGCCCGCCCTCGCCGGCGTCTTTTGTGGCGTCGGGACCTCCCGTGGCGGCCGACAGGGGACAAGAACGGCGGCTCAACGCTGTTCCGCGCCACCCATCGCCCCTCTGCTCTCCGCGTGGCCTCATGCGTGCCAGCGCACGCTCGTGGCACCGCCACCGTGGCCGGCAAGCACGGGACGCGCTCCCTGCCGCCGACGGGCCCGCGCCGCCCAGTTCTGTCGAACTAACCCCAAAGCACCAAACTCCAGCTCGATTAGCGCCTAAACGGAACCGGTGGACCTCAACGACGATGCCCAAGCCCCTAATCCCACTGCACATCCACGGCACCGCCATAATCACTCGCCGGAGATCCCCGTTCACGGCAACCGCCTCGGGCCGCCTATAAAAAGGGCCCCCGAGATCACCCTCGTGCACGCATCATCCCCACTCCTCACCAACGCCACGCCAGGCCACTAGGAGGTCCTCGAGGAGGTCTCCTCCCCCAACTCCGGCCGCCCCGATCCGCCTCGGCCTCCACCACGATTCGCTTCGGTGAGGCCATCTCCGGCGCCCAAACCCCGTCCGTTAACCTCTCTAGTTACCAGGAGCCTAACCCCCTCTTCAATTTGATCTTCACAGCTCTCTCCGACGAGTTCCTCGACCACCCGAGCCGCCGTCCGCCGGAGCAAAGCTCGCCGTCGACGTGGTACTCGCCGGCGACCACCACCACCACCAACCGACGCGGAATAGCGCCCTGAGCACGGAGGTACCCTCCGATCCCCCTGCCTCGTCGTGGATCGCCGCCGGCGACCACCGAGGCTCTCGGGCGCCGACGAGCTTCGTTCCCCCCCTTTTTTGAAGTTTAAACCTGACGAGTGGGACCCCACCGTCAGCCTCTCTGCTCTCTCTATTGAAACGTTTTCTGGAAGCGCCTTCGGGCAAAATGCGCTTTCCCCTCTGGGCTGGCGTATTCAACACTGGAATGTTTTTTGTTTTTATAAGCTAGCCCCTGGAAATCTTCTGTTTCATTACAGATGAGTCCCTGGACAAAAACCTTTATAACTTTTAATCAGAAAAGTATTTTTTGATTGATTCTTTTTCTGTTCTCTTTAAAATTTTGTCTAGTTTTTTATCAGATTTATTTGAAAAATATTTGGTATACTTTTTGTGCACTCCTTGGTATTTACGATAGCGCATATATTTTCTTTATACCGTAGATACCGAAGGAGGTGACGGAGCCGCGAACTTCACCGAGCTAGGCTCCGACTACTCTGAACCAGGCAAGCATGTTTGAACTTTTGATATGATGAGTGTCTTGGCATGTTTTGCATTTAGTTAGTTTCATGACATGTTGAGGAGCATATCGATGAACGTTATTTTATGCAAGATTGAGGTAAGTGAGCTCGATGATCCATAAGTGGATGGATGTGAGTATGAATGGCCATGTGTTGGCATGAGGATGGGTGAGATGGAAGTGTCGTAGCATGCCAGTCTTATGCCAGACTATGTGACTTCAGTGTCAAACCGTAACAATCCAGTTCCTCTCATTTTCTTCCCTGTACTACCACATGTTTTCCGCAAGGAATAGGGTTTAGTAAGTTGCAAACCGCTTTCCTGGTACACACCAAAAAGGAGAGGCCGTGATGATGGTTCCATGGCCCTGGATTAAAGCCAGTCATCCGGTCAGGGGGCATGGGTGTTTCCGGTTGGGACCAAGAGGGGGGCACCCCTTAGAGCACGCGTATATAAATTTGATCCCATGCTATTCGAGATTGTGATCTCCCCGTCTCAAAAGTTTTTCTTGGACGATGTCTAGGGTGATTCCAAGCATCGAGAGGTAGGATGGGTGTGTACTAGTTAGCTGTGTTTTCTTCTGAAATACCGTAAACGGAACTAGTCCTTGGTGACTACGGAAATCCGTTGGCTGTGGGAAAAATTTTGTACAAACTCTGCAGAGTCATATATTCCTCCAAATCATCTATTCCATGTCCAAATTCGTATTATCTTATCCTAATCAAATGTCAGTTTTGATGGCAGAGACTCCGATGATTCGCATGAGTGCTAATTCCGGTTAAATGATTATTCCTGTGGATGGACTAACCCATTTATTCTCATGGATTAAATGTTTATTATGAGTATATTTACTTGTCAATAAAAGCCCTTTCTGCGATGTCGCTCAGACGTCCGACTGTGGCATTGTTGTATTTTACTTTCTTTTCAAGCCCTTTCTGTGATGTCGCCCCGACGTCCGACTGTGGCATTTCTTTTCAAGCCCTTTCTGTGATGTCGCCCCGATGTCTGACTGTGGCATTTCTTTTAAAGCCCTTTCTGTGATGTCGCCCCGACATCCGACTGTGGTATTTCTTTTAAAGCCCTTTATGTGGTGTCGCTAAGACGCCCGACTGTGGCATCATTTCCTTATATTTATTTGTTCACCTTTCGAGGCGTCGCTTCAGACACCCGATCGGTAGTTATTTATGCTTTGTTGGGATTTCAGGCGGACTACCGCTGTTTCCCTTTTTACTTACCTTGTTATGCTAATTTTTGAATGTACATTGGTGAATTATTCATGACGCATCCATGCATGCATTTGTTATATCTTACGTCCGAACTGTCTTGCGAGTACTTTCAAAGTACTCACTGGCTTGTTGATTTGGCCAGATGCTGACGAAGGCGATCTCATGGATGAAGAGTTTGATAGCGAGTCCGACACCTAGAGGAGTCCCAGTCAGTCTCGTGCGACCCTGGATTTGGTCACTGTTTTACATCCGCTTCCGCTACCAAATAAATTCATCGAGCCTCACCTCGACGCTCGATGAGATGACAGACTTAGAGTCTTGTATTTCTCTCCCCGCTGTGTTTTTCCACCACCGCCCTATCCTCGAGTCAGTAGTATGCCTCCACACCACTGTGCCATGTCCGCCATTATGTATAATTATTGCTGTGCTTGTAATAATTTGGTTGAGCAACCGTAGTTCGACCCTGTAATATATTTTATGCTACTGGCTTATTGTATCAAGAATTTGTCTACCAGTGAGGAGGATTTCTCTCATACTGGACTCAAAATATTGGTTTCCCAATAAATATTTTTATTGGAAACCGGTCGTGACAGTATTCATATTATCTCTGTAGATTGCAAACCCTAGATGACGATCTCTTCGTAGCAAGAACGGGCTGGAGACCGTTCAAAGCTTCGTCCCCAGCGGAGTCGCCAAAAAGTGTGTCCGCACACGAACACGTCACCATGTACCCTTGACGCCGGGGATGATGCACCACAACTCACGTCAAAGGAGACCCGCTGGAAGCGCGGTACGCAAGACAATCCGGCGGGCGCTTTTGCAGACCCGAAATCCCACATGCCCGGGAGGGACCCCGTCAGGGTGCGCAGCAGCTATGGGATGCCCTAGGTTGACCTGATCGCCCTAGGGCCTCGAGGTTCGCCACCCTACAATGAAGAAGAACGAACGAGGAACGAGGAAGAAAAAGAATAAGCGAGAAGATAAAAGATAAAAAGTGGTAGATGATTGTTCGATTGTGTGTTATTGTTCAATCGGCCGTCACCTCTTATCTATATAAGAGGCGGATGGACTTCCCGTACAAGAAAAGGACTTCCCTAGCCGTCCAAATCACCAAAACCTAATAAAACACAGACTATTCACGACCCCGGCCCGGATGATCCGGCCTAGCACAGTTTTCTAACAGCAGCTTACTGATTTGGCTCTAGAATCCACATACGACCTCATATTTGGACGGGTTTTATATCAAAATCAACCACCTCGATGAAACGCACAACTTTCATGTTGAACACTTTTTGATCTGGGTCCATCTTGAGGAGGTTTTGGGCCGTCTTCTAAAGTCTGCAGTAGGAAAACTTGTCCGGACGTCCGGACGATTGCCCGGATTGTCCGGCCTTTACCCGGATCATCCGGGACTTGACCCAGATCATCCGGCTTTCACGCCAACCTTCTGGAATCTTAGTGCTTCAATTACCCGGATGATCCGGACCCCGGCCCGGATGATCCGGCCAACATTGTTGCAGTGCACGGTTTTGCCTATAACTTTTGTATACGACCTTGGATGGGGACGATCTTTATATCAAAATCGTCCGTTTCGACGAGACGAAGAACTTTGCAGTTATAAATATTTTCATCAGATGCCATCTTAACTAGGTTCCGTGCCATTCTCTAATCTGATGTCAACACAAGTATCTCCGAAATTGGCATATCTTTTGCACTCGAGCACCGTTTTAGACCATCTTCATATCTATCTTGATCTTCTCGAAGAGAGCCATCTCATGGTGACTTTCAACAATAAGTTTGAATTAATCTTGACATAGCTTCAAGCTACTCTTTATAACCGTGCCACTTTTGAGCGTCAACAGATGGCATATTGAGAGCAAGAAAGAGACAAGCTAAAGCAAGTTTATGTGGCAACCAGTGGCATAGAATCAAATAAGACATAACATAGAGAAAACCACATGAAGGGATCATATGCACATGAGCTATGGATTAGATGGAATCTTCAAGCAAAGTTGACAAGTTTTATAACAGGCAGTTTCAGACTTGATGAAATTAACAAGTATGAAATCAGCAACATTGACTAGGCATGTTTGCAAGCTTGCTGCACTCACCACAGGACATATCATGGCATAAAATAAATACTACAAGCAAGAGAACATGAAAGTGCACTAAACAGATGTTGACAAGATGCCCATATGATGTATGCACTAAATCACATAAAAATAACAAAAGGGCAAGTTTTAACAGTTTCAGCACTCAACATTAGCATGCTCTTTTACAACAGAGTTTATGACATGAAGATGAACCCTAACATGAATGCAAGTGCCACCATCATGTGGATCACAGAGAGTAGAACATTTTACATATATAAATCATATTCATACAATGCACAGAGCCCTACATACAAGCACCACAAAAATGCAAGATGAGAAGAATCTCTAGGGACTTGGTGGAATTTACCCAGCGGGAAGTGGGACGAGGTGGATGAGGATGGCGCGATGCAACGGGTTTGTTCGGTACGCGGGATGTAGACCGGCGCGGAGTTGGACGACATGATCCAGGTTGCTGATTTTGAATCCAGTCTCTCTGCAGACTACGACTATGCGTTTGACTTTGAGCTCCAGCGAGGTTGACAGGTCGGGTGGCGCGGGGAAGGCCAGGAATGGGATGAGGATGGCGGGGGTCCTCCAGATTCGGGTCGTGGTGGCTCTGCCGGCGGCTTGGTTCACGGATCTGGCAAAGGATGCGGCAGCCCGGGCTTGGCGTCCATGGAGCTCCGACGATGAAGCTTGCTCAAGTGACGCCTTGAGGCGGCGCGAGGGGACGAGGCACGAAGGAGAAGGCACGGGGGTGGCGACCTATGGGGCTCCAACTCCGGTGGGCGGTGCGGCTCGCCGGGATCCTGTATGGCAGAGAGTGCGAGGCTTCGGACACGACTGCTTGGGGAGGAGCTCGGGCGTGAGCTCCTGCTCGATGAAGATAACGGGGAGGCAGGAGCCTATGGGGAGAGGCGACGATGGGCTTCACGGGCAGCGGCGTATAGGCTCAGTGGGCCAAAACTAGGCTCCGCGGGCCCGCGTAGTTGGAGTGAGGAGGCTGGCGGCTGGGAGCAATGTGGCTGGCTTTGAGTGGTGGGAGCGGCGGCTGTCGGCGGCGCTGGCTCGCCTGGATCCGGCAAGTGGCTACGCGCGGGTGGCCCGACACAGAATGCAAGGAGGGTGGCGGCTGGGAGGTAGGAGAAGGCTAGGGGTAGCTTTAAGCTTGAATTGGAAGGGATGGGTGTGAATAATAGGCAGGAATTAGGCTAGAGGGGGTTTGAGGGGGTTTCGAAGCCCTCTGATCGCGATCCGACGACACCGGTCGGAGGGGGGCTAGGTAGGTGGGCTAGTGAGTTGTGTAGGTGGGACCTGGGCTGAGAAGAGAGGGAAGGCATCAGCCCGGCATGGCTTTCGGATACCGAAAACGTCCGGCGTGTAGACCGGCTATAGTGCCGCTATAGTTATCCATTGGGGGCATAGAACAGACTCCGAATGCGACGAAATTTGGCAGGTTGTCTACCTACAATAAAACAAGAACACACGCCAACTTTCACCCATTCTAAGATCATTTTTCTACCACTTATAAAATAATATTTTTGAGGTGCCGCGGGCGCGGGCGAGTGTGATTGGACTCAGAATGGACAACGGGGAGAACTGGGAGACCGGGCGGATGCATGTTTTGGAAAACATGTAGATGAAATGCACATGATGGCATGGCAAAGTGTAACAATCAAGCGAATGACATGGCAATGATGGGGAATAACTGGAAGAAGATCTCATCCTGAGATCTTAGGAACAAAACAGAAGCCAAAGACAATGATGAAAGTGAAAACGGAAGGAAAGAAACGAAAATCCCGAAGAAAAGAATCGACTGAAGAGGAGTCATCCTGACATAGAACTAGGAAAGAATTTCTGAATACTCCGAAATATAGAAGAGTCAGGTAAGATCCTAGGGATAAACCTGTGGGTTAGGGCCCACTTAAAGGAAAATGCCGTTGAAAACAATTGAGGAATAGATGATGCACCAAAACAATTGAAAGATTTGAATGAGGTAGCAACCTCGAATTAATTTAAATGCAAACACGAATGTTATGAGATGTCTTCAGCACTCCAGAATGATTAGATGGCAAGAGGAGAACGAGCAAGGGTAAACACTTAAGCCAAGGAAAGGAATACGATCAACCCGAGAAATTTGAATTGAATCCACCGGAAAGGACAACAAGATGAACAATGATGAACTAGACAAGAATACACCGGATGAAACAATTAAGGAAGAGTGAAGAGGCCTTGCTCAAATAAAATGGATGCTCAACTTCGAGACTTCAGACTCCATGAAGAAAAAAGGGTGGGAGGGTGGGAAAATAAAAACAACTTCAGACAAGGAAACAACGTTGTTGAGAAAACATGATAGTTGATCTTGCAAAGATGAAGAGGATGAAATAGCTTGAAGAGAAGTGCACCGATTGAAAAGGATTGACAAAGACAGAAAACACCTATGTGATCCTAAAGAAATTTTTTGAAGGGGAAGAGTGATAGAATCAAAACACCTACGCCACAATTCCTCACCAGTGCGACGAAGGGAAAGAGAAGTAAAAAGAATTCCTAATCTCCGATATAACTAGACTCCAAAATAGTTTTTCTACTAGACTCGACAATGGCCAAACTACGATCAATCAAGGGGGATCCTATGGTCGGTCGAGGCTCTGAGACCAACTTGTCACGCCCAATATGCGATCCTGTCAGAGAGGAACTCGAAGGTCCCACCAAGGATATAGCTGCATATTGAAGAAGCTTTTGCAAGGTGGATATCATTACATCATACCATTTTCATAATAGAGGATATAAATACAAAGTGATACAAATGCCACCCAAATATAGCAAACATCATACAAAAGAGCAGCATCCGACTATGGATGAAAACAAATGAAAAACACGAACGACATCCACCCAGATAGCCCAAGCTACCGACTACGAACCTATCCGTCCATCGAAGAAGAAGCAGAAGAAGAACTCCAAAACAAACAAGCATCACTCTCACGTCATTGATGTCTACTACACAATCTTCTTCTTGTAGACGTTGTTGGGCCTGCAAGTGCACGGGTTTGTAGGACAGTAGCAAATTTCCCTCAAGTGGACGACCTAAGGTTTATCAATCCGTAGGAGGCGTAGGATGAAGATGGTCGCTCTCAAACAACCCTGCAACCAAATAACAAAGAGTCTCTTGTGTCCCCAACACACCCAATACAATGGCAAATTGTATAGGTGCACTAGTTCAGCGAAGAGATGGTGATACAAGTGCAAAATAGATAGTAGATAAAGGTTTTTGTAATCTGAAATAATAAAAACAGCAAGGTAACAAGTGGTAAAAGTGAGCATAAACGGTATTGCAATGATAGGAAACCAGGCCTAGGGTTCATACTTTCACTAGTGCAAGTTCTCTCAACAATAATAACATATATAGATCATATAACAAGCCCTCAACATGCAACAAAGAGTCACTCCAAAGCCACTAATTGCGGAGAACAAACGTAGAGATTATGGTAGGGTATGAAACCACCTCAAAGTTATTCTTTCGGATCAATCTATAAAAGAGTTCGTACTAGAATAACACCTTAAGACACAAATCAACCAAAACCCTAATGTCACCTAGATACTCCATTGTCACCTCAAGTATCCGTGGGCATGATTATACGATATGCATCACACAATCTCAGATTCATCCAACCAACACAAAGTACTTCAAAGAGTGCCCCAAAGTTTCTATCGGAGAGTCAAGAACATGTGCCAACCCCTATGCATAGGTTCCCAATGTCACGAAACCCGCAAGTTGATCACCAAAACACACATCAAGTGGCACATGATATCCCATTGTCACCACAGATAATCACGGCAAGACATACATCAAGTGTTCTCATAAAAGACTCAATCCGATAAGATAACTTCAAAGGGGAAACTCAATTCATCACAAGAGAGTAGAGGGGGAGAAACATCCTAAGATCCAACTACAATAGCAAAGCTCGGGATACATCAAGATCGTGCCATAGAGGGAACACGAGAGAGAACACGAGAGAGAGAGAGAGATCAAGCACTTAGCTACTGGTACATACCCTCAGCCTCGAGGGTGAAATACTCCCTCCTCGTCATGGAGAGTGCCGGGATGATGAAGATGGCCACTGGTGATGGGATCCCCCTCCGGTAGGGCGCCGGAACAGGCTCCCGAGAGGTTTTTGGAGTCTACAGAGGCTTGTGGCAGCGGAACTCCCGATCTATCCTCTGTTCTGGAAGTTTTAGGGTACGAGAGTATATATGGGTGCAGGGGGTACGTCGGAGGAGCTACGGGGACCCCACGAGGTAGGGGGCGCGCCCGGGGGGGTGCGCGTGCCCCCCACCCTCGTGGGCAGCCCGTATCTCCCCTGACGTGCACTCCAAGTTCCCTGGGTTGCTTTGCTTCCAAAAATAACTTCTCCAGTTGATTTCGTTCCATTTTGACTTCGTCTGATATTCCTTTTCCTCGAAACACTGAAGTAGGCATAAAACAGCAAATTTGGACTGGGCCTCCGGTTAATAGGTTAGTCCTGAAAATAATATAAAAGTGGATAATAAAGCCCAATATTGCCTAAAAGAGTAGATAAAGTAGCATGGAGCAATCAAAAATTATAGATACGTTGGAGACGTATCAGTCATATTATCGCATTACCTGTACCTACATCTGTTGTTGTAGTAATGTTTGAGCCACAAGGAGTCAACAATCCCATTACCATGGGTATCAAGACTAGAACAACTCAATGGGTACTGAATGGATAATTGGTGAGGTTGCAGCAAGCACTAAGTAATGTATGGTGGCTAACTTACGAGTACAAGAATGAGAAGAGAAACTACGCATAATAGTCGCAAACTAATAATGATCAAGAAGTGATCCTGAACTACATACGAGTCAAACATAACCCCACCATGTTCAATTCTCGAACTCACTCGAAAAGAGCCGGTCACGGTTACACACGCGGTTGTTGTATTATAATTTAGATCTAGTGTCAAGTTCTCTACAACCGGATATTAAAAATTCCCATCTGCCACATAACCATGGGCATGTCTCTCGAAAAGATTAAACCCTGCAGGGTGTCCCAACTTAGTCCATCACAAACTCTCATGATCCACGAAGGAAAATTCCACCATTCCGGAACAACCCGATCAAGCTCGGAATCCCGGTTCACAAGATATTTCGACAATGGTAAAACAAAACCAGCAAGACCACCCGGTGTGTCGACACCCCTATAAGAGCCGCGCGTACTCGTTCTTAGGACAACACCGTCTATGCAAAGTGGACGATAGCCAAAATACCATCGAGTTTCCCTGAGGCGGCACAACTGCCTGCTAGGTAGGTGGACCAACACTTATGAGGAGCACTGGCCCGGTTTGTTAATTAATTATCCACGGGTACCGGTAAGTCCCAATGCAACTTTTAGTTGTTATTAGGCAAATGGTAAACCCAATGTTGGGCCATGCGGGAAGAGTTTTATTCAAAGCGAACTATCAAGGGGGCCCATAAACCCCGACCATGTTAGGAACGCAAAATCAACAAACATAACACCGGTATGACAGAAACTAGGGCGGCAAGAGTGGTGCAAAACACCAGGCAAAAGGCCGAGCCTTCCACCCTTTACCATGTATATAGATGCATTAAGTAAATAAGAGATATTGTGATATCCCATGATATCAATGTCCCAACAAGGAACAACCTGCACTGCACTTGCAACTAGCAATGCTATAAGAGTGGGCTAAGCAAAGCGGTAACATAGCCAAAAAACGGTTTGCTAGGGTGGTGGAAAAGGTTAGAGACTTATCATCGCAATTTGGGAGGCTTCATAAACAAGTGGTAGGTAGCGCGACATAGCCATAGCATTCGGGACAACTAGCATAGCAAATATAGTAGTGGTATCTAGGGTAACGATCACCTTGCCTGAAATCCCGCTCAAAAAATGATCGAGTCGGTGAAGTAGACGAACCAACATAGTCGAAAGGATCCTCACAATCACAACGAAACTGGAACTATCGAGAAGAAGCACAACCAGAAAGAAGCAAACAACATGGTAAATACACAAGGATAACCATGGCATGATGCACAAACAATTATGACGAAAGACAATGTTAAATGTTGTTACTCATGGCAAGAGATGAAGCATGAAAGAACCCCACATCAAAGAAAGTTTAATTGAGGCCGGAAACAACACATAACAATTCCGGAAAGTCCCCATATGCGAATTTCGAATTTGGTACTGATATGATTAAAATATAATGTTAAAGTTGTTAGACAGCAAGTTAAGTGCACCAAGATGATCTACACATTTTTCTAGTCAAGTTACATATGTAGATCATTTAATTCGGAGCTTTGGTCTAAAAGATATGAGCAACACAAGTTAAACATGGCATTGATATTAAATGCATGTAAACATCAACTACATGCACTCCAAAGATGGATGCATCAATATATTATGAAACTATATGCAATTCTAAGTAAGTTTTATATAGGACATGATCAAAACGGAGCAATAGTTCATCACATACACACAACGAAAGATATAACAACAATCTACCTAAACAGCAACTAGGCACATTGCAAGAATCAAATCCACATGCTACAGGAAGCATATGGGCACAAACTTGATATGCACTTAAGATAGATATGACGTACTTCAATTCATCTTTAAGGTTCACATTCATAGGCATCATGGTTAATTCACTATGATCAATGCAAAATGCAAAGTTATGAAACAGATCATAACTTAGTGAAAAACTGGGCATATATATGAGCAGAGCTAATATGATGGCATGTTAAAGGCATGAAATAAAGATGCTACAATGCGTAACCAGGGCATAAAATGGAATATGATGGTAGCACACATCATGGAGATCCAACCATATAACATGGCATATTCATTGGAGCAACATGTTCATGGGAAAAATCAAGACAATATGCAACCGTGAAACAAGCTGATTCTCAGTCTTGGTGAAAATTTGGGAATGCAAAACAGTAACATTATGATGCTGACTTGGGATGCACATAACATCAATCATAGCAATTTTAATATTTATGCAAAGGGCATGAGCATACAGTAGACATGGCATACTTCCAATTAATCCATCAGAACAATATATAAGATGCATATATTAAGTAGTATGAGCTTCGGAAAATGGAACATGTTGGTTGACAGTTTTATCATGATGGGCATATTGAGAGCAAGAAAGAGACAAGCTACAACAAGTTTATGAGGCAACCAAGGGCATGCCATCAAATTATACCTAACATAGAGGAAAACTCATCAAGGGATCATATGCACATGACCTATGGATTAGATGGAATCATCAAGCAAAGATGACAAGTTTTATAACAGACAGTTTCAGACGGTGAAATTAGCAAGTATAAAATCAGCAACATAATACATATCATGGCATGAAATAAATACTACAAACAAGAGGGCATGTTTGCAAGCTTGTTGCACTCACCATAATACATATCATGGCATGAAATAAATACTACAAACAAGAGGACATGAAAATGCTCTAGCAGATGTTGAAAAGATGCTCATATGATGTATGGATTAAATCATTCAAAAATAACAAAAGGACAGGTTTTAACAGTTTCAACACTCAACATAAGCATGCTCTTTTGCAACCGAGTTTATGACATGAAGATGAACAGTAACATGAATGCAAGTGCCACCATCATGTGGACCATAGAGTAGAACGTTTTACATATATAAATTCTATTCATACGATGCACAGAACCCTAGATACAAGAACCACAAAAATGCAAGATGAGAAGAATCTCTGGGGACTTCATGGAATTTACCTAGTGGGAAGTGGAATGAGGTGGATGAGGATGGAGCGATACAACGGGTTTGATTTGTACGCGGGATGCTACAGTCCGGCGAAGAGTTCGAAGACATGATCCAGGTCACAGATTTTGCATCCAGGCTCTCCGTAGAGTGCTACGGTGTGTTTTACTTTGAGCTCCGGCGAGGTTGACAGGTCGGGAGGCGCGGGGAAGGCTGGGAATGGGACGAGGATGGCGGGGGTCCTCCAGATCCAGGCGGTGGTAGCTCCGCGGCGGCTTGGTTCACCGGATCAGGCAAAGGACGCGGCAACCCGGGCTTGGCGTCCATGGAGCTCCCTTGATGAAGCTTCCTCCTGTGATGACTTGAGGCGGCGCGAGGGGACGAGGCGTGGAGGAGGAAACAAGGCGGCCGCGACCTGTGGGGCTCCAACTCCGGTACACGGTGCGGCTCGCCGGGATCCTGGATGGCGGAGCACGTGAGGCTTCAGACGCAGCTACTCCAGGAGGAGCTCAGGCGTGAGCTCCTGCTCGATGAAGACGACGGGGAGGCAGGAGCCTACGAGGAGCGGCCGTTGCTACGTCTTGAGCGTGCGTTGGTTTTCCTTGAAGAGAAAAGGGTGATGTAGCAATAGTAGCGTAAGTATTTCCCTCTGTTTTTGAGAGCCAAGGTATCAGTCCAGTAGGAGGCTCCTTAGAAGTCCCACGCACCTACACAAACAAACAAGAACCCAGCAACCAACGCAATAAAGGGGTTGTCAATCCCTTCACGGCCACTTGCGAAAGTGAGATCTGATAGAGATAATATGATAAGATAAATATTTTTGGTATTTTTATGATATAGATTGGAAAAGTAAAGATGCAAATAAAAGTAGATGGAAAACTTATATGATAAAATATAGACCCGGGGACCATAGGTTTTACTAGTGGCTTCTCTCAAGTATTACGGTGGGTGAACAAATTACTGTCGAGCAATTGATAGAAAAGTGAATAATTATGAGATTATCCAGGCATGATCATGTATATAGGCATCACGTTCGTGACAAGTAGACCGAGTCCTGCCTGCATCTACTACTATTACTCCACACATCGACCGCTATCCAGCATGCATCTACAGTATTAAGTTCATAAAGAACAGAGTAACGCATTAAGAAAGATGACATGATGTAGAGGGATAAACTCATGCACTATGATGTAAACCCCATCTTTTTATCCTCGATGGCAACAATACAATACGTGCATTGTTGCCCCTGCTGTCACTGGGAAAGGACACCGCAGGATTGAACCCAAAGCTAAGCACTTCTCCCATTGCAAGAAAGATCAATCTAGTAGGCCAAACCAAACTGATAATTTGAAGAGATTTCAAAGATAACTTAATCACACATAAAAGAATTCAGAGGGATTCAAATATTTCTCATAGATACACTTGATCATAAACCCACAATTCATCGGATCTCGACAAACACACCGCAAAAAGAGTTACATCGAATAGATCTCCAAGAAGATCGAGCAGAACTTTGTATTGAGATTCAAAGAGAGAGAAGAAGCCATCTAGCTAATAACTATGGACCCGAAGGTGTGTGGTAAACTACTCACAACTCATCGGAGAGGCCTTGGAGATGATGTAGAGGGCCTCCGTGGTCGATTCACCCTCCGGCGGAGCGCCGGCGAAGGCTCCAAGATGGTATATTACGGATACAGAAGGTTGCGGCAGTGGAATTAGGTTTTCATGGTCTATTCTGATATTCTTGGGGTACGTTGGTATATATAGGAGGAAGAGGTAGGTCGGTCGACGCTCGAGGGGACCACGAGGGTGGGGGCGTGCCCACCTATAGGGGGCGCGCCGGGACCCTCGTGGTCGCCTCGCTTGTTGCTTGACTTCCACTCCAAGTCTCCAGGTTTGCGTTTGTTCCAAAAGATCGCTCCCGAAGGTTTCATCCCGTTTGGACTCCGTTTGATATTCCTTTTCTTCGAAACACTGAAATAGGCAAAAGAAAATAGCAATTCGGGCTGGTCCTCAGGTTAATGGTTCACTACTAGGAAAAGGGCTATAGATGGGATTGACACTAATGGCGCACCAGAAAGATGGTGCGCCATTAGTATATACTAATGGCGCACCACAATCTGATGCGCCATTAGAGTTTAAACTACTAATGGCGCACCATGCTATGGGTGCGCCATTAGTATCAAAAAATTTTTTAACTAGTGCGCCTGTCCAAACATACTAATGGCGCATCCGGGCAAAGTGCGCCATTAGTAGTTGTAACTACTAATGGCGCACCAGGCAGCAGGTGCGCCATTAGTATAGAATTTTTTTTTTGAACTAGTGCGCCTATCCAAACATACTAATGGCGCATCCTGCCCAAGTGCGCCATTAGTAGTTGTAACTACTAATGGCGCACCAGGCAGTGGGTGCGCCGCCATTAGTATAGAATTTTTTTTTTGAACTAGTGCGCCTATCCAAACATACTAATGGCGCATCCTGCTTAAGTGCGCCATTAGTAGTTGTAACTACTAATGGAGCACCATGCAAGAGGTGCGCCATTAGTAAGTGGGCAGCAACAAGATATTTGGGACAGCCTCTCCTACCCACACACTCACTTTCTCCCCACTTCATTCTCTCCACCTCCTCCTTGTCTCGGGTGCCTCCTCTTTTTCACCTCATTTCCACCATAGATTCATTCAAATTAGGTGGTTAAATTACCTTGTTTTAATAGGTAAGTAACGGGGGAAGCTATATTTAGGTTGTTCTCCTTACAACAATGTGCACATGCACTTTTTACGGCCTAGCTAGATCTATGTATGTTCGTGGTGTTGCATATGTTTGTGGTGTTGCATATGTGTTTGTGTTTGGAGGTGTACCGGTATTTGATATGCGATAGTTGCCAATATTTTGCCGGAATGTTGATTCATTTCCGTTTCGGCGAGAATTTTCGCATTAAGCATTCTTTTTGGTCCTATTTTTAGGGAAAGTCATGCCAAATTTTTGTTTGGTTCTAAAATATCGTTTTGCTCTACCCCGCAGGCGACCATGGTCCGCACGATGACCGAAGGCATCGTGAATAGGTTGTTGAGGTCCGCGAAGGCCGAGATGCTTCAAAAGAACGAGACGGAGATAAGATGTCCGTGTCGAAGATGCAAGCTGAAGAGCCTTATTGCGGACCCGGATTCCGGGCAGGTGCGGGATCACCTGCTGTTGCGTGGTTTCATGGATGGCTATCGGTGGCAAGGTGATGAAGATGACTACGAAGTCGTCCATGCGGGCCGGGCAAGAAATGAGGAAGGGCAGCAAGACAACCACCGCGGCTCGGGCGGGCGAGAAGACGAAGAATCCCCAGGAGATGATCACGACTGTGATGCTGTACACAGTCATCATGTAGAAGATGCAGGACATGATGATGAGGAAGATGCCGGAGCAGGCGACGGGCATGATCATGAAGATGATGATGCCGGCGGAGCAGACGACGCTGGACCATCGATGGGCTGGGTGCAGGACCCTCATATTCAAGAGCTGCTTCTCAAGCAGACGGATAACGCAAGAGCTGCCGCCCGAGAGAAAGCCAAGATGGATCAACTTGAGTTAGACGCGGTTACTCCATTGTATGAGGGATGCAGGCCCGAGGATACCCGCGTGAAAGTAACGCTCATGGCCCTAGAGATGAAGGTAAAACACAAAATGACCGACGCATGCTTCGACGAGAACATGTCATTCTGGCACGAACGTCTTCCCAAGGGGAACAAGTGCCCGACCAGTTTGGAGGAGGCGAAGAAAATCGTGTGTCCTCTGGATTTACCGCACGTGAAATACCATGTGTGCATGAACAATTGCATCATTTATCGGGACGAGCACGCGGAGTCTACAATATGTCCGGTGTGCGGTGTCACTCGATACAAGAAGAGGAAGAAAGCTCCTCGAAAAGTGGTGTGGTACTTTCCGATCACTCCTCGTCTGCAGCGGTATTTCGCGGATCCTAAGGTAGCAAAGCTCCTGCGTTGGCACGCGGATAGGGAGGAGAAGAAGCGAGAAGATGACGCAAATGATCCGGAGATAGATAAAAAAGACAAGATGCTGAGTCACCCTAAGGATGCGAGCCAGTGGCAAGCATTGAACTTCGAATACCCAGAATCTGGGAACGATCCAAGGAACATCATGCTGGGCGCGAGCACCGATGGAGTCAATCCGTTTGGCAGCCAGAGAAGCACACATAGCACCTGGCCTGTGTTTGTGTGGATGTACAACCTTCCCCCCTGGTTGTGCATGAAGAGGAAGTACATTCGCATGAGTATGCTAATTGAAGGGCCGAAACAACCAGGGAACGACATCAATCTGTATCTGGGGCTGCTGAAAGAGGAGCTTGACACGCTGTGGAAAACGCCAGCCAATACGTGGGACGCCGCAGAGAAAGAATATTTCCCTATGAGAGCCGCACTGCTCACGACGGTGCACGACTATCTCGGTTACGGATATCTTGCAGGGCAGGTAGTCCACGGATTTTCTGGATGCGTAAGGTGCATGGATGACACAACGTATCGCCAGCTAGATAGAGATCCCGGGTCTTCGAAAACCGTGTTCATGGGACATCGAAGGTGGCTTCGCGACGATGACCCATGGAGGAAACGCAAGGATCTGTTCGATGGTGAAACCGAACCCCGAAAACGCCCGTGTACGAGGAGCGGCGAGGAAATAGACAAGCTGTTGAAAAATTGGAAAGACTGCCCACTGCCGGGAAAGAAGCAAAAGGCGCCAGAGCAGGGAAAGAAGCGAAAGGCGCCAGAGCCGCTGCTGAAGGTATGGAAAACGAGGTCTGTTTTCTGGGACTTGCCGTACTGGAAGATCCACCGTGTGCCTCACAGCCTTGATGTCATGCATATCACGAAGAACGTGTGCGAGAGTCTGCTTGGTACCCTGCTCAACATGCGAGAGAGGACAAAAGATGGGCCGAAAGCAAGGGCAGACTTGAAATCAATGGGCATCAGGCAGGAGCTTCACGCTATATATGATGATGATGATGATGATGATGATGATGATGATGATGATGATGATGATGATGATGATGAGGCGAAGCAGGACACAGAAAGTCGTCGCAAAGGCAAAAAGGCCAAGAAGACCGGAAATGACTACCCTCCCGCGTGCTTCACTCTAAGTCAGGAGGAGATCGAGCAGTTTTTCACCTGCCTCCTAGGAGTAAAACTTCCTTATGGTTACGCGGGGAAGATAAGCAGATACCTAGACCCAGCGAAGCAGAAGTTCAGCGGGATGAAGTCTCACGACTGTCACGTGCTGATGACGCAGATACTTCCAGTTGCAATCCGTGGGATCATGGACGCGCACGTCCATGAAACGCTATTTGGCCTATGCAACTTCTTCGACGTCATCTCTCGGAAGTCGATTGGCGTGAGGCAACTCAGAAGGCTACAGGAAGAGATCGTGGTGATACTATGCGAGCTTGAGATGTACTTCCCGCCCGCATTCTTTGACGTTATGGTGCATCTGCTGGTCCATATAGTGGAGGATATCATCCAACTCGGGCCGACGTTCCTACACAGCATGATGTCGTTCGAAAGGATGAATGGTGTCATCAAAGGATACGTTCGCAACATGTCACGTCCAGAAGGAAGCATAGCCAGGGGCTTTCTGACCGAAGAGTGCATCTCCTACTGCACGAATTATCTAGGCATCGAGAACCCCGTTGGTCTGCCTGTCAACAGGCACCTCGGCAGGCTTGCTGGATGGGGTCACCGTGAGGGTCGCCGCGAAATGCATGTCGACTTCGAGGGTCGACTCGCCGACTTTGAAAGAGCAAACCTAGTCGCGCTACAACACATAGACATGGTCGATCCTTGGGTGGTAGAGCACAAAACCTTTATTAAAAAGACGTACAATGACCGAGGCCAACAGAGGACGGACGGAGATACACTCAAAGAGCACAACTCATGTTTCACGCGTTGGTTCAAGCATAAGCTTCTGTCGTACCCTTTACATGAGGATTCTTCCGCGGAAGAACAACTCATATTCGCCTTGTCACAGGGCGCCGAGCACAACCTGATGACCTATGAGGCGTACAATATCAACGGCTACACATTCTACACCGAGGCCAAGGACATGAAGAGCGATGGTTATCAGAACTCCGGGGTAACAATGGAATCCTACACCGGTAACGACAAGGACAGATACTACGGAAGGATCGAGGAGATCTGGGAGCTGAGCTACGCTGGAGAGAAGGTCCCGATGTTCCGTGTCAGATGGGCCAAGAACGTCATAAAAGAAGACCGGTATTTCACCACCATGGTTATACCCGAAGCCAAATGCAAGACCGCGGGCGCAAACGTCACCGCGAAAAATGAGCCATGGGTACTGGCTTCCCAAGTGGACCAATGCTTCTTCATTACCGACCCGCCAAAGCCCAGTCGTGTTGTCGTGAGGAGAGGCAAAAGGAAGATCATCGGAATGGATGGAGTAGCCAATGAGCAAGACTTCGACAAGTACGGCGACCCGAGGATCGAACATGACGATGATGATGAAGTAGCAGCATACACCACAAGAAGAAGCAGGACCACCCTACCTAAAGGACGTCCGTTCCACAGAAGAACTCCATTTGCGAAAAAGAAGGGCAAGAAGATTGTGAACAGATAGCTAGCTAAGATCGATTGTATTTAAATCATAGCCTTCATTTCTCGATTGTATTTCATGGGTACTTTTTGAACTATCATGAATATTTTTAAATTTCATGGACACTCGATCTCGATCCCCCTCCATCTCGATCGCTATCCCACCTCGCCAGATCCGCCCCCCCTCGCCGCCGAGCACCCCCCCAGTCCACCGGCCGCCGCCGCCGACCCCCCGCACCCTCGATTCCCCTACTCAACCGCCGCCGCCGACCCCCCGCACCCCGCGCACCGTCTTATAAAAAAAATTAGTATCAAACAGCTTTTTAAATGCTACTGTCTTATAAAAAAATATTACTGTTATTATTT
>NC_041387.1:233152078-233199524 GCF_002162155.2 Triticum dicoccoides | reverse complement strand
CGTCGACCCGCCTCCCTCGACGCCACGGCGCCGCAGGACCTAGACTAGACGCCCAAGGTACGACCACCTCCTCCTTACTTCTCCATTCATGTCAATTAATCTACTTATAGCCGCAAGAAAGTCTGTTATGATTGCAGTTTTGAACAAAACTTAAAACTGTATCATTCTGCTCTGTTCAAGTCAAGATATTGTAGGACCTCGATTCTCAAAGTTTAGAGAAGAGGGAGATGATTGATCATTTTTGGCAAAAGTGTGTGTGTTGTAGCAGCACATGTGCAGTTCTGGTCATTTGACTATAACAAACTGTTAAAAATACAAAACCATTTGTACATTCAAGAAAAAAAAACTTTGTAAATGTCGGTTAGTTACACTAGCACATACCTGTGAGGAATAACTGCAACTTGAGGGCAGTATCTGCTGGTATATATGCAAGTGTTAGTTTTGAACAAATGCTGAATCACATCTCTGAATTAGGAACGACAGTGTGGGCCTGTCCTGGAACTTAAAACTTGGAACTGTATGCTGCTGCTCTGTTTGTGAATGTCTTGCTGCACACTTGGATGTCAAAATATTGTACTGCCTGGGAATAGATATGTACGGAAACTTTTGACAAATAAATGGTTACACTTCAGTTCAGAGAAGTACATGTACTCCTGTAGCATATATCCTCTTTTGAGTAGCATATAAATTGGTCAAATAAATCTTCGCTAGCCATCTCAACAAAGAGTACAACTTGAAGCAGCATTGGGAGCAAGGGATAAGTGGCTCACAAATAGATATAAACTATGAAATACTCCCTCCGTATCAAAATATAAGACGGTTTTTGACACTATGATAGTGTCAAAAATGACTTATATTTTGACAGGGAGGGGGTAGATTGCAAGGGTTCTCGCAAACATGGAGAGCCGCCGCAGGTCTTTTTCTCCTCCTTAGTCAATTAATTTACTTGTAGGTCTTGGCCCAGAGATTAAATTACTTACTGAATTAGAGTATAGTTATTATACTACCAGTTGGAGAAAAAATTAATGGAAATGTTGTGTTCAATCTGTAGTGATACGTACATCCATCCATGGATTTATCGGAAATGCACCGTAGGATTACTCTACTTTAATTTGGCCATGAGTCCTGCTTGTTCAAAGTTTGTTGAGCTGCTCTGAATGATTATCAGAAGTTTGCGTCAGTTAGCACCCAATTTTTATAATGATATATACAAGCATTCGAGTTAAGTTGAAAGCTATATTTGCATGCAGTTTTTTCCTTCTGAAATGTGTTTTTCTTCTTCTTCCTGTTTTGAGTAGTTTGCGTAAGTTTTCTGAAATGATGATGTATTTTTCGTAATTCAGCGAACCGTGAGATGGACTTAGAAGAAGAAACTGTCTCCTGATTGCAGTTGATTAATTAGTATATATGTTGTAGACTTGTAGCATACCTACCTCTATATGGTTTTATATTTCAACTTGATTTCTGAATATTCCAAACCACACGCGAAGTCCTTTCTTACAAGAAGAAGTTTCTCTTCATAACAGTGAACAAAACTACTGTCAATCAGCTCAATTCTAGTGCTGTTGGATTTTTCTCGATTGTATTCTTGCAGTTTTGAAAATTCAGTTTATTCGGTTACTGAAAATTCAGTTAATTCAGTTAGGCACACAAATTTTAGAACTTTTGTGTGCCCTAGTACTTGGTGTTTGTAGAAAACCAGGAGTGTCAATGGGACTAGAATTCACTTGTTCTTATATGGGTTTGTAAAACTTGTTCATGTACTGAACTACTAATGCCTTGTGATGCCTCTGAATTACTTGTGATCACATTGAGAAAGACTTGTAAAGATGATGATCATCTTTAACAGAAAACAATTTGTGATGATTTTGCTAGTTTGCTGGGTTTTGTCTCCGACCATCGTGTCGTGATGATTTTGCAGGTACCCCGAGAGGCCCTTGAGTTTGCCGGAATGTCGATTAACTTCCGTTCCGGCAAATTCGGGCACTCCATATGTCCTATTTTCAGCAAAGGTCATGCTGAAATTTTCCGTGAATTTTAGCATGACTTTGCTAAAAATAGGACATATGGGGTACTTGTGACTAATGCATGGGCCGGGGTATCTTAGTAGTTAATTAAGTAGGATCAAGTGCCCCGGCGTACTTGTGACTAATGCATGGCTTTTAGGGTGCCTCGGTGTCGATAAAAACCGAAATGATGAAAAGTTAGGCTTTTAGGGTGCCTTGGCGTCGAAAAACCCTCAATGATAAAAGCTTAGATTTTAGGATGCCTCAGTGTCGACAAACCCTAAATGATGAGACCATGATCTTGTTCCTTGACAATAACCAAAATTTTGACCAAACTTTGTTTCTATTTAGAGAGAAACATGGCCCACAACGATGAGGCCGGGGGTTCGGGCGGCAAGGCATTCTGGGAGCTGTCCCAGGAGATGGAGGAACAACCTCACTTGTATGAGGCCGCCGCCTTCCCCACCGATCCTGAGACCACGGATGGTGACGCCGAGGATGACCACACTGATGCCACCACTAATGGTGCCGCCGAGGATGCCACCACTGATGATGGCGGCGCACGCACTGATAGCAGCCAGCCGAAGAGGCAACGGAAGGACCGGCGCCCGATCGTGCTCCGCACCCTCAAGGAGGAAGTTACTGAAGTGGACTCCAACGGGAATCCAACGGCACCCGAACGAATAGTCAAGGGGTACTCGCTTCAGCTCGGGTGCATTGTCCGGAGCACCGTCTCGATCAACACCGAGAACCTGAGGCATCCTGACCGGGGGAATTTGCGCCACCTCCTCTTCACGAAGCTGCACGAACGATACAAGTTCCCCGCTGAATTCGAAAACACAAGCATCAAAGGGAATAAAGTGAAAAATGCTGCCCTCACGAAGATGAGCAAGGCCCTGTCTACTTGGAAAAGCAATGTGAAGAGAATGATCGAGAAAGGTGAGAGTTATGAGAAGATCAAGGAGAAAAATCCTTCGATCACCGAAGATGACTACAACGACTTCAAGATCAATTGCTCGAGCACCGCAAGCTCCCAATCAAGTGAGTGGGGGAAACAAATGCGGGAGCTGAACATAGGGGAACACACACTCGGTCCCGGCGGTTACAGAGTGGCGGAGCCTATATGGGACAAGGAGGAGGCGGACCGTGCCGAGCAAGGCCTACCGCCCCTCTTCGATAAATACGGTGACAAGCAGACCAGGAACTTTGTCAGGGCCCGGTACAAGAAGGACCCGAAAACAAAGGAGCTTACCACGGATCCGAAGACCAGGCGGCTTGAGCTTGTTCTGGTAAGGAATACACCCCCGCGTAATTAGCTCCATATGGTTGCATTCTAATTAATGAAGCCGAATTTCTAAATGGTTCACATTCCTTCTGCAGGCGACTGAAAGCAGTAGCGCGGGGTCGACTCAGAGCAACCCTTGGGACACCACTCTAAATAGGGGGTTGAATATAATGAAGAACAAGGATAAGCTCAGTAAGCCGACGTCAGCTGGTCGTGTGGCCGGCAAAGGCTTGTCGACAAAATGGGGGTCATACTATACCGCTGGTGTGCGGAAGGAGAAAAAGACCAGCTCGGAAAGCCAGGCGCGAGAGGTTCAAGAACTCAAGGCACAGGTGGTGCGGATTCCGGAGATTGTCCAAGAGCAAGTGGAACAACGACTCGGAGCGACGATCACCGCCCTTGTGCCTACCTTGATCTCGGGGTTGAGTGCGTGGATTGCGGGCGGCCAACAGGGGCCGCCCCCGATTCCTAGCTTCACGGCCAGCAACTCGCATAATGCGATGGCGGGGCCATTGGTGCCTCCGGCGGAGGCGGCATTGGTGTCTCCGACGCCGGCACGGGAGCTTAATGCACCCGGGTGTACGTCGGCCGGCACCTCTGCAGCAAGCGGCCCCTCCGTCAACTGCACGCCCGCCGTTGGCGGTGCCTCTACATTAGCCGAGCTCGACGCCATCATCACGGTAACTAATTAAGCCTCTCTCGGCCGAGGACTTCATCTCCTTGCCTTTGACTGGGCATCCCTGACGCCCTACATGTTTTCGCAGGGCGCCGCCGACGTTCCGTGCACTCTCCTCCACTTCGTGAACAACGAGTTGGTCGATGTCGCCAAGGGCAAAATCATTCAACCGGGCAACCCCTTGTTCCACGGTACCCAGATGCCACCCAACTTGTTTAGGGTTCAACTGGTTCGGGTGCTGCCAGGCTACGACGACTTGTTACCTCCGATTCGACCTGTCGGGGCCGACGATGATGACGTGATGACCCTCAGCGCCTGCCTGAGCTGGCCCCTGCTTTGGCCGAAGAGCCAGATTCGTTTGGGGGCGGGGGACACCACCCCAAAGACAACACCGCCAGTCGTGCCGGTGCCAAGTCGGCCCCATGGCAAGACCGCCGTAACGGTGCCGGACATCCCTATGCCACTGGATCCAAACATGCATATGGCACAGGATCAGAACGACGACGACGATGACGATGATACATTTGGCAACGTCGATCAGTACTTTGCCGAGCATGGGTACGATGGCGACTTCATGGGGCCTCCTTCTCAAGAACCAAACCCAACAAAAGACGTGTGCGATCTAGCTCGTACCGCGGAGAAGCCAAGTTGCAACAGGCGCCGTCTGGCGTTCAGCTCTCAGGAGACGCCTCCAGCTGCCGACTTCACCGAGCCTCAGATAGGCGAGGTGCGAAATATTATCAGCCCCAACACACTCAAGAAGGCGGTCTGTGAGCAGAACTCGGTCCCATTACAGGAGAAGAAGAAGGCACGCAAAAGAAAGACTAAGAAGGGTGCGAGCCAGCCGGCACCGAGTACGATCCGTGCTCAGGACGGGCCACCTTCACCGCGGGATATCTCGAGGAGGGTGCATGTGGCGGGTAGGGCGATGCTACCACCAAATATGCTCAATGCTGCAACCGGTGCTATGCGGAGTCTGCATGACAGTGTTCTTTCTTTGGAGAAGCGGCGTCTTAGAGAGAAGGATGTGGCATACCCGGTTTTCGTGGCCAAGGTGCCAGAGGGCAAGGGCTTTGTGGATGGCGACATCGGGGGTACGATCGTCTTGCGGTTTGATGACATCTTTGCTATGTTTAACCTTCATCCGCTGCACTACACCTTCGTTCGGCTATTTTCGCTGAGTATGGAGATGCGGATCATTCGCGACAAGACCCCGGACATCGTGATAGTCGACCCCTTCTACATGCGTGCCAAGATCTTGGGCAGCGCTGGGGACCGGCAAGTCGCGAGTTCTTACCTCGAAGGCGTCATTCAGGCAAACCAAGATAAGGATAACTTCCTCGTGCCTTACTTTCCCGAGTAAGTCCTCCCCTCAACCGGCCCGTAACATATGAATTCTTACTTTTCGATCATTTTTCTTTTAACATTCCGTGTTTTCTGCAGTGACACACGTTGCACGCTCATCCTCCTAAGCCCCAAATATTCCATGGCCACGTATTTCGACCCGGACCGTCAGTCGAACGTAGACTACAAAAATGTCAAGAAGGTTCTTGATGATGTTCTCCCCGGCTACGCCCAATCTGGAGGCACCTTCACCAGGCCTATTCGTAAGTACGGCAAGCACGTGTTCTCCCACAATACGACGTTCTGCTGCGTCAAGCAGCCGCCTGGCGGTCAGAAGGGTGCCTACTACGCCATCCATCACATGCGGGCGATCGTACGGGACCATCATCAACTTCTGCTACCGAGTAAACTCCAAGATTGGGCCGCGAGCGTGTCGGCAATCCAGGACGCGGACCTCCGACAAGAATTCTTTCGCATCCAGTCGGAGTTTGCGGAAATCATCCATCAAGATGTCCTTCGTACCTCGGGGCAGTTCTACCTCAGAAATCAACCGTCCAACAGTGACATCGACACAATGCTACAAATGCAGGATGACAACGCCCGTTGTTTCATGACTCCCACGATAGTCGGCGGCTTCATCCACGCTCCGGTCCCTTGAGTCGAGTTGTCTAGTTCTGAAACATCGATTGGCTCATGTTGTAATTAAACTTTAATGAACTTGTAGTATGTCTCTTTGGTTTCGAGAGTCGTTCAACTTAGATGTAATCGATGCTATTAATGTCTTGCTTTTCTCTTCCGATCGTTCTGTTGCATAATTATATATTGCTTATGTATTGTCTGTGAATTGGTACTAACGTTTCGTTTGGCTAGTGCATAGCGATGCCGACGTATGTCGTGTACAAGGGTAAGGTTCCCGGAGTCTACGATGAATGGGAGGAGTGTCGGAGACAGGTTCACCGATTCAGCGGTAACAGTTACAAAGGGTACACCACTAGGGCCGAGGCCGAATCTAGATACGCCCGCTATCTAGCGGGAGAGGGGAGGGAGCGTTGGAGGAACCGGATGAAGACGAGTTTCATCGTGATGATGCTCATCGTGATGACCGCAGCTCTCTTCTATGTGATGGTAGTTTAGATGATCGATATCGACTTGTAATGCGAAGACAAACTCGCTACTCGCGGTCTCGAGACTTGTAATATAATGTTCTATCTTTGTTCGGTCTTTTTAATTCGGAGACTAATATGATGAATTGTATTCGGAGACTAATATGATGAATTGTATTCAAAGACTAATCTTCTATTGTATTTGATGAATCTATTGTTGATGTGTGCTGTCTATATTTTGTCAAATTATATATTTTGTAACCTGTGCAAAAAACAGAAAATAAAAAAATAAAAAAAACCTAATATTCATACTAATGGCGCATCACACGACAGTGCGCCATTAGTATGACAGTGCATACTAATGGCGCATCACCGGGTAGTGCGCCATTAGTATGCTGCGGTTACTAATGGTGCATCCAGAGGTGGTGCGCCATTAGTATGCCATAGCACCTGGGTATACATGCCCCCTGGGAGGCATACTAATGGCGCACCCTCGCATATACTAATGGCGCACCAGGTGGTGCGCCATTAGTATACCAGATACTAATGGTGCACCAGGTGGTGCGCCATTAGTAAAAATTACTAATGGCGTGCTATCAATGGCGCACCAGTGATGCGCCATTAATGGCCATATTAGGTGCGCCATTAGTAGTGGTATTTCTAGTAGTGGTTAGTCCCAAAAATGATATAAAAGTGTAAAGTAAAGCCCATAAACATCCAAAACGGGTAATATAATAGCATGGAACAATCAAAAATTATAGATACGTTGGAGACGTATCCAGCATCCCCAAGCTTAATTTCTGCTCGTCTTCAAGTAGGTGAATGATAAAAATAGAATTTTTGATGTGGAATGCTACCTAGCATAATTCTCAATGTAATTTTCTTTATTGTGGCATGAATGTTCAGATCCAAATGATTAAAATAAAAGTTCATATTGACATAAGAAATAGTAATACTTCAAGCATACTATCAAAGCAATCATGTCTTCTCAAAATAACATGGCTAAAGAAAGTTATCCCTACAAAATCATATAGTCTGGCTGTTGCTCTATCTTCATCACACAAAGTATTTAATCATGCACAACCCCGATGACAAGCCAAGCAATTGTTTCAAACTTTCACGCAATACATGAGCGTGAGCCATGGACATAGCACAATATGTGGAGTAGAATGGTGGTTGTGGAGAAGACAAAAAAGGAGAAGATAGTCTCACATCAACTAGGCATATCAACGGGCTGTGGAGATGCCCGTTAATAGATATCAATGTGAGTGAGTAGGGATTGCCATGCAACGGATGCACTAGAGCTATAAATGTATGAAAGCTCAACAAAAGAAACTAAGTGGGTGTGCATCCAACTTGCTTGCTCACGAAGACCTAGGGCATTTTGAGGAAGCCCATCATTGAAATATACAAGCCAAGTTCTATAATGAAAAATTCCCACTAGTATATGAAAGTGACAACATAGGAGACTCTCTATCATGAAGATCATGGTGCTACTTTGAAGCACAAGTGTGGTAGAAAGGATAGTAGCATGGTCCCTTCTCTCTTTTTCTCTCATTTTTTTACTTGGCCTTTCTCTTTTTTTTGGCATTTCTCTCTCTTTTTTTATAAAGTCCGAAGTCTCATCCCGACTTGTGAGGGAATCATAGTCTCCATCATATTTTCCTCACTGGGACAATGCTCTAATAATGAAGATCATCACACTTTTATTTACTTACTACTCAAGATTTGTAACGCCCAGGACCGATGCTCCAGATGCCTTCCTTTAATTTAGTTGTTGTCGTGTGTTTATTATATTTGTTGCGTTATCATATTTGTTTTTTATATTTCATTCTTCTATGTTGATGCCATGATCATGATGAGTGCCATTGCCATATTTTTCTTCTTGCATCATGTTCATATTTTATTATATAGTATTGTGCCATCTTTGATTGTTTGCCATGTTCATCTCATCTTGTTATATGCTACATGACATGGATGTGCCTCTTGTCTTTTCTTATTGCATTATATCATGATCATCATGTGGGTTGCATTCTTCATGTTGATGTGTTGGTTATGTACTCTCCATCTTCCCCTCCTCCTCCTATGGTTGTTTGCCTCTTCATCTTTTCCCCAAGGCCCTTCTCGAAGTGCAAACCATTTCACCTCCCCCTTCATTCTTCTTTCATGTTTTGCAAGTGACATTATTTCCTGCCTCCAATAATGTTCATTCCTTCCCCAAGAATCAATCACATTTCCCACACCCCCTTTGCCGATTTTCAGATCATTTGAGGATGTTTTGGTTGGGTTCAAAAATGGCTCAAGTTTGAATTTAATTCAAACTTGTATTATTTTTCTACCTCTAAAAGTTGCCAGAACAATTTATTCAAAGAGCACCTATTTCTAGCAGTAGAGGGATATATTTATATCTCGCATATTCCTTCCCCAACACCCTCTGACCTTTTCCCTTTTCTTTCCTGTGGATTATATATTTGCAGAAAGATTTTTAAGAGAGAAAATAAAAGAGGCCTCCCAGCCGCATCACACTTGGCCCACCCGCTCCCAGCAAACCCGCAGCCCACCTTAGAGCCTCCCCGGTAAATTTCCAGCGTTGCACCCTCGCGACCCCACCTGCCAGCCTCCCCCTTCCCTCCTTTTCTTCCTCCTCTGCCAGGCGCTCCCTCTCATAGTAAATCTTCAGGAACTAGGCACATGGCCACCGTGGCTACCACGGCGCTCGCGCCCCTCCTATTTAACCCCGCAGCCTCCGCCCTAGGGTTCCTCCTCCTCCCTCTTTTCCCCTCCGTGCCGCCGCCACAAGTAAGCGGCACCCACGCACCTGCTTCCCCGCCTCCAGGGGCCATGGCCGGCTCGGGCACGACCTCGCCGCCGGCCTAACCCTCCTCTGTGGCCTCCCCTCCGTCATCTACTCGCTCGAGAACACTGCCCCGGACCCATTCTGACGATGAGCCGTGCCCAAGGATCACCAAGTTAGGCTACCTCCCCGTCGTCATCTTCCTCCCCTGCTTCATGGACAGTGCCTTCCCTCGTCGCTTCCGCTCGTCCCCGACCCCGATCGACTCCAGCAACACTCCCACGGTGAAGCCTCCGCTCCTCCCCGTCTCTCTCTCTGGTCTCGTTGTCCGCATGTCCGTCGATCCGCGCAACCCCGAAGTCGTCCGCCATGGCCGACCAGGGGAACGAGTTCAAGCTCGTGCCTTGCCTCTTCTGCACAACACCCACACACGCGCAACGCGCGCGGCTCGTGTCCCAAATCCGCACGCCCGCCGCAGGTCCATAACCCCAACGGTCGTCGCTTATGCTTGCCCTCACCGTCGGTTGTCGCTGTGCAGCCATGGCCAAGCTCGACCATTGTTGGATAGCTCAAAATAGCCTGGGAGCACTTTGCATCACAAACACTAAGCTAGCCAAGTGGTTCCTCCCTCATGCACACATCCAGGAGGTCCTTGGTTCGATTCCTAGGTGCCCCAATTTTTTCTCTGTTTTTTCCTTTACTGTTGCACGCACACACCCATAGTCAGTTGGGCCTGATTCCAGTTCTGGGCCGCTGCACTATGTTGCTTCTGGCCCGCGTATGTGTTTTTTCCTGCTGTGTGGTTTTAGCATTGTTGGATAGCTCAAAATAGCTTGGGAGCACTTTGCATCACAAACACTAAGCTAGCCCAGTGGTTCCTCCCTCGTGCACACATCCAGGAGGTCCTTGGTTCGATTCCTAGGCGCCCCAATTTTTGCTCTGTTTTTTCCTTTACTGTTGCACGCACACACCCATAGTCGGTTGGGCCCGATTCCAGTTCTGGGCCGCTGCACTATGTTGCTTCTGGCCCGCGTATGTGTTTTTTCCTGCTGTGTGGTTTTAGCATTTTCCCGTGCATGCATATTTGCAGAAATGCCATCATTTTGAATTGTGCATAGCTAAATATCCATGCATCCAAATAGATCATGTCATATATGTAAAATCCTTAGAATTTCATCTAGTTTCACATTATGCCACTTCCATCCATGTTTAAAATGCTTAAACTTGTTGTTTGCTTTATTTTTGCATAAATGCCATGTTAAAATGATTTTTTTCATAACTAAATAACCGTAGCTCCAATTTTAATAAACTTTATATGTAAATGGGGTGGAAAAATGCATAGATTAACATGGTAAACTTTGTTTTACTGCTTAACAACATTAAAATATGATTTAGGGCAGAACAGTACCAAATTCGAAATATGGACATGGGGGTTTTCTGGAATTGTTGTTTGTTGTTCCGGCCTCATTTAAACTTGCCTAGATAGGTAGTTTAATTGTGCTTCACCTCTTGCCATGTTTAACAATATTTAATATTGTTTGGTAGCTTAAACGAGATTAAACTAAATATGTCAATGTGGTGCTTCGTCAATATGCAACTCGTTGCATATTGAGCTCCACTTAACTTGAAGTGTTGTTTATGCACTTTGCCATGCCATGCCTTATTAAACCGAACATGCATCATACTTGATTGTGCATCATGCCATGTTTATGTGTGGTGTGTTTACCATGTTGTGTGCTTCTTCTCGATAGTTCCTGTTTCGTTACGATCGTGAGGATTCGTTCGTCTAGGCTTGGTTCGTCTTCGTGGCTTCATCTTCTTCATGGACTCGTTCTTCTTCCTAGCGGGATTTCAGGCAAGATGGCCGCTACCCTGGATCTCACTACTATCATTGCTATGCTAGTTGCTTCGTTCTATCGCTATGATGCGCTACCTATCACTAGTTCTTCAAGCCTTCCAATTTGCCATGTCAGCCTCAAACGTTTTCACCCTTCCCAGCAAACCGTTGTTTGGCTATGTTACCGCTTTGCTCAGCCCCTCTTATAGCGTTGTTAGTTGCAGGTGAAGTTGAAGATTGCCCCATGCTGGACAGGATGATGTTGTGATATCACAATATCTCTTATTTAATTAATGCATCTATATACTTGGTAAAGGGTGGAAGGCTCGGCCTTATGCCCGGTGTTTTGTTCCACTCTTGCCGCCCTAATTTCCGTCATACCAGTGTTATGTTCCTTGATTTTGCGTTCCTTACACGGTTGTGTGATTTATGGGACTCCCTTGACAGTTCGCTTTGAGTAAAACTCCTCCAGCAAGGCCCAACCTTGGTTTTACCATTTGCCTCACCTAGCCTTTTTCCCTTGGGAGTCGCGCTCTCGAGGGTCATCTTTATTTTACCCCCCCCCCCGGGCCAGTGCTCCTTCGAGTCTTGGTCCAAACTAGAGCATCGTGTGGGACCGTCCCTTGGCAACTTGGGTTATGTTGGTACCTGTACGCTTAGCTTATCCGGTGTGTCCTGAGAACGAGATATGTGCAGCTCCTATCGGGATTTGTCGGCACATCCGGGCGGTCTTGCTGGTCTTGTTTTACCATTGTTGAAATGTCTTGTAAACCGGGTTTCCAAGACTGATCGGGTCTTCCTGGGAGAAGGAATATCCTTCGTTAACCGTGAGAGCTTGTGATGGGCTAAGTTGGGACACCCCTGCAGGGTATAAACTTTCGAGAGCCGTTGTTAATGCCCGGTTGTAGAGAACTTTACACCAAATTCGAATTAAAACGCATAAACCGCGTGTGTAGCCGTGATGGTCTCTTTTTGGCGGAGTCAGGGAAGTGAACATGGTTTTGTGTTATGTTTGACATAAGTCGGAGTTCAGGATCACTTCTTGATCATTGCTAGCTTCACGACCGTTCCGTTTGCTCTCTTCTGGCTCTTATTTGCGTAAGTTAGCCATGATACTTTGCTTAGTCGCTGCTGCAACCTCACCACTTTACCCCTTCCTTTCCCTTTAAGCTTTGCTAGTCTTGATACCCATGGTAATGGGATTGCTGAGTCCTCGTGGCTCACAGATTACTACAACAACAGTTGTAGGTGCAGATTGCGATGATCATGACGCGACAACGATGTTTGCTTGTTTTGGAGTTCTTCTTCTGCTTCTTCTTCGATCAGGGGATAGGTTCCAGGTCGGCAGCCTGGGCTAGCAGGGTGGATGTCGTTTGAGTTTCTGTTTGTGTTTCATCCATAGTCGGATGGTGTTCTTATGTTAGATGATGTCGTGTGGCATTGTATGCCTTTTGTATGTATCCCCATCTATTATGTAATGTTGATGTAATGATATCCACCTTGCAAAAGTGTATCAATATGCGATTCTATCCTTGGTGGGACCTTCCAGTCTCTTTAGGATAGTATCGCATATTGGGTGTGACAAGATTACAATTCGATATTTAGAACAAAATATGACTCTATATTAATGCCTCTGGTGGTGTACCGGGATATGCAATGAATCAAGAGTGACATGTATGAAAATTATGAACGTGGCCTTGCTACAAATACGATGTCAACTACATGATCATGCAAAGAGCAATATGACAATGATGATGCGTGTCATATAAACGGAACGGTGGAAAGTTGCATGGCAATATATCTCGGAATGGCTATGGAAATGCCATAATAGGTAGGTATGGTGGCTGTTTTGAGGAAGGTATATGGTGGGTGTATGGTACCGGTGAAAGTTGGGCGGCACAAGAGAGGCTAGCAATGGTGGAAGGGCAAGAGTGCGTATAATCCATGGACTCAACATTAGTCATAAAGAACTCATATACTTATTGCAAAAATCTACAAGTCATTGAAAACAAAGTAGTACGCGCATGCTCCTAGGGGGATAGATTGGTAGGAAAACACCATCGCTCGTCCCCGGCCGCCACTCATAAGGAAGACAATCAGTAAATAAAATTGTGCTCCAACTTCATCACAAAGCGGTTCACCATAAGTGCATGCTACGGGAATCACAAACTTCAACACAAGTATTCTTTGAATTCATAATCACCCAACTAGCATGACTCTAATATTACCACCTCTATATCTCAAAACAATTATCAAGTATCAAATTGATCATAGCATCCAATTCACTTTCTATGATAGTTTTTATTATACCCAACTTGGATGCCCATCATTCTAGGACCAATTTCCTAACCATAGCAAATACCATGATGTTCTAAGAGACTCTCAAAATAATATAAGTGAAGCATGAGAGATCAACAATTTCTACAAAATTAAGCCACCGCTGTGCTCTAAAAGATATAAGTGAAGCACTAGAGAAAAAATTATCTAGCTCAAAAGATATAAGTGAAGCACATATTGTATTCTAATAAATTCTAAATAAAGTGGGATTCTCCCAAAAGGTGTGTACAGAAAGTTTGATTGTGGTAATCTAAAAAGCAAAGACTAATATCATACAAGACGCTCCAAGCAAAACACATATCATGTGGCGAATAAAAATATAGCTCCAAGTAAAGTTACCAATAGACGAAGACGAAAGAGGGGATGCCTTCAGGGGCATCCCCAAGATTAGGCTTTTGGTTATCCTTGAGTATTTTGGGATGCCATGGGCATCCCCAAGCTTAGGCTATTGCCACTCCTTATTCCATAGTCCATCAAATCTTTACCCAAAACTTGAAAACTTCACAACACAAAACTCAACAGGAAATCTCATAAGCTTCGTTAGTGCAAGAAAGAAAAACCACCACATAAGGTACTGTAATTAACTAATTCTTTATTTATATTGGTGTTAAACCTACTGTATTCCAACTTCTCTATGGTTCATACCCCCAATACTAGCCATAGATGCATCAAAATAAGCAAACAACTCACGAAAAACAGAATCTGTCAAAAACAGAACAGTCTGTAGCAATCTGTAACTCTCGAATACTTATGGAACTCTAAAAATCCTACGAAATTAGGAAGTTCTTGTAAATTTGTCTATGGATCTACAGAAAAAAGAATCAGCGCGAACGCACATTTCTTTGAATTACTAAAATTATTTTCATGCGTGCAAAGTTTCTGTTTTTCAGCAGAATCAAATTAACTAACACCGTAGGTTACCCTATAGGTTCTACTTGGCACAAACACTAACTAAAACATAAAAACACATCTAAACAGAAGCTAGATGAAATATTTATTACTAAACAGAAGCAAAAAGCAAAAAACTAAAATAAAATTGGGTTGCCTCCCAATTAGCGCTATTGTTTAACGCCCCAAGCTAGGCATAAAAGCGAGGATAGATCTAAGTAGTGCCATAATAATAATATAGATCACGAAAACTCATCTCATATTCTCTATGTTCAGCGGCAAGTTTTATTTGAGGCAAGCAAAATTAATCAAAAGGGCTAAATTTAATGGGACAAAAGTCCCCAAGATCAATCTCAGGAGGTATGGGCTCCTCTTTTGGCCCTTCATATTGCACAACCAATTCATCATTATAAATATTCTTTTGACAGAACCTCTCGAGTCTACACTCAGGAGAATATCCTAGCTCATTATTCCGAATAGCAAAATCATTATTGAGTTCAAATTTTTTATCAACTAGAACAGTGGTAGGAACCTTTTTTCTAAGGTTTTCATTAAAAGCAATATAGTCCAAAGATTCGAAACACATAATTTCCTCTTGATCAAAGAGGATCGCCTCTATGGGAGGACGACCGGCGTCCACCCTATAGTGCACAAAAATTTCTTTGGCTTCTTTTATTATAAATCTAAACTCATGTGCCAAAAAGATAATAGCTGCACGCTTAACAAAAGAATGCTCAATATTAGAAAATTCTAGGAAAATTCTTTGTATGCAAGGATGCATGTGCATAAACTGTCTTTCAAGTTCAACTATAAGCATGGCAATAGCATCCGCAAGACTACTAGTTCTATGCAATATAGAATCACCCATAGAACGTAAAGCACCGACACAAGTAAAGAAATCTTGAATAACCCCTTTTCCAATAATATTACCACTACCGATTCGAAACTTCTTAGTATGCAAGATAGGGGGTTCTTCAGCAGGAGCATCAGAATTTTCCATGTTATCATTATTGTCCATATCGACGATAATCTCCCCAATTTCAGACATAACGGCAGAAGAAGCGAGGAGAAAGAGGAAGAGGGAGGCCAATGGCAAATAATGTAATGCGAGGGAGATGAGTTTGTGATGGGTACTTGGTATGTCTTGACTTGAGCAAAGACCTCCCTGGCAACGGTGCCAGAAATCCTTCTTACCACGTCTTGGGCTTGCGTTGGTTTTAATGGAGAGGAAAGGGTCATGCAGCAAGAGTAGCGTAAGTATTTCCCTTAGTTTTTGAGAAACAAGGTATCAATCCAGTAGGAGGCTCCTCAGAAGTCCCACGCACCTGCACAAACAAACAAGAACCTCGCAACCAACGCAATAAAGGGGTTGTCAATCACCTCACGGCCACTTGAAAAAGTGAGATCTGATAGAGATAATATGATAAGATAAATATTTTTGGTATTTTTATAATATAGATTGGAAAATTAAAGATGCAAATAAAAGTATATGGAAAACTTATATGATTAAAGATAGACCCGGGGACCATAGGTTTCACTAGTGGCTTCTGTCAAGATAGCATAAGTATTACGATGGGTGTACAAATTACTGTCGAGCAATTGATAGAAAAGTGAATAATTATGAGATTGTCTAGGCATGATCATGTATATAGGCATCACGTCCGTGACAAGTAGACCAACTCCTGCCTGCATCTACTACTATTACTCCACACATCAACCGCTATCCAGCATGCATCTAGAGTATTAAGTTCATAAAGAACAGAGTAACGCATTAAGAAAGATGACATGATGTAGAGGGATAAAATCATGCAATATGATATAAACCCCATCTTTTTATCCTCGATGGCAACAATACAATACATGCCTTGCTGCCCCTGTTGTCATTGGGAAAGGACACCGCAAAATTGAACCCCAAGCTAAGCACTTCTCCCATTGCAAGAAAGATCAATCTAGTAGGCCAAACCAAATTGATAATTCGAAGAGACTTGCAAAGATAACTTAATCACACATAAAAAATTCAGAGGAGATTCAAATATTTCTCATAGATAAACTTGATCATAAACCCACAATTCATCGGATCTCGACAAACACACCGCAAAAAGAGTTACATCGAATAGATCTCCAAGAAGATCGAGGAGAACTTTGTATTGAGATTCAAAGAGAGAGAAGAAGCCATCTAGCTAATAACTATGGACCTGACAGTCTGTGGCAAACTACTCACAACTCATCGAAGAGGCCTTGGAGATGACGTAGAGTCCCTCCATGGTCAATTCCCCCTCTGGCGGAGCACCGACGAAGGCTCCAAGATGGGATCTCGCGGATATAGATGGTTGCGGCTGTGGAATTAGGTTTTCGTGGTCTGTTCTGATGTTCTCGTGGTACGTGGGTATATATAGGAGGAAGAAGTAGGTCGGTGGACGCTCGAGGGGCCCTGATACGTCTCCAACGTATCTATATTTTTTGATTGTTCCATACTATTATATTACCCCTTTTGGATGTTTATGGGCTTTCATTTACACATTTATATCATTTTTGGGACTAACCAACTAACCGCAGGCCCAGCCCATATTGCTGTTTTTTTGCCTATTTCAGTATTTCAAAGAAAAGGAATATCAAACGGAGTCCAAACGGAATGAAACCTTCGGGAGCGTGATTTTTTGAACGAACGTGATCCAGAGGACTTGGAGTGCAAGTCAAGAAGCAGCCGAGGCCTCCACGAGATAGGAGGCCGCCCCCCTATAGGGCGCGCCCCCCTATCTTGTGGGCCCCTCGGGCGGCCACCGACGTACTTCTTCCTCCTATATAAGCCTACATACCACGAAAACATCCAGGGAGCCAACGAAACACAATTTCCACCGCCGTAACCTTCTGTATCCGCGAGATCCCATCTTGGAGCCTTCGCCGGCGCTCCGCCGGAGGGGGAATCGACCACGGAGGGCTTCTACATCAACACCATAGCCCCTCCGATGAGTTGTGAGTAGTTTACCATAGACCTTCGGGTCCATAGTTATTAGCTAGATGGCTTCTTCTCTCTTTTTGGATCTCAATACAATGTTCTCCCCCTCTCTTGTGGAGATATATTCGATGTAAACTCTTTTTGCAGTGTGTTTGTCGAGATCCGGTGAATTGTGGGTTTATGATCAAGTTTATCTATGAGAAATATTTGAATCACCTCTGAATTCTTTTATGTATGCTTGAGTTATCTTTGCAAGTCTCTTCGGATTATCAGTTTGGTTTGGCCTACTAGATTGATCTTTCTTGCCATGGGAGAAGTGCTTAGCTTTGGGTTCAATCTTGCGGTGTCCTTACCCAGTGACAGCAGAGGTTGCAGGGCACGTTTTGTATTCTTGCCATCGAGGATAAAAAGATGGGGTTTATATCATATTGCATGAGTTTATCCCTCTACATCATGTCATCTTGCTTAAGGCGTTACTCTGTTCTTATGAACTTAATACTCTAGATGCAGGCAGGAGTCGGTCCATGTGTGGAGTAATAGTAGTAGATGTAGGCAGGAGTCGGTCTACTTGTTGCGGACGTGATGCCTATATACATGATCATGCCTAGATAATCTCATAACTATTCGCTTTTCTATCAATTGCTCGACAATAATTTGTTCACCCACCGTAATACTTATGCTATCTCGAGAGAAGCCTCTAGTGAAACCTATGGCCCCCGGGTCTATCTCTTATCATATTTGCTTTCAATCTACTTTTGTTTGCATCTTTACCTTTTGCATCTATATTATAAAATACCAAAAGTATATTTATCTTATCATACTATCTCTATTAGATCTCACTTTTACAAGTGGCCGTGAAGGGATTGACAACCCCTTTATTGCGTTGGTTGGGAGTTCTTTGTTTGTTTGTGTAGGTGCGTGGGACTTTTGAGGAGCCTCCTACTGGATTGATACCTTGGTTCTCAAAAACCGAGGGAAATACTTACGCTACTATTGTTGTATCACCCTTTCCTCTTCAAGGAAAACCAATGCAAGCTCAAGACGTAGCAAGAAGGTTTTCTGGCGCCGTTGCCGGGGAGGTCTTCATTCAAGTCAAGACATACGAAGTACCCATCACAAACTCATCTCCCTCACATTTACATTATTTGCCATTTGCCTCTCGTTTTCCTCTCCCCCACTTCACCCTTGATGTTTTATTCTCCCTCTCTTTCCCAATCTCCTCCTCTCTTTCGCTTGCCGTTTTTCTGTTTGCTTGTGTGTTGGATTACTTGTTGCCATGGCGTAAGATAATACCAAATTGTGTGATTTCTCAAATACCAATAATAATGATTTTCTTAGTACTCCGATTGCTCCTCTTAATGATGTTGAGTCTTGTGAAATCAATACTGCTTTGCTGAATCTTGTTATGAAAGATCAATTCGCCGGCCTTCCTAGTGAAGATGCCGCTACTCATCTAAACAACTTTGTGGATTTGTGTGTGTTGGAAATATGCCCTAGAGGCAATAATAAAATGGTTATTATTATATTTCCTTGTGCATGATAATTGTCTATTGTTCATGCTATAATTGTATTAACTGGAAACCGTAATACATATGTGAATACATAGACCACAACATGTCCCTAGTGAGCCTCTAGTTGACTAGCTCGTTGATCAATAGATGGTTATGGTTTCCGGACCATGGACATTGGATGTCATTGATAACGGGATCACATCATTAGGAGAATGATGTGATGGACAAGACCCAATCCTTAGCATAGCACAAGATCGTGTAGTTTGTTTGCTAAAAGCTTTTCTAATGTCAAGTATTATTTCCTTAGACCATGAGATTGTGCAACTCCCGGATACCGTAGGAATTCTTTGGGTGTGCCAAACGTCACAACGTAACTGTGTGGCTATAAAGGTGCACTACGGGTATCTCCGAAAGTGTCTGTTGGGTTGGCACGAATCAAGACTGGGATTAGTCACTCCGTGTGACAGAGAGGCATCTCTGGGCCCACTCGGTAATGCATCATCATAATGAGCTCAATGTGACTAAGTAGTTAGTCATGGGATCATGCATTACAGAACGAGTAAAGTGACTTGCCGGTAACGAGATTGAACGAGGTATTGGGATACCGATGATCGAATCTCGGGCAAGTAACGTACCGATTGACAAAGGGAATTGTATACGGGATTGCTTGAATCCTTGACATCCTGGTTCATTCGATGAGATCATCGTGGAACATGTGGGAGCCAACATGGGTATCCAGATCCCGCTGTTTGTTATTGGCCAGAGAGCTGTCTCGGTCATGCCGCATGATTCCCGAACCCATAGGGTCTACACACTTAAGGTTCAGTGATGCTAGAGTTGTTATGGCAATTAGTGTGCAGTTACCGAATGTTGCTCGGAGTCCCGGATGAGATCCCGGACGTCACGAGGAGTTCCGGAATGGTCCGGAGGTAAATATTTATATATGGGAAGTCCTATTTTGGCCACCAGAAAATGTTTAGGATTTTTCGGTATTGTACCGAGAAGGTTCTAGAAGGTTCTGGAGTGGGGCCACCTGCATGGGGGGACCCACATGAACGTGGGTAGTGGGGGAAATGCCCCACACCCCTAGTCAAGGCGCACCAAGATTCCCCCTTAGAAGGAATAAGATCATATCCCGAAGGGATAAGATCAAGATCCCTAAAAAAAGGGGGATAACAATCGGTGGGGAAGGAAATGATGGGATTTCTTTCCTCCCACCTTTGCCAACGTCCCAATGGACTTGGAGGGCAAGAAACCAGCCCCCTCCACCCCTATATATAGTGGGGAGGCGCATGGGAGCTTCACCCTTCCGCTGGCGCAGCCCTCTCCCTCCCCAACACCTCCTCCTCCTCCGTAGTGCTTGCCGAAGCTCTACCGGAGAACTGCAAGCTCCACCACCACGCCGCCGTGCTGCCGGAGCTCTCCCTCAACTTCTCCTCTCCCCTTGCTGGATCAAGAAGGAGGAGACGTCCCCGGGATGTACGTGTGTTGAACGCGGAGGCACCGTTGTTCGGTGCTTAAATCGGATTCGGCCGCGATCTGAATCGCTTAGTGAACGACTCCACCGACCGCATTCTTGCAACGCTTCTGCATCGCGATCTTCAAGGGTATGAAGATGCACTCCCCTCTCTCTCGTTGCTAGTTACTCCATAGATTGATCTTGGTGATGCGTAGAAAATTTTGAATTTCTGCTACGTTCTCTAATAGTGGCATCATGAGCTAGGTCTATTGCGTAGATTCTATGCACGAGTAGAACACAAGTAGTTGTGGGCGATGGTTTGTACAATTTTCTTACCGTTACTAGTCCTATCTTGATTCGGCGGCATTGTGGGATGAAGCGACCCGGACCGACCTTACACGTATGCTTACGTGAGACAGGCTCCACTGACTGACATGCACTTGTTACATAAGGTGGTTAGCGGGTGCCAGTCTCTCCCACTTTAGTGGAATCGGATTCGATGAAAAGGGTCCTTATGAAGGGTAAATAGAAATTGGCATATCACCATTGTGGCTTTGCGTAGGTAAGAAATGTTCTTGCTAGAAACCCGTAGCAGCCACGTAAAACATGCAACAACAATTAGAGGATGTCTAACTTGTTTTTACAGGGTATGCTATGTGATGTGATATGGCCCAAAAGAATGTGATGAATGATATATGTGATGTATGAGATTGATCATGTTCTTGTAATAGGAATCACGACTTGCATGTCGATGAGTATGACAACCGGCAGGATCCATAGGAGTTGTCTTAATTTATTGTATGACCTGCGTGTCATTGAAAACGCCATGTAATTACTTTACTTTATTGCTCAACCGTTAGCCATAGTAGTAGAAGTAATAGTTGGTGAGACAACTTCGTGAAGACACGATGATGGAGATCATGATGATGGAGATCATGGTGTCATGCCGGTGACGAAGGTGATCATGTCGTGCCTCAAGATGGAGATCAAAGGCGCAAGATGATATTGTCCATATCATGTCACTTTATGATTTGCATGTGATGTTTGTCATGTTTACATCTTATTTGCTTAGAATGACGGTAGCATAAATAAGATGATCCCTCTTTAAAATTTCAAGAAAGTGTTCCCCCTAACTGTGCACCATTGCGAAATTTCATTGTTTCGAAGCACCACGTGATGATCGGGTGTGATAGATTTTAACGTTCACATACAACGGGTGTAAGCCAGATTTACACACGCAAAACACTTAGGTTGACTTGACGAGCCTAGCATGTATAGACATGGCTCGGAACACAAGAGACCGAAAGGTCGAACATGAGTCGTATAGTAGATATGATCAACATGGAGATGTTCACCGATGATGACTAGTCCGTCTCACGTGATGATCGGACACGGCCTAGTTGACTCGGATCATGTATCACTTAGATGACTAGAGGGATGTCTATCTGAGTGGGAGTTCATTAGATGAACTTAATTATCATGAACATAGTCAAAAGGACTTTGCAAATTATGTCGTAGCTTGCGCTTTAGTTCTACTGTTTAAGATATCTTCCTAGAGAAAATTTTAGTTGAAAGTTGATAGTAGCAATTATGCGGACTGGGTCCGTATACTGAGGATTGTCCTCATTGCTGCACATAAGGCTTATGTCCTTAATGCACCGCTCGGTGTGCTGAACCTCGAGCGTCATTTGTGGATGTTGCGAACTTCTGACATACACGTTGTTATGACTACGTGATAGTTCAATGCGTAATGTTAAACGGTTTAGAATTGAGGCAGCGAAGACATTTTTTCAAACGTCGCAGAACATATGAGATGTTCCAAGAGATGAAATTAGGATTTCAGGCTCGTGCCCACGTCAAGAGGTATGAGACCTCCGACAAGTTTCTTAACCTGCAAACTAAGGGAGAAAATCTCAATCATTGAGCATGTGTTCAGATTGTCTGAGTACTACAATCACTTGAATCGAGTGGGAGTTAATCTTCCAGATGAGATAGTTATGGTTCTCCATAGTCACTGCCACCAAGCTATTAGAGCTTCGTGATGAACTATAACATATCAGGGATAGACATGATGATCCTTGAGCAATTCGCGATGTTTGACACCGCGAAAGTAGAAATCGAGTAGGAGCATCAATTGTTGATGGTTAGTAAAACCACTAGTTTCAAGAAGGGCAAGGGCAAGAAGGGATACTTCATGAGACGACAAATCAGTTGCTGCTCTAGTGAAGAAACCCAGGGTTGAACCCAAACCCGAGACAAAGTGCTTCTGTAATGAGGGAACAGTCACTGAAGCAGAACTAGCCTAGATACTTGGTAGATGAGAAGGCTGGCAAGGTTGACAGAAGTATATTGGATATACATTGTATTAAATGTGTACTTTACTAGTACTCCTAGTTGCACCAGGGTATTAAGATACCGGTTCGGTTGCTAAGTTTTAGTAACTAGAAATAAAAGAGCTACGGAATAAATGGAGACTAGCTCAAGGTGAGATGACGATGTGTGTTGGAACTGTTTCCAAGGTTGATGTGATCAAGCATCGCCTGCTCCCTCTACCATGGAGATTGGTGTTAAACCTACATAATTGTTATTTGGTGTTTGCATTGAGCATAAACATGATTGGATTATGTTTATCGCAATATGGTTATTCATTTAAGGAGAATAATGGTTACTCTCTTTATTTGAATAATACCTTCAACGGTCTTGCACCTAAAATGAATGGTTTATTGAATCTCGATCGTAGTGATACACATGTTCGTGCCAAAAGATATAAGATAGTAATGATAGTACCACATAGTCATATTGGTATAAAACACATGAAGAAGATCCGTATTGATGGATCTTTGGACTCACTCGTTTTTGAAAAGATTGAGACATGCGAACCACGTCTATTGGTATATATGCATGAAGAAACTCCATGCAGATGGATCGTTTGGACTCACTTGTTTTTGAATCACTTGAGATATGCAAATCATACCACATGGGCAAGATGACTGAAAGGCCTCGTTTTCAGTGAGATGGAACAAGAGAGCAACTTGTTGGAAGTAATACATTTGATGTGTGCAATCCAATGAGTGCTGAGGCACGCAGTGAATATTGTTATGCTCTTACTTCATAGATGATTTGAGTAGATTCTTAGTATATTTACTTGATGAAACACAAATCTGAATTGTTGAAAGGCTCAACTAATTTCAGAGTGAAGTTGAAGATCGTCGTGACAAGAGGATAAAATGTCTATGATATGATCATAGAGATAAATATCTGAGTTATGAGTTTGGCACACAATTAAGACATTGTAGAAATTGTTTCACGACTAATACCGCCTGGAACACCATAGTGTGATGGTGTGTCCGAACATCATAGCTGCACCCTATTGGATACGGTGCATACCATGATGTCTCTTACCGAATTACCACTATCGTTTATGGGTTAGGCATTAGAGACAACCGCATTCACTTTAAATAGGGCACCACACAATTCCATTAAGATGACACCATATGAACTATGGTTTAGAGAAACCTAAGCTGTCATTTCTTATAAAGTCTGGGGCTGCGACGCTTATGTGAAAAAGTTTCAGGCTGATAAGCTCGAACCCAAAGCGGATAAATGCATCTTCATCGGACACCCAAAAATAGTTGGGTATACCTCCTGTCTCAGATCCGGAAGCAAAAGGGATTGTTTCTAGAATCGGGTCCTTTCTCGAGGAAAAGTTTCTCTCGAAAGAATTGAGTGGGAGGATGGTGGAGACTTGATGAGGTTATTGAACCGTCACTTCAACTAGTGTGTAGCAGGGCACAGTAAGTTGTTCTTGTGGCGCCTACACCACTTGAAGTGGAAGCTGATGATAGTGATCATGAAACTTCGGATCAAGTCACTACCAAACCTCGTAGGTCGACAAGGACGCGTACTGCTTCATAGTGGTGCGGTAATCCTGTCTTGAAGGTCATGTTGCTAGACAACAATGAACCCACGAGCTATGGAGAAGCGATGGTGGGCCCGAATTCCGACGAATGGCTCGAGGCCATAAAATCCGAGAGAGGATCCATGTATGAAACTGTAGGTGTACTAGAGTAGGGGTACCCTAGTATCCCGAACTTGTGCACGGGCAGTTGCAGCGCCGCGCGGCAACGCTTGCCGGATGACCACCAGAGTCCTCCGTGGGTTCCTTTGGAGCCATTCAAGAACAAAGCATTCAAGATGAAGAGACAAGGCCCCGGCAAGAGGATCTTGCCGGGAAGAGACAAGGCCCCGGCAAGAGGAGCTTGCCGGGAAGGCCAACCACGGCACTTCAAGAAACTTGCCGCGATGCACCGCACGTCCCGGCAAGGTCCGGTGAGCGACAAGCTTCTGGACTCGACAAGACGACGACCCCGACAAGGTACTCGCCGGGAGCCCGCTGCCACTCTGTACCCACGCTCCAGCGCACCCACCCGCGTGTCGCCATGAGGCTTCCTCAGGGGCGCGTGGCGGGAGCCTGTGCAGCCAGGGGTACGCGGTGGCAAGCGGAGATGAAGAGAAGGCCATCGTGGCAAACGGTGGCGCTCCTAACGGTCACTTTTTGCACTGTTTAGGCAACTCAGACGGGCATTCAATGACCTTGTCCCCTGCCGTCAGAGTTAGGTAGGGTGCACTGTGTCCACAGTAGCGGTAGCTGCACCTACCGCATCCTTTTCCATTTTTACCCTTCTAGTCTACGTTGCCACCTGTCGGTGACCCCTTGAAAGTATAAAAGGAGGCCCAAGAGCAACGTAGGGGGGGTTCGGCTCATTCGAAACATCAGGAACACTCTCATGCTCGGTCGGGCAGCGTCCATCGCTCCTGAGCAAGAATTCAATACACACAAACAAGCAGTAGTAGGGTTTTACACATCCGTGCGGCCCGAAGCTGGGTAAAACTTCTCGCGTGTACTGCCTCGATCCGCTCTTTGCGCGGCCTCCGCCCCCCCTCCGAACCGAAAGGGGCCCGGTCCCCATAGGTGTTGGTGGATCAGTTTCCCCGACATCTTTGGCGTGCCAGGTAGGGGCGTCGAGATTGTGCGAACCCGATCCGGCATGCACGCGAGCTAAATCTTCATCGTCTTCATCGACATGCCACCGAAGAAGAAGGATTCGGAGGCAGTTGTTCCGTCTGCGTCGCTTTCACCGCCTCCGGAGCAAACAGGTGGTGGAGTGGACGCCGGCGAAAGAATGGGCATCGACGAGGGAGCCCTCAGTGCGGCCAAGTCCAAGGACAAGGCGGCACAGACCTCGGCGTTCATGCGCGCACCGCGCCCCTCTCAGGAGGCGCGGGACCAGCAGTGTCATGGCGTTCGCAGCGCCATACGTCCGCTGGGCCAAGATCAAGCTGGTGGTTCTCGTGGCGCTCAAGACCAACATGCACGTCAACATGCTGGCTCGAGCGAAGTACGGTCGCCTGGACGGGGCACTGCTCCTTCTAACGTGGTTAGGAGTCCGAGCACGCCCCACTCCTCGCACCGTTCACCTCCGCCGCCCACCACTCCAGCAGAAGCCTTAGCGCGAGCTCAACTACTCCTAGACTATCCTCCGACGGCGGACAAGACCGACGAATGGAGGGCCACTATCCAGAGCCTCATCGGCTTCGCCAACGGCGACACCGCGCGGCAACCAAGCACCTCGCTGCCGCGGCAGGACAGCCGGACGCGAGCCGATGGCAACAAGACCGGGGGAGGTGCGACTTCCATGCACTCTCCACTACGAACGCCAAAATCGCCAACTCACCGGGTCCACCCCGACAGCGACTCCACCGCGTCGTCGGACCCACGAGCTCGTCGCGACCAGCGCCAAGTTCTCCATGAACGACAACAAGAAGATGCTCGAACCCGCATCGAGCGCCAAAGAGAAGCGCGACGTCAATCCGACAAGCGCGCTGGGCCCTCTGTTGACATGCATGCGCTAGGGGAACTAGGCGATCTGCCGTACGCGGTAGGTTGTCCTGCGTTCACCCATGAGCTGCGGCAAGTCCAGTGGCCCAGCACAAAGAATTTCAAACCAGACGTACCAGAGAAGTACGACGGCAAGACGCATCCGTCGGAGTTTCTCAGCATCTACACCATTGCGGTGCAGGCTGCCGGGGGACGGGACGACAAGATCCTTGCCAACTACTCCCCGCTGGTACTCAAGCCCAACGTTAGGTCCTAGCTCATGCACTTGCCGGACAATTCCATCTCCTCTTGGGCAGATTTATGCCATCAGTTTGTCGGCGCCTTTACAGGCGGCCACAAGCCACATGGCCAAGAGAGGGATCTTCATCTGCTCGCCCAGAAGGAAGGAGAGCCACTACGCAAGTACATTCAGAGATTCAGCCGTGTACAGCACAACGTCCCAGACGTCCACCCCGCCGCGATCATCAGCGCGTTCCATCAGAACGTGCGAAACCGAAGGATGAGGGAGGAGATGGCGATGTGTAAGATCAGAGACGTCAGCAAGCTTTACGCCCTGGCCGACAAGTGTGCACGCGCTGAAGAGGGGAGGAGGCTCCCCGGAGAGGGTACAGGAGTAGGAGGATCCGACAGTGAGGATGCCGCCCCGACAAGGAAAGGCCGGCGGCGGAACAACAGAAGGAAAAAGGGCAAGGAAGTGCTAGCTGTCGAGCAGACCGGCAACGAAGGTGGCGCCAAGGAAGCTAAAGCTGGTGGCTCCCACAAGGAGGCCCAGCCTGTGGCGGCCGCCGACAAGCAGGACAGCTCCGGCAAGCAGTATTGTAAGATTCACCGCACCAAGGGTCACGATCTCCAGAACTGCAAGAAAGTCGAACAGCTTGTTGAGCAATAGAAAGTTGAGTACGAGCGGCGCGACAAGGAGAAGGCCCAGGAAGGAACTGGTGGATCCGGCAAGTAACGTCTCGGCCGAGGAGGACGCCGCGGCAAGGCCAAGCAGCGGCAAGGCCAAGCAGCGGCAAGGAGACAGACCTCCCTGCGGCCGCGACAAGGATGAAGATGACGACGACGATGAAGACATGGATGATGACGAGGCCGACGAGCAGGAATTTCAGAAAGCCACAGAGGTCCTGTGCGTTGACGGTGGCGCCTCTCTGCATACTTTGCACCGCCAACTCAAGCAGTGGATGCGGGAAGTGAATGTAGCAGAGCCATCCATAGAGTCACGCAAGCCCCTGAAATGGTCCAGCGCACCTATCATCTTCGACATTGAGGACCACCCTAATCGCGTAACTGCGGTCGGGTGTTTGCCGATGTTGGTTTCTCCAACTATCCGCAATCTCAAGGTCACGAAGATGCTAGTTGACGGCGGGGCTGGCTTGAACCTGATATCCTCCGCGGTCCTCCAGAAACTTCAGATCCCTGACAGCGAGCTCGAGGAGACCGTCACATTCCAAGGAATCAGCCCGGGAAGAAGCAAGCCAAAGGGAAAGATCACGCTGCCGGTCACATTTGGCAGCGAGCTGAACTTCAGGACTGAGAGGGTCACGTTTGATGTTGCCGACTTTCCATTACCTTACAATGGAATCCTTGGCCGTCCGGCACTCGCCAAGTTCATGGCAGCATCTCACTATGCGTACAACATACTGAAAATGCCAGGCCCAATAAGTGTCATCTCTGTCCCTGGCGACAAGAAGGATGCTCTTATCTGTGCCGACAAGATCTACCGGGAAGCGGCAGTCGCAGCAGAGCGCAAGACACTTGCCGCTGAAGCTCCCGGAGGGAAGAAGAAGACCATGTCCTGCAAGAGCTCTGATGCCTACTCCGGCAAGCGCACCTCTTCGGAGTGCTGCGCTACGGTCGAGGACGCACCATCGAGCTCCACCGGCAAGTGTAAAAAGGCAATGGCAGCTCCACCTGAGACTAAGAAGGTGTCCGCCAAGGAGGATGGCACTGGTGGTACCTTCACCATCAGCACCACTCTTGACCCCAAATAGGAAAGCGCGCTCATTGCTTTCCTGCGGGCGAATGTCGACGTGTTTGCATGGCAACCGTCTGATATCCCCGGTGTTCCCAGGAAAGTAATCGAGCACCACCTTGCCGTCTGTCCTCATGCGCGGCCCGTCAAGCAGAGAGTCAGGGAGTAGGCAGTAGAGCGCCAAGAATTCATCACAGAAGAAATCAAGAAGTTGGAAGCAGCAGGCCTTGTCAGAGGAGTGCTCCATCCCACGTGGTTGGCCAATCCTGTTGTTGTGCGCAAGGCTAACGGAAAATGGAGACTTTGTATTGACTTCACTAATGTTAATAAAGCTTGTCCCAAAGACCCATTTCCCTTGCCGCGTATTGACCAGATTGTTGACTCCACAGCCGGATGTGATTTGCTTTCATTTCTTGATGCATACTCAGGATACCATCAGATCTTCATGGCAGAAGAGGATGAAGAGAAAACCACATTTATCACCCCATGTGGCACGTACTGCTTCGTACGGATGCCTTTCGGTTTGAAGAATGCTGGATCAACATTCGCAAGGGTAGTCCACCGTGCTTTTGAGCCGCAAATGCACAGAAATGTGGAAGCCTACATGGATGATATAGTGGTCAAGAGCAAAAACAAGGCTACTCTGATTCAAGATCTAGATGAAACTTTTGCAAATCTGCGCAGGATCAACCTCAAGCTTAATCCCGAGAAGTGCGTGTTCGGAGTCCCTTCCGGCAAGCTTCTTGGGTTCTTTGTGTCACAGCAGGGGATTGAAGCCACTCCCGACAAGATCAAAGCCATCGAGCAGATTGAAGCCCCAAAGCGCGTCAAGGATGTACGAAAGCTTGCCGGTTGCGTGGCTGCTCTCAGCAGATTTATCTCTAAGTCCGCAGAGCGCCTTGCCGTTTTTCAAAATATTGAAAAAGGCAGGTCCGATGAAATGGACTCCAGAAGCGGAGGCCACGCTACAGGACTTGAAGAGGTACCTGTCCTCCACTCCAATACTTGTCGCACCTAAGCCACAAGAGAAGTTGCTGCTATATCTGGCAGCAACCAATCAAGTGGTTAGTGCTGCGTTAGTAGCGGAGAGGGAGGTGGACGATGAGCCAGCAACCGCGGCAAGTGAATCCAGCGACAAGCAGGGGGCTTCTCCGACAAGCTCTGGCCCCGACAAAGTTGAGTCTGTGCAGGCATGCAAGGAGGTGCAGAGGAAAATGGTGCAGCGCCCAGTTTACTTTGACAGTTCCCTTCTACAGGGGGCTAGATCAAGGTATTCTGGCATACAGAAATTGCTTTTCGGCCTTCTCATGGCCTCGAGAAAGCCGCGCCATTACTTCCAGGCACATGAGATAACAGTTGTCACTCGCTTTCCGTTGAAGAGGATACTGCAAAATCCAGAAGCAACCGGCAGGATTGTCGAGTGGGCACTGGAACTGTGAAGCTTTGGCCTCAAGTTTGAGAGTACTTCCACTATATAGATCAGAGCATTGGCAAAATTCATAGCGGAATGGATGCCGACACCAGACGAAGAAACTCCAGAAACAAGCATCCCCGTCAAAGAGGCAAGCAAAGAGTGGCTGGTGTACTTTGATGGTGCCTTCTCGCTGCAAGGCGCCGGCGCAGGCGTGCTGCTTATCGCACCCACCGGAGAGCACCTCAAGTACGTAGTTCAGATGCATTTTCCCAAGGAGCAAGCAACGAACAATACCGCAGAGTATGAAGGTTTGCTTGCCGGACTCAGAATCGCGGCAGACCTTGGGATCAACAAGCTCATTGTCAGGGGTGACTCGTAGTTGGTCGTCTGCCAAGTAAACAAAAGCTATCAGAGTTCTGCAAATGGAACACGTTCCACGAGCTCATAACGATATTGCTGACGGCCTGTCAAAGTGCGCAGCACTAAAGTTACCTATGGAACCAGGGATTTTTGTGCTCAAGCTGAATCAACCATCCGTAACACCGTCGACTGGACAGAGAAAGAAGAGGAAGTTGGTTTCTGATGACTACTTTCCGGCAGAGCTTCCCGAAGCCGCCGCCAAGAAGGTCCCCAAGATCGACGCCAAGAGTGCTGAGGAGGAGTCTGCTCTGGCGAACCTCTTGGTTTGTTCCGTTGAAGCAGATGCTCCCGACAAGTTTTGCTCCGGCAAGCTTGCCGGGGAATATCACGCTCCGGCCGAACCGTAGGTTCTTGCCGTAGAAGCGGATGTTCCCACAGCAACAGATATGCCTTTTGCCCTTGTTATCGAGCCGCAAGCTCCAGCATGGGCGCAGCAGATCGTCCGTTTCCTTCAGACAGGAGAGCTTCCCGAAGAGCAAGAAGAAGCGGAGAGAGTAGCCCGATAGTCAAGTATGTACAAGTTTGTCGACAACACACTGTACAGAATAAGACTCAACGGTGTGAAATTGAAGTGCATTCGCCGGGAAGATGGACAACAGCTGTTGGCAGAGATACATGGAGGCATATGTGGTCACCACATTGGCGCAAGAGCACTTGCCGGCAAAGCATTCCGACAAGGTTTCTTCTGGCCGACAGCCCTCCAAGATGCAACTGCACAAGTAACCAATTGTGAAGCGTGCCAGTTCCATTCCAAACAGATACACCAGCCAGCTCAAGCTCTCCAGACGATCCCTTTATCCTGGCCATTTTTGGTCTGGGGGCTCGACATCCTCGGCCCCTTTCCCCGAGCTGTCGGGGGCTTTGAGTTCTTGTACGTCGCCATCGACAAGTTCACAAAGTGGCCGGAAGTGGAACCAGTGAGGAAGGTGACAGCACAGTCAGCAGCCAAGTTCTTCAGGTCGATTGTTTGCCGTTTCGGGATCCCTAACAGGATCATCACCGACAACGGCACGCAATTTACGAGCCGCACCTTCATGCAGTACGTCCAAGATCTTGGCGCCAAGGTCTGCTTCGCTTCTGTTGCTCATCCGAGAAGCAACGGTCAAGCGGAGAGGGCAAATGCTAAAGTGCTGCGAGGCCTCAAGACCAGAACTTTCGACAGGCTGCATAAGTGCGGAAGAAACTGGATCGAGGAGCTGCCAGTGGTTCTTTGGTCGATCAGGACGATGCCAAATCGAGCCACTGGCAGACACCCTTCGCTCTAGTCTATGGAGCAGAGGCAGTTCTCCCCATGGAACTCGTTTACGGGTCACCTCGAGTGCTCGCTTATGATGAGCTCAAGCAAGAGTAGTTGCGCCAAGATGACGCGCTGCTCCTTGAGGAAGACCGTCTTCAGGCTGCTGTGCGAGTCGCTCGCTACCAGCAAGCTTTGCGTCGCTACCATAGCCGCAAAGTTAAAGCCAGGAGCTTCGAGGAAGGCGACCTTGTTCTTCGGCGTGTTCAGTCCGCCAAGAATTCCAACAAGTTGACGCCTAAGTGGGAAGGCCCTTATCGGGTGAAACGAGTCACTAGGCCCGACGTTGTCTGCCTTGAGACCGAAGATGGCATTCCGGTGAGCAACTCCTGGAACATTGAACATCTTCGTAAGTTTTACCCGTAGGGCGCGGTTGCTGGAAGCTTTTCCGGCAACCACCTTTTGTACAAGTCTTGCCGCTGTTGCATGTAATCCTTTGTACAAAGCCGGGCGCAGACCCCGTGCACCAGTAAAGTTCATGTGCCCTGCACATCTTGTCAGTTTTTTTATGCTATAATCCTTTTTCGCATATGTTATCTGACACTTTGTGCAGCACCAGACCCCGGTAAGCGATAACGAGCCCAAGGCTCCATATCATTACTTTATTTCTCTGTTTCTTTCTCAAAAGAACAAAGGTTCCCTCATGCACAAGGTTTACCGGGGGGGAGGAGAAGATAATGGTGTGGACCAGGCCGTTCAAGAAAGTTTCTCCTTGCCGGGAAGCAGACGACAGAAAAGCTAAGTTGCTAAAGTTTGAGCAATCAGTTTTTTAAGTTTTTGAGTTATTTTCCTTGAACGACCGTGCTTTGTATGGAAAACCTGTGCGCGGAGGAACCAACTCGTAGCTAGCTGCGCCCTTACTTTGTTTCGAGTCCGCTCAACAACTTAAGTGAGCTGCAACTAGTTGCGACAAGGTTGCTTGTCGGTAGCGACCCCGCCAGCAGGCTGCTGAAGTTCCGCACTCGGCGCTCGCGGCAAGGGTGCCTGCACCGGAAAGTTTCCCTAGAAAGCGTAGGGCAGAACCATACAAAGCCAAGAGTCGAGTAAAGGAAGTAACACAGCAATTTTTTGCCTAAGATAGAGTTATATTACAAAAATAACTTGTCGCGCCTCTAATAAAGTGTTCCCATGACATGACTGGCAGCGACAAGAAAAGAAGAAAACGGACGGCCTAATCTACGCGACCGCCGTCAACCCTTTTGACCTCGTTCACCCTGTCCACAATGGGTGCGACGAGGGCCTTAAGTGCGTCAAGATCAGCGTCCGCTGGCAGCCTCTTGAGGACGTTGGTGAGGTTGAGGCACGGATTGCGGAAGGCCACCTTCACCAGCACCTTCTCCAGAACTCCGGCACAAATCGAGCATGACTCGTCGGCCAACTGCTTTGGGATCCGTTCCCGGAGTTGCTGGAGCGCCGCCGCCACGCCTTTGAAGAACAGAGTGAGCTTGGCGCTGGGTTGGAGGTTCTCGTCGGAGGAGTACCCGAAGCCTTCCACCCCCAATTGCACCAGCTCCTCTTCGATGACTACAGCAATGTTCACGAGGCCCTCCGTCCAGAGCGCCACAGTATCTCTGAGAAGATTCTGGGTTTCGGCGGCCCTCGCTAACAGCGCCTCGTTGGCCTTGATGTCCTTCTTCAAGTCCGCCTCCCGTTTCTTGGCGCCGTCCAACGTCTCCGTCAGGGTGGCCAGCTTCAGCTCCAGATCAGCATAGGAATTCTTGGCGGCGCGCAGCTCTTTGCCCTTCTCGGAGAGTTGGCCCTGTAGCTCACCGTGGGCAAGGGCGTCCTTCTCGCGCTCCAGCTTGAGCGCGGCAAGCTCTTCGCCACCCACCTTCAGATCAGCCTCCAGCTGCGCCACCTTTACTTCCAATTCCTTCTTGGCTGTCTCGGCAGCCGCAGCCGCATCCTTTGCCTCTTGGAGCGACCCGCCAAGTGCCCGTTCGCGCGCGGCAAGCTCCTCCTCGTGGCTGTCGAGGTTCACTTTCCGCTGAGCTAGCTCGCCTTCTCGTGCGTACAGCTTCTCGCCGGTGAGCCGCTGCTGCTCTTCAGCTTCGGCCTTCTCGAGGAGGAAGGCCTTCCGCTCTTCAGCAAGCTGCTCCCGCTCCTCCGCCAAGGCCCGGAGATCTTCCTGGCGAAAACCCCGGAGCTCCTCCGCGCGCTTCTCTATATCCACGCTCGCTTTCGCGACGAGCGCTTCCCGGGACTCCAACTTGACTTGACGGGCGCGATAGAGCGCCAGCAGCCTCCGCAGCAGCCGCTCCTCCTCGGACTCATCACTGCTGCTTCCCGGCGGGTCAACGATCGACAACCCGGCGGAGGCGAGAACCTCCCCATCCAAAACTTCTCCTTCCACCGGCGCCTTGGAGCTTGACGCCCAAGGGAGCTTGATGAAGATGCCCTCGCCAGCCTTCAGATAGGCGCTAGGCTCGGGCTCCTCGGAGCCTGACGCTGCGGCAGCGACGGAGGGATCGGCGGTCGGTGCAGCGCCTGACGCTCCTGCGGCCTCAGGGCCGTCAGTGCGATCGCCAGATCCCCCGCTAGCTTCCTCGGCGGCGGCCTTGGCGGCCTCTTCACCGGCAGGCACATCGGCACCAGCTCCGTCTTCGGCGGCCGCGGCATCATCAGTGTTGCCGCGCGCGTCCTCTCCGCCGCCCGCCTCGGTCTCCATCGGATCCGCGGAGGGTGGACCTGACGACCGGAGAAGAATGAGAAGTCAAACAAGCACTCAAGAAGAAAAATCAGCAGAAGAATACAAAGAAAGTTTTGGGCAGGAAGGATTACCTGTGCTGGGATCCGCTATCATAAGCTCCACCGCCGGCGGATCGTTAGCGCTGTCCCTTGCCGGACACTCCTCCCTTGCCGGAGGCTCCTCCCTTACCAGAGAACGCTCCCTTGCCGGGGAGTCCGCCCTTGGCGGCGTAGTCGAAGCAGACGACGAGTCGGAGGTGATCACCACGCCCTCCTGATGAAGCTGTTCTGCTCCTGCACAAACAAACCAGTGATCAGATGTCAACAAAGGAAAAGAGCAACCACGCGCACCCAGAAGCAGAAAGTAAACCATATGCTTACGCTGGGGGCTGCGCTGGGGGCTGCTCTGTGAAGTAATGGCCAGATCCGGCAAGGTGGTCTCGGGCGCGCCTCCTGTCGTCACAGTGGGCTCGTCCTCGATGATCACCACCTGAGCCTTGGCCCTCTTCGCCGCCCTCTGGGCCAGAGTCCTGAAAAGGGAGAGTCCAGGGTGGGTCAGATCAGATGCAAGACAGGAATGGCAAGTTGAAGAACTACAAGAACAACAAGGGAATCTTACTCTTCTTCCTCTTCCTCGTCGGAGCTGAGCGCGGAGAGGTCGAAGTTCGGCCCACCTCCGGCGCGACGAGGTGGAGGGGTGGGATCCCTTGGCCGCTTGGCGGGGACTGCGGCACCAGCCCGAGATGACCCCGCCCCAGTTGCCACTGCAGCGGGAGGCGCACCCGCGGCAACCGTACTTGCCGCGACGGAGCGCGTCGCGCGGCGCTGCGGCTGTTGACCAGCTTGCCGCCCTACTGCGTCCCCGATCCTGCGGAGGCGCCTTCTTGGCTGCACTGGGGGCTACATTCCGGGCCCTGTTCCCGGCAAGCTCCCCGGAGATGGCGGGCCGCTCGCACCCTCGGCGGGCTCACTCAACTCGGCGTCGGGCGCAGCAAGCTCTTCTTCGTCTTCGGGCCACTCCTGCTCAGCAAGACTCATCGCCGATGCCGCGTCCGCTTCCTCCACCGTGAACCCAAATTCACCCGCGGCTGCGGCTGCCGCCGCCTCTTCCGCCCTGGTGGCGATGCGTTCCATCTCTTGATCGGTGGTGTCGCAGGTGAGGAGCTTCTTGTCGTCAGCATTGACCGCTACTTCCACTAGGCTGTCGAAGAACTGCTGCACAACGTCTCCGGCAGGCTCTTGCCAAGTTGGAGCGATCCCGTGCGAATCACACAACGGCATCATGGTCGCGCGAGGAGTTGTTGCACAGAGGAACAACGCTTGCCGGCAACCTGAACCACTCGGGATGCTGTGGGTCGTGCTTGAATATCTCCTTGAGTATCCCGTCCAACTCTATGACGGTGAAGTTGAAGTTGAGGCCTGGGCGCAACCTCATGATATTTGTCGGGCCTCCAAATTCCCAGGCAGGTCTCCCCCTCGCCTGCAGAGGGGCAATGCGCCGGCGAAGGAAATCTGCGCCGACAGCTCCTACAGTCAGCCCGGCAAGCCTGAGACGCAAGATCCGAGTGGTGGCGATCTTCAGCTTGTCGTCGTCCACGGACAGAGCGCTCCAGTCATTGCCACGCACTGCTGGGGCTTGGCGCAGGGCGGTGAACGGCTGCGGGCTCTCTTCTACAACCCAGCACCAATCTGCTCTCCACTCATCCCACTTGCTGCGGAGCTCCCCCTCCAGATAGGTCTCCTTCTTGCCGGCCCGCGAGATCCAGGCGATCCCGCCGGCAAGAGGTTCCCCTCTCTCGACACGAGGCATAAAGAAATGGCAGAAGAGAGCTACGTTGGGGTGGACTCCGACAAAGTTTTCGCATAGATGGGCGAAAACTGCCATGGTCAGAACGGCGTTGGGGGTGAAGTCAAGGAGGTGGAGTCCATAGGTGTTCATGACGTCGCAAAAGAAATCAGAGAATGGCGGGCAGAGCCCGCAGTAGAAGAACACGGCAAAGAAAGGATATCCGCCAACTGGAGCTGCTTGCGAGGCAACAGCGGAGAGTACCTTCGTGCGCGGATGCGCCCGCGTCTTCGTCGACCAGAAGAGATAGTACCACTCCCTCAGCTCCTTCGCGGAGAGCTCGGGGGGGAAAGTGGCCCGCTCCTTCTGCAGCGCCTCAAGCCGCTGCGCTTCGGTCGACTTCACAGCTTTCGTGGCCGCGGCCTTCGTGGCCTTCCCCTTCCTAGGCTTCGGAGGCATGGCGGAGGCGGTGGGGGAGATCGACGGCGCTGGTGGTGGCGGCAGCGACGGGGGCGGAGCGCTGCCCTCTTTCAACTCTGCAAGCGGAGGAGGGCGGCGGAGATTTCTGAGATTGCAGCAGCGAAGGGCGAAGGTGGGGGAAATGCCCCTGTTTCCCCTGCTTATAAAGAGGGACGGGGCGGACATTTCGGCCTTCCAAATAAACAACCACCCACGATCTCTCCCACGACTCCGCGATTGACGCGTGCCGTTATGGGGGGCGCGGTGGATACGGAGTTAGATTCGGCATAACCCAGGCTCCGCGCGTGCCCGTGCCCTGTTTTGGGCCTGGCCCAACAGCGCTCGGCACCGTGTGTGGCCCAGGCCCGGGGGCTCCTGTCGGTGTACTAGAGTAGGGGTACCCTAGTATCCCGAACTTGTGCACGGGCAGTTGCAGCGCCGCGCGGCAACGCTTGCCGGACGACCGCCAGAGTCCTCCGTGGGTTCCTTTGGAGCCATTCAAGAACAAAGCATTCAAGATGAAGAGACAAGGCCCTGGCAAGAAGATCTTGCCGGGAAGAGACAAGGCCCCGGCAAGAGGAGCTTGCCGGGAAGGCCAACCACGGCACTTCAAGAAACTTGCCGCGATGCACCGCACGTCCCGGCAAGGTCTGGTGAGCGACAAGCTTCTGGACTCGACAAGACGACGACCCCGACAAGGTACTCGCCGGGGGCCCGCTGCCACTCTGTACCCACGCTCCAGCGCACCCACCCGCGTGTCGCCATGAGGCTTCCTCAGGGGCGCGTGGCGGGAGCCTGTGTAGCCAGGGGTACGCGGTGGCAAGCGGAGATGAAGAGAAGGCCATCGTGGCAAACGGTGGCGCTCCTAACGGTCACTTTTTGCACTATTTAGGCAACTCAGACGGGCATTCAATGACCTTGTCCCCTGCCGTCAGAGTTAGGTAGGGTGCACTGTGTCCACAGTAGCGATAGCTGCACCTACCGCATCCTTTTCCATTTTTACCCTTCTAGTCTACGTTGCCACCTGTCGGTGACCCCTTGAAAGTATAAAAGGAGGCGCAAGCGCAACGTAGGGGGGGTTCGGCTCATTCAAAACATCAGGAACACTCTCACGCTCGGTCGGGCAGCGTCCATCGCTCCTGAGCAAGAATTCAATACACACAAACAAGCAGCAGTAGGGTTTTACGCATCCGTGCGGCCCGAAGCTGGGTAAAACTGCTCGCGTGTACTGCCTCGATCCGCTCTTTGCGCGGCCTCCGCCCCCCCCCCCCTCCGAACCGAAAGGAGCCCGATCCCCATAGGTGTTGGTGGATCAGTTTCCCCGACAGAAACCAAAGTATAGAATTTGGAAGAACTACTTGATGGTCGTAAGGCTGTTGGGTACAGATGGATTTTAAAAGGAAGACGGATAATGATGGTAAGTATCACCATTAAGAAAGCTCGACTAGTCATTAATATGTTTTCCGACAAGTTCAAGGAGTTGACTATGATGAGACTTTCTCACTCGTAGCGATGCTAAGAGTCTGTTGAAATTATATTAGTAGTTCCTGCATTATTTATGAAATCTTGCAGATAGGATGTCAAAACATTATTTCCTCAATGATTTTCTTGAGGAAAGGTTATATGTGATACAACTAGAAGGTTTTGTCAATCCTAAAAGATGCTAACAAGTATGCAAAGCTCCAGAAATCCTTCTAAGGACTGGAGTAAGCATCTCGGAGTTGGAATATATGCTTTGATGAGATGATCAAAGATTTTGGGTTTATACGATGTTTATTGGAAACTTGTATTTCCAAAGAAGTGAGTGGGAGCACTATAGCATTTCTGATGAGTATATGTTGTTGACATATTGTTGACCGGAAATGATGTAGAATTTCTGGAAAGCATATAGGGTTATTTGAAAAGTGTTTCTCAATGGAAAACCTGGTTTAAGATACTTGAACATTGAGCATCAAGATCTATAAGGATAGATCAAAAATCGCTTGATAGTACATTCAAATGAATACGCACCGTGACAAGATTTTGAAGGAGTTCAAAATAGATCGTCAAAGAAGGAGTTCTTGGCTGTGTTATAAGGTGTGAGTATTGAGTAAGACTCAAGACCTGACCACGGCTGAAGAGAGAGAAAGGACGAAGGTCGTCCCCTATGCTTTAGATGTAGGATCTACGGTATGCTATGCTGTGTACTACACCTGAAGTGTGCCTTGCCATGAGTCAGTCAAGGGGTACAAGAGTGATCCAGAAATGGATCACAGGACAGCGGTCAAAGTTATCCTTAGTGACTAGTGGACTAAGGAATTTTTCTCGATTATGGAGGTGGTAAAATAGTTCATCGTAAAGGGTTACGTCGATGCAAACTTTGAAACTAATCTGGATGACTCTGAATAGTAAACCGGATTCATATAGTAGAACAGTTATTTGGAATAGTTCCAAATAGTGCGTGGTAGCTGCATCTACAAGACGACGTACAAATTTGTAAAGCACACATGGATCTGAAAGGTTCAGACCCATTGACTAATAACCTCTCTCACAAGCGAGATATGATCAAACCCCATGGGTGTTGGATTCATTACGATCACATAGTGATGTGAAATAGATTATTGACTCTAGTGCAAGTGGGAGAGTGTTGGAAATATGCCCTAGAGGCAATAATAAAATGGTTATTATTATATTTCCTTGTTCATGATAATTGTCTATTGTTCATGCTATAATTGTATTAACTGGAAACCGTAATACATCTGTGAATACATAGACCACAACATGTCCCTAGTGTTGATCAATAGATGGTTATGGTTTCCTAACCATGGACATTGGATGTCATTGATAACGGGATCACATCATTAGGAGAATGATGTGATGGACAAGACCCAATCCTAAGCATAGCACAAGATCGTGTAGTTCGTTTGCTAAAAGCTTTTGTAATGTCAAGTATCATTTCCTTAGACCATGAGATTGTGCAACTCCCGGATACCGTAGGAATGCTTTGGGTGTGCCAAACGTCACAACGTAACTGTGTGGCTATAAAGGTGCACTACGGGTATCTCCGAAAGTGTCTGTTGGGTTGGCACGAATCGAGACTGGGATTTGTCACTCCGTGTGATGGAGAGGTATCTCTGGGCCCACTCGATAATGCATCATCATAATGAGCTCAATGTGACTAAGTAGTTAGTCATGGGATCATGCATTACGGAACGAGTAAAGTGACTTGCCGGTAAAGAGATTGAACGAGGTATTGGGATACCGACGATCGAATCTCGGGCAAGTAACGTACCGATTGACAAAGGGAATTGTATACGGGATTGCTTGAATCCTTGACATCGTGGTTCATCCGATGAGATCATCGTGGAACATGTGGGACCCAACATGGGCATCTAGATCCCGTTGTTGGTTATTGGCCAGAGAGCTGTCTCAGTCATGTCTGCATGATTCCCGAACCCGTAGGGTCTACACACTTAAGGCTCGGTGATGCTAGAGTTGTTATGGGAATTAGTGTGCAGTTACCGAATGTTGTTCGGAGTCCCGGATGAGATCTCGGACATCACGAGGAGTTCCGGAATGGTCTGGAGGTAAGGATTTATATATGGGAAGTCCTATTTTGGCCACCAGAAAATGTTCGGGATTTTTCGGTATTGTACCGAGAAGGTTCTAGAAGGTTCTGGAGTGGGGCCCACCTGCATGGGGGGACCCACATGAACGTGGGTAGTGGGGGCAAGGCCCCACACCCCTGGTCAAGGCGCACCGAGATCCCCCCTTAGAAGGAATAAGATCATATCCCGAAGGGATAAGATCAAGATCCCTAAAAAAGGGGGATAACAATCGGTGGGGAAGGAAATGATAGGATTTCTTTCCTCCCACCTTTGCCAACGCCCCAATGGACTTGGAGGGCAAGAAACCAGCCCCCTCCACCCCTATATATAGTGGGGAGTCGCATGGGAGCTTCACCCTTCCCCTGGAGCAGCCCTCTTCCTCCCCAACACCTTCTCCATAGTAGTAGTGCTTGGCGAAGCTCTGCCGGAGAACTGCAAGCTCCACCACCACACCGTCATGCTGCCGGAGCTCTCCCTAAACTTCTCCTCTCCCCTTGCTAGATCAAGAAGGAGGAGATGTCCCCGGGCTCTATGTGTGTTGAACGCGGAGGCACCGTTGTTCGGTGCTTAAATCGGATTCAGCCGCGATCTGAATCACTTAGTGAATGACTCCACCGACCGCGTTCTTGCAACGCTTCCACATCGCGATCTTCAAGGGTATGAAGATGCACTCCCTTCTCTCTCGTTGCTAGTTACTCCATAGATTGATCTTGGTGATGCGTAGAAAATTTTGAATTTCTGCTACGTTCTCCAACAGTGTGATATGCAAAAGAAGAAAGATACGAATAACGATATTGTTAAATTGAAGTTATTTCTATTTTCACTTAGAGATCATGCTAAAGTTTGGTTTTCGTCTTTGCCTAAAAATAGTATTGATTCTTGGAACAAGTGCAAAGTTGCTTTTATCTCTAAGTATTTTCCTCCCGCTAAGATTATCACTCTTAGGAACGATATTATGAATTTTCAACAACTTGATCATGAGCATGTTGCCCAATCTTGGGAAATAATGAAATTGATGATTCGCAATTGCCCTACGCATGGTTTGAATTTACGGATGATCATACAAAAAAATTACGCTGGTTTGAACTTTGCTTCTAGAAATCTCTTAGATTGGGCCGCGGGAGGCACGTTTATGGAAATCACGTTAGGAGATGCTACTAAACTTCTTGATAATATTATGGCTAATTATTCTCAATGGCACACCGAAAGATCTTCTAGTAAAAAAGTGCATGCTATAGAAGAAATCAATGTTTTGAGTGGAAAGATGGATGAGCTTATGAAATTGTTTGCTACTAAAAATACTCCTCTTGATCCCAATGATATGCCTTTGTCTACTTTGATTGAGAATAATAATGAATCTATGGATGTGAATTTTGTTGGTAGGAATAGTTTTGGTCACAATGCTTATAAAGCAAACTTTATTGCTAGACTATTCCATAGTAATTCCTCTAATAATTATGGAAATTCCTACAATAATTCTTATGGTAATTTTAATAAGATGTCCTCTGATTTTGAGAATAGTGTGAAAGAATTTATGATTTCTCAAAAGAATTTTAATGCATTGCTTGAAGAAAAATTGCTCAAAGTTGATGATTTGGCTAGGAACGTTGATAGACTTTCGCCTGGTGTTGATTCTCTTAAACTTAGATCTTCTTCTCGTAAGCATGATATCAATGAGTCTCTCAAAGTAATGAGATTTTCCATTGATGAGTGCAAAGAAAGAACCGCTAGATTGTGTGCTAAGAAACATAGCTTTATAAAAGCGTGTTCTTCTAGTTTCCACAAAAATAATGATGATGATCTTAAAGTTATTGATGTGTCTCCTATTAGATCTTTGTTTTGCAATATGAATCTTGATAATTATGGGACTGATGATGAGTCAACTTTGCCTATAAGGCGTCCCAAGAATTCAGAGTCTTTAGATCTTGATGCTAAATTTGGTAAAAGTGGGATTGGAGAGGTCATGACTTTAAATAGGATTGAACCCACTATCTCGGATTCAAAGGAATTTGATTATGATAATTGTTCTTTAGAAGGTTGTATTTCCTTGTTGCAATCCGTCGTTAATTCTCCTCATGGTTATACTCAAAATAAAGCTTTTACCAAACATATCGTTGATGCCTTGATGCAATCTTATGATGAAAAACTTAATTTGGAAGTTTCTATACCTAGAAAACTTAATGATGAGTGGGAACCTACTATAAAGATTAGAATTAAAGATCATGAGTGTTTTGCTTTGTGTGATTTGGGTGCTAGTGTTTCCACGATTATGAAAACTTTATGTGATATTCTAGGTTTCCATGATCTTGATGATTGCTCTTTAAATTTGCACCTTGCGGATTCCACCATTAAAAAGTCAATGGTAAGGATCGATGATGTTCTCATTGTTGCAAATATAAATTTGGTGCCCGTAGATTTTATCGTTCTTGATATAGATTCCAATCTTTGTTGCCCTATTATTCTTGGTAGACCTTTCCTTAGAACGATTGGTGCGACTATTGATATGAAGGAAGGGAATATTAGATTCCAATTTCCATTCAAGAAAGGCATGGAGCACTTTCCAATAAAGAAAGTCAAATTACCTTATGGATCTATCATGCGAGCTACTTATGAATTTAGTGTCAAAGATGGCACTACTTAGATCTATCTTCTCTTTTATGCCTAGCTAGGGGCGTTAAATGATAACGCTAGTTGGGAGGCAACCCAATTTTCTTTGTGTTTTTGTTTTTGTTCCTGTTTAGTAATAAATCTTGCATCTACCTCCTGTTTAGATGTTTTTTTATCTTTTAATTAGTGTTTGTGCCAAGTAGGACCTATAGGATAACCTATGATGTTAGTTGATTTGATTCTGTTGAAAAACAGAAACCTTGCATGCACGAATTTAGTTTTGTTAATTCACAGAAAAGTTCTTTTGCGTTGATTCATTTTGCTGCTGATCAATAGAAAATTTTTACAGGACTTCCTATTTTGGTAGGAGTTTTAGAGTTCCATAACTTTGCGTTAGTTACAGATTGCTACAGACTGTTCTGTTTTTGACAGATTCTGTTTTTTGTGTGTTGTTTGCTTATTTTGATGCGTCTATGGCTAGTAAAATAGTTTATAAACCATGGAGAAGTTAGAATACAGTAGGTTAAACACCAAAATAAATAAATAATGAGTTCATTACAGTAGCTTATGTGGTGGTTTTGTTTTCTTTCACTAACGGAGCTTATAAGATTTCCTGTTGAGTTTTGTGTTGTGAAGTTTTCAAGTTTTGGGTAAAGCTTTTATGGACTATGGAATAAGGAGTGGCAAGAGCCTAAGATTGGGGATGCCCATGCCACCCCAAGATATTCAAGGATAGCCAAAAGCCTAAGCTTGGGGATGCCCCGGGAAGGCATCCCCTCTTTCGTCTTCGTTCATTGGTAACTTTACCTGGAGCTATATTTCTATTCGCCACATGATATGTGTTTTGCTTGGAGTGTCGTGTATTATATTAGTCTTTGCTTTTTAGTTTATCACAATCATCCTTGCTGTACACACCTTTTGGGAGAAGCCTACTTGATTAGGATTTGCTAAAATACTCTATGTGCTTCACTTATATATTTTGAGCTTGGTAGTTTTTGCTCTAGTGCTTCACTTATATCTTTTAGAGCACGGTGGTGTCTTAATTTTGAAGAAATTGCTAGTCTCTCATGCTTCACTTATATATTTTTGAGAGTCTTTTAGAACAGCATGGTATTTGCTATGGTTACAAAGTCGGTCCTAGAATGATGAGCATCCAAGTTGGGTATAATAAAAACTATCATAGAAAAAGAATTGGATGCTATGATAAATATGATGCTTGATAATTGTTTTGAGATATGGAGGTAGTGATATTAGAGTCATGCTAGTTGAGGTGATTATGAAAAATACTTGTGTTGAGGATTGTGATTCCCGTAGCATGCACGTATGGTGAACCGCTTTCTGATGAAGCTGGAGCACAATTTTATTTATTGAGTGTCTTCCTTATGAGTGGCGGTCGGGGACAAGCGATGGTCTTTTCCTACCAATCTATCCCCCTAGGAGCATGTGTGTAGTGCTTTGGTTTTTGATGACTACTAGATTTTTTCAACAAGTATATGAGTTCTTTTGACTAATGTTGAGTCCATGGATTATACGCACCTCACCCTTCCACTATTGCTAGCCTCTCTTGTACCGCACAACTTTCGCCGGTACCATACACCCACCATATACCTTCCTCAAAAAAGCCACCATACCTACCTATCATGGCATTTCCATAGCCATTCCGAGATATATTGCCATGCAACTTTCCACCGTCCCGTTCATATGACACGCATTACTTTTGTCATATTGCTTTTTGCATGATCATGTAGTTGACATTATATTTGTGGCAAGGCCGCCTTCATAATTTTCATACATGTCACTCTTAATTCATTGCATATCCCGGTACACCGTCGGAGGCATTCATATAGAGTCATATCTTGTTCTAGCTTTGAGTTGTAATTCTTGAGTTGTAAATCCATAAAAGTGTGATGATCTTCATTAGAGTATTGTCCTAGTGAGGAAAGGATGATGAAGACTATGATTCCCCCACAAGTCGGGATGAGACTTCCGACTTTACAAAAAGAAAAAAAAGAGAAAAAAAAAGAGAAAGGCCAAAAAGAAAAAAAAAGAAGGCCAAAGAAAAAAAAGAAAAAAAAAGAGAAAAAGAAAAAAATGAGAGAAAAATAGAGAAGGGACAATGCTACTATCTTTTTTTCCACACTTGTGCTTCAAAGTAGCACCATGATCTTCATGATAGAAAGTCTCCTATGTTGTCACTTTTATATACTAGTGGGAATTTTTCATTATAGAACTTGGCTTGTATATTCCAATTATGGGCTTCCTCAAAAAGTGCCCTAGGTCTTCGTGAGCAAGCAAGTTGGATGCACACCCACTTAGTTTCTTTTGACGAGCTTTCATATATTTATAGCTCTAGTGCATCCGTTGCATGGAAATCCCTACTAACTCACATTGATATCTATTAATGGGCATCTCCATAGCCTGTTGATACACCTAGTTGATGTGAGACTATCTTCTCCTTTTTGTCTTCTCCACAACCACCATTCTACACCACATATAGTGCTATGTCGATGGCTCACGCTCATGTATTGCGTGAAAGTTGAAAGAGTTTGAGATTATTAAAGTATGAAACAATTGGTTGGCTTGTCATCGGGGTTGTGCATGATTAAATACTTTGTGTGATGAAGATAGAGCAACCGTCAGACTATATGATTTTGTAGGGATAACTTTCTTTGGCCATGTTATTTTGAGAAGACATGATTACTTTGATTAGTATGCTTGAAGTATCACCATTTTCATGTTAATATGAACTTTTATTTTGTATCATTTCGATCTGAACATTCATGCCACAATAAAGAAAATTACATCCAGAATTATGCTAGGTAGCATTCCACATCAAAAATTTCTTTCTTATCATTTACCTACTCGAGGACGAGCAGGAATTAAGCTTGGGGATGCTTGATACGTCTCCAACGTATCTATAATTTTTGATTGTTCCATGCTATTATATTACCCCTTTTGGATGTTTATGGGCTTTATTTTACACATTTATATCATTTTTGGGACTAACCTACTAACCGGAGGCCCAGCCCGTATTGTTGTTTTTTTTGCCTATTTCAGTATTTCGAAGAAAAGGAATATCGAACGGAGTCCAAACGGAATGAAACCTTCGATAGCGTGATTTTTGGAACGAAATTGATCCAGAGGACATGGAGTGCAAGTCAAGAAGCAGCCGAGGCCTCCACGAGATAGGAGGACGCGCCCCCCTATAGGGTGCGCCCCCTGTCTCATGGGCTACTTGGGTGGCCACCGACGTAATTCTTCCTCCTATATAAGCCTACATACCCCGAAAACATACAGGGAGCCAACGAAACACAATTTCCAGCACCGTAACCTTCAGTATCCATGAGGTCCCATCTTGGATCCTTCGTCGGCGCTCCGCTGGAGGGGGAACCGACCATGGAGGGCTTCTACATCAACACCATAGCCCCTCCGATGAGTTGTGAGTAATTTACCACAGACCTTCGGGTCCATAGTTATTAGCTAGATGGCTTCTTCTCTCTTTTTGGATCTCAATACAATGTTCTCCCCCTCTTTTGTGGAGATCTATTTGATGTAAACTCTTTTTGCGGTGTGTTTGTCGAGATCCGATGAAATTCTGGGTTGATGATCAAGTTTATCTATGAGAAATATTTGAATCTCCTCTGAATTCTTTTATGTATGATTGATTTATCTTTGCAAGTCTCTTTGAATTATCAGTTTGGTTTGGCCTATTGGATTGATCTTTCTTGCCATGGGAGAAGTGCTTAGCTTTGGGTTCAATCTTGCGGTGTCCTTACCCAGTGACCGCAGGGGTTGCAAGGCACGTATTGTATTGTTGCCATCGAGGATGAAAAGATGGGGTTTATATCATATTGCATGAGTTTATCCCTCTACATCATGTCATCTTGCTTAAGGCATTACTCTGTTCTTATGAACTTAATACTTTAGATGCAGGCAGGAGTCGGTCGATGTGTGGAGTAATAGTAGTAGATGCAGGCAGGAGTCGGTCTACTTGTTGCGGACGTGATGCCTATATACTGATCATGCCTAGATAATCTCATAATTATTCGCTTTTCTATCAATTGCTCGACAGTAATTTGTTCACCCACCGTAATACTTATGCTATCTCGAGAGAAGCCTCTAGTGAAACCTATGGCCCTCGGGTCTATCTCTTATCATATTTGCTTTCAATCTACTTTTATTTGCATCTTTATTTTTCGCATCTATATTATAAAATACCAAAAATATATTTATCTTATCATACTATCTCTATTAGATCTCACTTTTGCAAGTGGTCGTGAAGGGATTGACAACCCCTTTATTGCATTGGTTGCGAGTTCTTTGTTTGTTTGTGTAGGTGCGTGGGACTTTTGAGGAGCCTCCTACTGGATTGATACCTTGGTTCTCAAAAACTGAGGGAAATACTTACGCTACTATTGCTGCATCACCCTTTCCTCTTCAAGGAAAACCAACACAAGCTCAAGACATAGTAGGCCCACAAGGGTGGGGGCGCGTCGGGCACTCTCGTGGCCGTCTCGCTTGTTGCTTGACTTCCACTCCAAGTCTCCAGGTTTGCATTTGTAACAAAAAGATTGCTCCCGAAGGTTTCATCCCGTTTGGATTCCGTTTGATATTCCTTTTCTTCGAAACACTGAAATAGGCAAAAAAACAGCAATTCGGGCTGCGCCTCAGGTTAGTAGGTTAGTCCCAAAAATGATATAAAAGTGTAGAGTAAAGCCCATAAACATCCAAAACGGGTAATATAATAGCATGGAACAATAAAAAATTATAGATACATTGCAGACGTATCAGTGGTGATGGGCTTTGTGGGCAGTGGTGTACAGGCTCGGCGGGCTGGATCTGGGCTGAGCGGACCCGCTTAGTGGGAGGGAGGAGGCTGGCGGCTGGGGGCGACGTGGCTGACTATGTGTGGTGGGAGCGGCGGCTGTCGGTGGCGCTGGCTCACCTGGATCCACCAAGTGGCGGCGACCGGGTGGTCGGGCATGGAATGCGAGGAGGGTGGCGGCTGGGAGGTAGGAGAAGGCTAGGGGTAGGTTTAGCCTTGAAATGGAAGGGATGGGTGTGCTTAAATAGGCAGGGATTAGGTTAGAGGTGGTTTGAGGGGGTTTCAAAGCCCTCCGATCG
>NC_041387.1:233051379-233151841 GCF_002162155.2 Triticum dicoccoides | reverse complement strand
GGGGGGGGGGGCTAGGTAGGTGGGCTGGTGGGTTGTATAGGAGGGCCTTGGGTTGAGAAGAGAGGGAAGGAGGCAGCCCGACATGGTCTTCGGATACTGAAAATGTCTGACATGTAGACCAGCTATAGTGCTGCTGTAGTTATTCGTTAGGGCATCAAACGGACTTTGAAAGCGACAAAATTTGGCAGGCGGTCTACTATAATAAAACAAGATCGCACGCCAACTTTCACCCCATTCTGAGAGCATTTTTGTCCCACTTATAAAATAATATTTCGGGGGTGCCATGAGCACATGCGAGTATGGTTTGACTCAGAATGGACGACGGAGAGAACTGGGAGACCCAGACGGATGCAGGTTTTGAAAAACATGCAGATGAAATGCACATGATGACATGGCAAAGTGCAACACGCAAGCGAATGACATGGCAACAACGGGGAATAACTGGAAGACATCTGGAGCATTGGTCTCGGGGCGTCACAACACTACCCCACTAATAGAAGATCTCGTCCCGAGATCTTAGGAACGAAACGGAAAAGAAAGAGGATGATGAATGTGAAAACAGAAGGAAACGAACAAAAATCCCAAAGAAAAGAATCGACTGAAGGTGAGTCATCCTGCTCCGAACCTGGAAAGAATTTGTGAATACTCCAAAAAATAGAAGGGTCAGGTAAGATCCTCGGGATAAACCTATGGTTAGGGCCCACCGAAAGGAAAACGCCATTGAATACAATTGAGGAGGAGATGATGCACCAGAAAATTTGGAAGATTTGAATGAGGTGGCAACCTCGAATTAATTTGAATGCAAACATGAATCTTATGAGACGTATTCAGCACTCCAGAATGACTAAATGACAATAGGAGAATGAGCAAGGGGAAACACTTGAGGCAAGGAAAGGAATACGATCAACCCGAGAAATTTGAATCTAATCCACCGGGAAGGAAAACAAGATGAACAATGATGAACTAGACGAGAATCCACCGGTTGAAACAATTAAGGAAAGAGTGAAGAGGCTTTGCTCGAATAAAATGGATGCTGGACTTCGAGACTTTGGACTCCATGAAGAAAAAAGGGCGGGAGGGTGGGAGAAGAAAAAAACATCAGACGGGGAAATGACGCCGTTGAGAAAAGAAGAAAGTTGATCTTGCAAAGATGAAGAGGATGAAATAGCTTGAAGAGAAGTGCACGGGTTGAAAAGAATTGACGAAGACGGAGAACACCTGTGTGATCCTATAGATTTTTGTTGAAATAGAATCAAAACACCTATGCCACAATTCCTCACCAGAGCGATGAAGGGAAAGAGGAGTAAAAAGAATTCCTACTCTCCAATATAACTAGACTCCAAAATAGTTTTTTCTACTAGACTCGACAACTGCCAAACTACGAGCAATCAAGGGGCTCCTATGGTCGGTCGAGGCTCTGATACCAACTAGTCATGCCCAATATGTGATCCTATCCGAGAGGAACTCAAAGGTCCCACCAAGGATAGAGTCGCATATTGAAGACGCTTTTGCAAGGTGGATATCATTACATCATACCACATAATAGACGGGATACATACAAAGGCATACAAATGCCATCCAAATATAGCAAACATGATATAGAAGAGCAGCATCCGACTATGGAAGAAAACAACGAAAATACGAACAACATCCGCCCTGCTAGCCCAAGCTGCCGACCAGGAACCTATTCCTCGATCAAAGAAGAAGCAGAAAAAGAACTCCAAAACCAACAAGGATCGTTCTCACGTCATATCATCGCATTACCTGTACCTACATTTGTTGTTGTAGTAATCTATGAGCCACGAGGACTCAACACTCCCATTACCATGGGTATCAAGACCAGCAAAGCTTAATGGGTACGGAATGGATAAATGGTGAGGTTGCAGCAAGCACTAAGCCATGTATGGTGGCTAACTTAGGAGTACAAGAATAAGAAGAGAAACTACACATAACGGCCGCAAACTAGTAATGATCAAGAAGTGATCCTGAACTACATACGAGTCAAACATAACCCAACTGTGTTCTCTTCTCGAACTCACTCAAAAAGAGCCGGTCACGGTTACACACGCGGTTGGTGTATTTTAATTCGGATCTGGCATCAAGCTCTCTACAACTCGATATTAGAAGTTCCCATCTGCCACATAACCGCGGGCATGGCTCTAAAAAATATTAAACCCTACAGGGGTGTCCCAACTTAGTCCATCACAAACTCTCATGATCCACGAAGGAAAATTCCTCCATTCCAGAACAACCCGATCAAGCTCAGAATCCCGGTTAATAAGATATTTCGACAATGGTAAAAAAAACTAGCAAGACCACCCGGTGTGTCGACACCACGATAAGAACCGCGCGTATCTCCTTCTCAGGACAACACCGTCTATGCGAAGTGGGCGATAGCCAAAATACCATCGAGTTGCCCCGAGGCAGCACCACCGACTGCTAGGTAGGTGGACCAACAATTATGAGGAGCACTGGCCGAGTTTGTTGATTAATTATCCACGGGTATCAGTAAGTCCCCATGCAAATTTTAGTTGTTATTAGGCAAATTGTAAACCCATTGTTGGGCCAAGCGGGAAGAGTTTTATTCAAAGCGAACTATCAAGGGGGGCCCATAAACATCAACCGTGTTAGGAACGCAAAATCAACGAACATAACACCGGTATGACAGAAACTAGGGCGGCAAGAGTGCAACAGAATACGGGGCAAAAGGCCGAGCCTTCCACCCTTTACCAAGTATATAGATGCATTAATTAAATAAGAGATATTGTGATATCCCATGATATCCCTATCCCAACATGGAACAACCTGCACCACACTTGCAACTAGCAACGCTATAAGAGGGGGCTGAGCAAAGCGGTAACATAGCTAAACAACGGTTTGCTGTGGTGGTGGAAAAAGTTAGAGACTTATCATCACAATTTGGGAGGCTTGATAAACAAGTGGTAGGTAACGCAACATAGAGATAGCATTCGAGACAACTAGCAAAGCAAAGATAGTAGTGGTATCCAGGGTAACGATCATCTTGCGTGAAATCCCGCTTGGAAAATGATCGAGTCCATGAAGTAGACGAACCAACGTAGTCGAATGGATCCTCACAATGGCAATGAAACTGGAACTATCGAGAAGAAGCACAACCAGAAAGAAGCAAACAACACGGTAAATACACAAGCATAAGCATGGCATGATGCACAAACAAGTATGATGAATGACAAGGTTAAGTTTTGTTACTCATGGCAAGAGATGAAGCATGAAAGAACCCCATATCAAAGAAAGTTTAAATGAGGCCGGAAACAACACATAACAATTCCGGAAAGTCCCCATATGCAAATTTCGAATTTGGTACTAATATGATTAAAACACAATGTTAAAGTTGTTAAACAGAAAGTTAAGTGCACCAAGATGATCTACACATTTTTCTAGTCTAGTACATATGTAGATCATTTAATTCGGAGCTACGGTCTAAAAGATATGGGCAACACAAGTTAAACATGACATTGATGTAAAATGCATGTAAACATGAACCACAAGCACTGAAAACATGGATGCATCAATATATTATGAAACTATAAGCAATTCTAAGTAATTTTTATATAAGACATGGTTAAAACGGAGCAATGGTTCAACACATACACACAACACAAGATATAACAACAATCTGCCTAAACAACAACTAGGCACATTGCAAGCATCAAATCAACATGCTACAGGAAGCATATGGGCACAAACTTGATATGCTCTTAAGATAGAGATAACATACTTCAATTCATCTTTAAGGTTCAGGTTCATAGGCATCACTGTTAATTCACTATGAGCAATGCAAAATGCAAAGTTATGTAACAGATCATGACTTGATGAAAAACTGGGCATATGCATGAGCAGAGTTAATATGATGGCATGGTGAAGGCATGAAATAAATATGCTACAATGCTTAAACATGGCATCAAGTGGCATATGATGGTAGCACACATCATGGAGGTCAAACCATATAACATGGTCATACGTCCATTTTGCATCATGCTTTTATATCAATATTTATTGCATTATGGGATGTTATTTCACGTTATGTCACAATACTTATGGCTATTCTCTCTTATTTTACAAGGTTTACATGAAGAGGGAGAATGTCGGCAGCTGGAATTCTGGGCTGGAAAAGGAGAAAATATTGGAGGCCTATTCTGCGCAACTCCAAAAGTGCTGAAACTCCACGGAATATATTAAAATAAATAAAGAAAAATCATCGCCAAAGATGAAGGCCAGGGGGCCCACACCCTGCTCACGAGGGTGCCCCCCCCTGGGGCGCGCCCCCTACCTCGTGGGCCCCCTGGTGGCTCTCCGATGCCCATCTTCTCCTATATGAAGTCTTTCGACGAGAAAAAATAGAATGCAACCTTTCGGGACGAGACTCCGCTGCCACGAGGCGGAACCTTGGCAAAACCAATCTAGGCCTCCGACAGAGCTGTTCTGCAGGGGACACTTCCCTCCGGGAGGGGGAAATCATCACCATCGTCATCACCAACGCTCCTCTCATTGGGAGAGGGCAATCTGCCTCAACATCTTCACCAGCACCATCTCATCTCCAAACCCTAGTTCATCTCTTGTATCCAATTCTTGTCTCCAAGTCCGGGATTGGTGCTAGTAGGTTGCTAGTAGTGTTGATTACTCCTTGTAGTTGATGCTAGTTGGTTTATTTGGTGGAAGATCATATGTTTAGATCCTTTATGCATATTATTACCCATCTGATTATGAACATGAATATGCTTTGTGAGTAGTTACGTTTGTTCCTGAGGATAAGGGAGAATTCTTGCTATTAGTAGTCATGTGAATTTGGTATTCGTTCGATATTTTGATAAGATGCATGTTGTCTAGCCTCTAGTGGTGTTATGTGAACGTCGACTACATAACACTTCACCATTATTTGGGCCTATAGGAAGGCATTGGGAAGTAATAAGTAGATGATGGGTTGCTAGAGTGACAGAAGCTTAAACCCTAGTTTATGTGTTGCTTCGTAAGGGGCTGATTAGGATCCATATGTTTCATGCTATGGTTAGGTTTACCTTAATACTTTTGTTGTAGTTGCGGATGCTTGCAATAGAGGTTAATCATAAGTGGGATGCTTGTTCAAGTAAGAACAGCACCCAAGCACCGGTCCACCCACATATCAAATTATCAAAGTACCGAACTTGAATCATATGAGCGTGATGAAAACTAGCTTGACGATATTCCAATGTGTCCTCGGGAGCGCTTTTCCTATTATAAGAGTTTGTCCAGGCTTGTCCTTTGCTACAAAAAGGATTGGGCCATCTTGCTGCACTTTATTTACTTTTGTTACTTTTTGCTCGTTACAATTTATCTTGTCACAAAACTATCTGTTACCACTTATTTCAGTACTTGCAGAGAATACCTTGCTGAAAACCGCTTATCATTTCCTTCTGCTCCTCGTTGGGTTCGACACTCTTACTTATCGAAAGGACTATGATAGATCCCATATACTTGTGGGTCATCAAGACTCTTTTCTGGCGCCGTTGCCGGGGAGTGAAGCGCCTTTGGTAGGTGGAATTTGGTAAGGAAAAATTTATATAGTGTGCTGAAATTTTCTGTCACTTGTTACTATGGAAAGTAATTCTCTGAGGGGTTTGTTCGGGGTATCTTCACCCCATCCAGTAGAGCAAAGAGTTGTTCCTCAACCTACTAAACCTACTGAACCTATTGAAAATGAAACTCCTTTCGAGATTCCTTCGGGTATGATGGAAAAACTGCTAGCTAACACTTTTACAGGAGATGGAACAAAGCATCCTGATGAACATCTACGGTATGTGGATGAAGTTTGTGGACTATTTAAGCTTGCAGGTATACCCGATGATCTTGTTAAGAAGAAGGTTTTCCCTTTATCTTTGAAGGGAGACACATTGACATGGTACAGGCTATGTGATGATATGAGATCATGGAACTATAAAAGATTGAAATTGGAATTTCATCAAAAGTATTACCCTATGCATCTTGTTCATCGTGATCGCAATTATATATATAATTTTTGGCCTCGCGAAGGAGAAAGCATCACTCAATCTTGGGGAGGCTTAAATCAATGTTATATTCATGTCCCAATCATGAGCTCTCGAGAGAAGTAATTATGCAAAGTTTTTATGCTTGGCTTTCTGATAACAATCGCACCATGCTCGATACTTCCTGTGCTGGCTCTTTTATGATGAAGACTATTGAGTTTAAATGGAACTTATTGGATAGAATTAAATGCAACTCTGAAGATTGGGACCTCGATGATGGTAAGGAGTCACGTATGACTCCCTAAGTTAGATTGTGTTAAATCTTTTATGGATACCGATATTTTCCATAAGTTTAGCACTAAATATGGACTTGACTCTGAGATAGTAGCTTCTTTCTATGAATATTTTGCTACTTATGTTGGTCTCCCCAATGAGAAGTGGTTTAAATATCATCCTCCCATAGAAGTAAAAGTAGCTGCACCTATTAAAGTTGAAGAAAAGACTGTCACTTATAATGATCCTATTGTTCCCACTTCTTATGTTGAGAAACCACCTTTCTCCATTAGAATGAAGAATCATGCTAAAGCTTCAACTGTCATTCGTAAAAGCAATAATAGAACTTATACACCTCCTGAGCAAGTCAAAGTAGAACCGAATATTGCTATTGTTAAAGATCTCTTGTCTGATAATATTGATGGGCATATTATTCAATTCCGTGGTGAAACTGCTAGAATTGCTAAACCTTGTGCTAGAGATAAACATAGACCTGTGGTAGGCGTGCCTGTTATTTCTGTTAAAATAGGAGATCATTGTTATCATGGCTTATGTGATATGGGTGCCAGTGCTAGTTTTATACCCATTGACTTATACAAAGAAATTATGCATGAAATTGCACCTGCCGAGTTAGAAGATATTGATGTTACAATTAAACTTGCCAATAGAGATACTATATCTACAATGGGAATTGTTAGAGATGTTGAAGGCTTGTGTGGAAAAACCAAATATCCCGCTGATTTTCTTGTTCTTGGTTCTCCACAAGATAGCTTTTGTCCCATTATATTTGATAGACCCTTCTTGAATACTGTTAATGCTAAGATAGACTACGAAAAGAATGTTGTTACTATTGGCTTGCATGATATAGTTCATGAGTTTAATTTCTCTAAATTTAGTAAACAACATCGTGAGGAAGAATTGCCTAGTAAAGATGATATTATTGGTCTTGCTTCTATTGTCGTACCTCCTAGTGACCCTTTAGAACATATTTGCTAGACCATGAAAATGATATGTTCATGAATGAAAGAAGGGAAATAGATGAAGTATTCTTTAAACAGGAACCTATTCTGCAACACAATTTTCCTGTTGAAATCCTAGGGGATCCTCCTCCACCCAAGGTGATCCCGTGTTTGAGCTTAAACCGTTGCCTGATAATCTTAAATATGCTTATCTTGATGAAAAGAAAATATATCCTGTCATTATTAGTGCTAACCTTTTAGAGCATCAAGAAGAAAGATTATTGAAAACTCTGAAGAAGCACTGTGCCGTTATTGGATATACTCTTGATGATCTTAAGGGCATCAGTCCCACTCTATGTCAACATAAAATAAATTTGGAAGTGGATGCCAAACCAGTTTGTGATCCTCAACGACGTTTGAATCCTAAAATGAAAGAAGTGGTAAGAAAAGAAATACTCAAGCTTCTGGAGGCAGGTATAATTTATCCAGTTACTGATAGTAAGTGGGTAAGTCTCGTCCATTGTGTCCCTAAGAAGGGAGGTATTACTGTTGTCCCTAATGATAAAGATGAATTGATTCCGCAAAGAATTATCATAGGTTATAGGATGGTAATTGATTTCCGCAAATTAAATAAAGCTACTAAGAAAGATCATTACCCCTTACCTTTTATTGATCAAATGCTAGAAAGATTATGCAAACATACACATTATTGCTTTCTAGATGGTTATTCAGGTTTCTCTCAAATACCTGTGTCGGCTAAAGATCAATCAAAGACTACTTTTACATGCCCTTTTGGTACTTTTGCTTATAGACGTATGCCTTTTGGTTGATGTAATGCACGTGCTACCTTTCAAAGATGTATGATGGCTATATTCTCTGACTTTTGTGAAAAGATTTGTGAGGTTTTCATGGATGACTTTTCTGTCTATGGTTCCTCTTTTGATGATTGCTTGAGCAATCTTGCTCGAGTTTTGCAGAGATGTGAAGAAACTAATCTTGTCTTGAATTGGGAAAAGTTCCACTTTATGGTTAATGAAGGTATTGTCTTGGGGCACAAAGTTTCTGAAAGAGGTATTGAAGTTGATAAAGACAAGGTTGATGCTATTGAAAAGATGCCATGTCCCAAGGACATCAAAGGTATAAGAAGTTTCCTTGGTCACGCCAGATTTTATAGGAGGTTCATTAAGGACTTCTCAAAAATCTCTCGACCTCTGACTAATTTATTACAAAAAGATGTACCATTTGTCTTTGATGATTATTGTGTAGAAGCCTTTGAAATACTTAAGAAAGCATTAGTCTTTGCACCTGTTGTTCAGCCACCTGATTGGAATTTACCCTTTGAAATTATGTGTGATGCTAGTGTTTAAGCTGTAGGTGCTGTTCTAGGGCAAAGAGTTGATAAGAAATTAAATGTTATCCATTATGCTAGTAAGACTCTAGACAATGCTCAAAGAAATTATGCTACTACCGAAAAGGAACTTTTAGCAGTTGTATTTGCTTGTGATAAATTCAGACCATATATTGTTGATTCTAAAGTAACTATTCACACTGATCATGCTGCTATTAAATATCTTATGGAAAAGAAAGATGCAAAACCTAGACTTATTAGATGGGTTCTCTTGCTGCAAGAATTTGATTTGCATATTGTTGATAGAAAAGGAGCTGAGAACCCCGTTGCAGACAACTTATCTAGGTTAGAGAATGTTCTTGATGACCCACTACCTATTGATGATAGCTTTCCCGATGAACAATTAAATGTCATAAGTACTTCTCGTAGCACTCCATGGTATGCTGATTATGCTAATTACATTGTTGCTAAATTTATACCACCTAGCTTCACATACGAACAAAAGAAAAAGTTTTTCTATGATTTGCGACATTACTTTTGGGATGACCCACATCTTTATAAAGGAGTAGATGGTGTTATTAGACGTTGTGTACCTGAGCATGAACAGGAACAGATCCTACGCAAGTGTCACTCCGAAGCTTATGGAGGACACCACGCTGGAGATGGAACTGCACATAAGGTATTGCAATCTGGTTTTTATTGACCTACTCTCTTCAAGGATGCCCGTAAGTTTGTTTTGTCTTGCGATGAATGTCAAAGAATTGGTAATATTAGTAGACGTCAAGAGATGCCTATGAATTATTCACTTGTTATTGAACCATTTGATGTTTGGGACTTTGATTATATGGGACCTTTTCCTGCCTCTAATGGATATACACATATTTTAGTTGCTATTGATTACGTTACTAAGTGGCTAGAAGCTATTCCAACTAGTAGTGTTGATCATAACACTTCTATTAAAATGCTTAAAGAAGTTATTTTTCCGAGGTTTGGAGTCCCTAGATATTTTATGACTGATGGTGGTTCACATTTTATTCATGGTGCTTTCCGTAAGATGCTTGCTAAATACGACGTTAATCATAGAATTGCATCTCCATATCACCCGCAGTCTAGTGGTCAAGTAGAATTGAGCAATAGAGAGCTCAAATTAATTTTGCAAAAGACTGTTAATAGGTCTAGAAAGAATTGGTCCAAGAAACTGAATGATGCATTATGGGCATATAGAGCTGCATATAAGAATCCTATGGGTATGTCTCCGTATAAAATGGTTTATGGAAAAGCATGTCACTTACCTCTCGAACTAGAACATAAGGCATATTGGGCTATTAAAGAGCTCAACTATGATTTCAAACTTGCCGGTGAGAAGAGGTTATTTGATATTATCTCACTTGATGAATGGAGAGCCCAAGCTTATGAAAATGCCAAGTTGTTTAAAGAAAAAGTTAAAATATGGCATGACAAAAGGATACAAAAGCGTGAGTTTAATGTAGGTGATTATGTGTTGCTATACAACTCTCGTTTAAGATTTTTTGCAGGAAAACTTCTCTCTAAATGGGAAGGTCCCTACGTTATCGAGGAGGTCTATCGTTCCGGTGCCATAGAAATCAACAACTTCGAAGGCACAAATCCGAAGGTGGTAAACGGTCAAAGGATCAAACATTATATCTCAGGTAATCCTATAAATGTTGAAACCAATATTATTGAAACCGTAACCCCAGAGGAATACATAAGTGACACTTTCCAGACCATTCCAGACTGTAAAAAGGAATAGGTATGTGGTATAGTAAGTAAACCGACTCCAAAACAATTTTTAAGGCAATATTTCTCCATTTTGGAATATTTAGAAAATAGAAAAATAAGTGGCAGTCCGGGAAGGACACGAGGCCTCCACGAGGGTGGAGGGTGCGCCCCCTACCTCGTGAGCACCTCGTGTGCCCTCCGGACTCCGTTTCCTTACAGGATACATATTTTGGTTGGTAAAAATTCATTATATATACTCCCGAAGGTTTTGACTCTCGTATCACGCAAATATCCTCTGTTTTCATTTCAAGTTGTTCCTGTTGCAGATTTAGAACAATATGTCGTCCCAAGATTCGGAGGGAGAGAGCTACATGGCTGATAATATTGCAAACCCAAAAGTATATGGGGATGTGGAACATTATGGCTGGACCATGGAGGAAGAAGAAGACTATGATCCAAAGAGGAAGGAAGAAACAAGCTCCGATGAAGAGGACGATCCACTACCTCAACCTAGTGATATGCATGTGGAGTTCAAAAAGTCAAGCCTCCCTAAGGTCCAACCTATCCCACCTCGTTTTTCGCAGGATAGCAAGGCAGCACTATGCAAAAACATAATGAAACTTGAGCTCGAGAATGAGGATCTGAGGGAGGAAAATTTTATCCTCAGATGCAAGATAGAGAAGAAAAATGCAAAAACTCCGTCATCAACAACTCCTACTTCATCACCCCCGAAGACATAATCACATGGGTATGGGCATTCCCCTTGGCAACTGCCAAGCTTTGGGGAGGTGCCCTGGTATCGTATCACCATCACAACTCCTATCTTTATCGTTTTTTTCTTAGTTCGATCCTATTAGCAGTATCTTGATTTAGTAGAATAAAGTCATGGCATGATCTAGTTTTGAGTTTTGCTTTATGATCCTTCTTTGTAATAAAGTCCGTGAGCTATATAATAAAGATTAGTGTTGAGTCAAGGGCTTGATTATTTTGCCTTGATCTTGGATAAATAGAAAGAAGAAAAAGAATAAAAAGAATCAAAGAGTTCATATTGATCTTATTGAAAGTAATGACTTCACATAGAAAGAGTATGATGATTAAAAGTTGTTGGGAGTTGGCAAATATAGCTTTGGTCATTGTTGCAATTAATAGGAAGTAATAAGGAAAGAGAGGTTTCACATATAGATATATTATCATTGACATTTTTTATAATTGGGAGCACTCATTAAAATATGACATGCTAAAGAGTTGAGGTTGGTCAAGGAAGACAACATAATGGTTTATGGTTTTCTTACTTCTGAGATTAAGTATGTTGTCATGGATCCTCTAACGTGTTGAGCTTGCCTTTCCCCCTCATGCTAGCCAAATTCTCAGCACCAAGTAGAAATACTACTTGTGCTTCCAAATACCCTTAAACCAGTTTTGCCATGAGAGTCCACCATATCTACCTATGGATGGAGTAAGATCCTTCAAGTAAGTTGTCATCGGTGCAAGCAATAAAAATTGCTCTCTAAATATGCATGACTTATTAGTGCGGAGAAAATAAGCTTTGTACGAACTTGTTGTGGACGTAATAAAAGCGACGGACTGCATAATAAAGGTCCACATACAAGGGGCAATATAAAGTGATGTTCTTTTGCATTAAGATTTTGTGCAGCAACCCTAAACGCGCATGACAACCTCTGCTTCCCTCTGCGAAGGGCCTATCGTTTATTATTATCCTCTACCTTATTCAAGAGTCATAGTGCTCTTCACCTTTCCTTTTCATTTTATCCTTTGGCAAGCTCAGCATGTTGGAAAGAACATGATATATATATCTAATTGGATGTAGGGGAGCATGAATTATTATTGTTGACATTACCCTTGATGATAAAAGGTTGTGGGGCAAAACTATAAGCCCGTATCTTTCTCTGTGTCCGACTAAAACTCCGTAACCACAAGTATTGTGTGAGTGTTAGCAATTATGAAGGACTAAGTGATAGTTGAGTATGTGGACTTGCTTTTAAGCTCTGACATAGACTCTTTCCGATGTTATGATAAATTTCAATTGCTTCAACGACTGAGGTTATAATTTGTTGGTGCTCAATAAGGTTTTTGATTCATACTTTTGCATTGTGAAAAGATCATCACTTGACCATCAGTAGTCATATGACAAATTCTATATATGTTGTTGTTATGGAAATAATCATGATGCCCTCATGTCCGTATTTTATTTTTTATCGACGCCTCTACCTCTAAACATGAGGACATGTTGTTATCGGCTTTTCGCTTGAGGACAAGTGAGGTCTAAGCTTGGGGGAGTTGATACGTCCATTTTGCATCATGCTTTTATATTAATATTTATTGCATTATGGGCTGTTATTTCACGTTATGTCACAATACTTATGGCTATTCTCTCTTATTTTACAAGGTTTACATGAAGAGGGAGAATGCCGGCAGCTGGAATTCTAGGCTGGAAAAGGAGCAAATATTGGAGGCCTATTCTGCGCAACTCCAAAAGTCCTGAAACTCCACGGAATATATTAAAATAAATAAAGAAAAATCGTCGCCAAAGATGAAGGCCAGGGGGCCCACACCCTGCTCACGAGGGTGCCCCACCTGGGGCGCGCCCCTACCTCGTGGGCCCCCTGGTGGCTCTCCGATGCCCATCTTCTCCTATATGAAGTCTTTCGACGAGAAAAAATAGAATGCAACCTTTCGGGACGAGACTCCGCTGCCACGAGGCGGAACCTTGGCAGAACCAATCTAGGCCTCCGACAGAGCTGTTCTGCAGGGGACACTTCCCTCCGGGAGGGGGAAATCATCACCATCGTCATCACCAACGCTCCTCTCATCGGGAGAGGGCAATCTGCCTCAACATCTTCACCAGCACCATCTCATCTCCAAACCCTAGTTCATCTCTTGTATCCAATTCTTGTCTCCAAGTCCGGGATTGGTGCTAGTAGGTTGCTAGTAGTGTTGATTACTCCTTGTAGTTGATGCTAGTTGGTTTATTTGGTGGAAGATCATATGTTCAGATCCTTTATGCATATTATTACCCCTCTGATTATGAACATGAATATGCTTTGTGAGTAGTTACGTTTTTTCCTGAGGACAAGGGAGAAGTCTTGCTATAAGTAGTCATGTGAATTTGGTATTAGTTCGATATTTTGATAAGATGTATGTTGTCTAGCCTCTTGTGGTGTTATGTGAACGTCGACTACATAACACTTCACCATTATTTTTCCCTAGAGGAAGGCATTGGGAAGTAATAAGTAGATGATGGGTTGCTAGAGTGACAGAAGCTTAAACCCTAGTTTATGCGTTGCTTCGTAAGGGGCTGATTAGGATCCATATGTTTCATGCTATGGTTAGGTTTTCCTTAATACTTTTGTTGTAGTTGCGGATGCTTGCAATAGAGGTTAATCATAAGTGGGATGCTTGTTCAAGTAAGAACAGCACCCAAGCACCGGTCCACCCACATATCAAATTATCAAAGTACCGAACGCGAATCATATGAGCGTGATGAAAACTAGCTTGACGATATTCCCATGTATCCTCGGGAGCGCTTTTCCTATTATAAGAGTTTGTCCAGGCTTGTCCTTTGCTACAAAAAGGATTGGGCCATCTTGCTGTACTTTATTTACTTTTGTTACTTGTTGCTCGTTACAATTTATCTTATCACAAAACTATCTGTTACCACTTATTTCAGTACTTGCAGAGAATACCTTGCTGAAAAACGCTTATCATTTCCTTCTACTCCTTGTTGGGTTCGACAATCTTACTTATCAAAAGGACTACGATAGATCCCCTATACTTGTGGGTCATCACATGGCATATTCATTGGAGCAACATGTTCATGGGAAAAATAAGACAATAGGCAACTATAAAACAAGCTGATTCTCAGACTTGGTGAAAATTTGGGAATGCAAAACAGTAACATTATGATGCTGAATTGGGATGCACATAACAACAGTCATAGCAATTTTAATATTTATGCAAAGGGCACGAACATACAGCAGACATGGCATAATTACAATTAATCCATTAGAACAATTTATAAGATGCATAGATTAATTAGTATGAGCTTTGCAAAATGGAACATGTTCTTAACAGGTTGACAGTTTTATCATGATGGGCATATTGAGAGCAAGAAAGAGATAAGGTAAAGCAAGTTTATGTGGCAACCAAGGGCATGGCATCAAAGTATACATAACATAGAGCAAAACAAATCAAGGGATCATATGCGTATGAGCTATGGATTAGATGGAATCATCAAGCAAAGACGACAAGTTTTATAACATGTAGTTTCATACGGTGAAATTAACAAGTATGAACTCAACAACATTGACTAGGCATGTTTGCAAGCTTGTTGTACTCACCACAATACATATCATGACATGAAATATATACTACAAGCAAGAGGACATGAAAATGCACTAAACAGATGTTGAAAAGATTCTCATGTGATGTATGGATTAAATCACACAAAAATAACAAAAGGGCAAGTTTTAACAGTTTCAGCACTCAATATCACCATACTCTTTTGCAACTGAGTTTATGACATGAAGATGAACCCTAACATGAACACAAGTGCTACCATCATGTGGATCCCACAGAGTAGAACGTTTTACATATATAAATCATATTCATACGATGCATAGAACCCTAGATACAAGTACCACAAAAATGCAAGATGAGAAGAATCTCTAGGGACTTGGTGGAATTTACCCAGCGGGAAGTGGGAGGAGGTGGATCGGGATGGAGCGGCGCAGCGGGTTTGTTTGCTTTGCGGGATGCTACAGTCCGGCGCAGAGTTGGAGGAGGTGATCCAAGTCGTTGATTTTGGATCCAGGCAATCTGTAGACATCGACGGTGTGTTTGACTTTGATCACCGGCAAGGTTGACAAGTCGGGAGGTGCAGGGAAGGTCGAGACTGGGATGCGGATGGTGGGGGTCCTCCAGATCCGGGCGGTGGTGGCTCCGGCGGCGGTTTGGTTTGCTGGATCTAGCAAAGGACGTGGCGGTCCGGGCTTGGCGTCCATGGAGCTCCGACGATGAAGCTTCCTCCTGCGACGGCTTGAGGTTGCACGAGGGGAGGAGGCGCGGAGGAGGAGGCAAGGTGGAGACGACCTGGGGGGCTCCAACTCTAGTGGGCGGCGTGGCTCGCCGGGATCCTGGACGGCGGAGCGCGCGAGGCTTCGGACGTGGCTGCTCGAGGAGGAGCTCGGGCATCAGCTCTTGCTCGATGAAGACGGCGTGGAGGAAGAAGACTGTGGGAAGCGACGGTGACGGGCTTCACGGGCAGCGGCGCACGGGCTCAGTGGGGCGGATCTGGTCTCCATGGGCTTGCGTAGTGGGAGGGAGGAGGCTGGTCGATGGGGGCGACGTGGCTGGCTCTGAGTGGTGGGAGCGGCGGCTGTCGGCGGTGGTGGCTCGCCTGGATCCGCCAAGTGGTGGCGCACGGGTGTCCGGGTATGGAATGCGAGGAGGGTCGCGGCTGGGAGTTAGGAGAAGGCTAGGGGGAGGTTTAGACTTGAAATGGAAGGCATGTGTGTGCTTAAATAGGCAGGGATTACGTTAGAGGGGATTTGAGGGGGTTTTGAAGCCCTCCGATCGCGATCCGACGGCTCCGATCGGAGGGGGGCTAGGTAGGTGGGCTAGTGGGATGTGTAGGAGGGCCTTGGGCTGAGAAGAGAGGGAAGGAGGCAGCCTGGCATGGTTTTCGGATACCGAAAACGTCTGACGCGTAGACCGGCGATAGTGTTGCTATAGTTATCCGTTGGGGCATCAAACAGACTCCGAATGCGACGAAATTTGGAAGACGGTCTACCTACAATAAAACAAGACCACACACCAACTTTCACCCCATTACCAGAACATTTTTATCCCACTTACAAAATAATATTTTGGAGGTGTCGCGGGCGTGTGCGAGTGTGGTTGGACCTAGAACGGACAACGGAGAGAACTGGGAGACCTGGACGGATGCAAGTTTTGAAAAGCATGCAGATGAAATTCACATGATGACATGGCGAAGTGCAACACACAAGCGAATGACATGGCTACGACAATGAATAACTAGAAGACATCTGGAGCATCGGTCTCAGGGCACCACAGGCACCTCCCAGTGGGGGCCGCTTCCCCTGCCTGAATCTCAGGGGGCGTCTCCTGAGCCTGGGGGAGATCTTGTCTGCCCTCTCTTCGCCGCCCTACCCTTCGGGTCCTCTCCCTACGAGACACATCAAGGGCATTCCCGGGCCTACAGCAAGGGTCAAGACACAGGTGGGGGACAGAGGGGGTCCGTACCCCCGCAAGTGACCTCGAGCAGTTCAGCGACCCGGACAAGCCAAGCGGCGTGATCAACCTGTGCAGGGCGGCAGCACAGTGACTCACGTGCCGTAAGGAGCGCAGCGGTGCCAACCAAGTGCGCGATGCTCGTCCATTGCGTCGTGCAAGGGGTGGCGGTAGTGAACCTTGTCGTTGGTGATGGATTGGCCTCAAGAGGGGCTGAGATGAACTAGTACAGAGGATGAACAACCTCGTGAGGGCTCGGGGTGAGAATGAGTCGACCCCTTCTACGGTGGTGGCTAACCTATACTTATAGTGGCCCCAGTCCTATTCCCCCAAAATGTAGGGGGGAAGGGATCCCACAGTGGCCAATTTGAAAGGCGACAAGTAGTACATCTTATCTTGACGAAAGGTGGTGAGGCAGTCCTGGATTAGGGGGTGTCCGGATAGCCGAACTATCACCTTTGGCCGGACTCCCGAACTATGAAGATACAAGATTGAAGGCGTGGAAGGCAAGCTTGGCGATACGGATATGTAGATCTCCTACCATTGTAACCGACTCTGTGTAACCCTAACCCTCTTCGGTGCCTATATAAACCGGAGGGTTTTAGTCCGTAGGACGAACAACAACCATACCATAGGCTAGCTTCTAGGGTTTAGCCTCTCTGATCTCGTGGTAGATCTACTCTTGTACTACCCATATCATCAATATTAATCAAGCAGGAGTAGGGTTTTACCTCCATCGAGAGGGCCCGAACCTGGGTAAAAACATCGTGTCCCTTTTCTCCTGTTACCATCCACCTAGACGCACAGTTCGGGACCCCCTACCCGAGATTCGCCGGTTTTGACACCGACATTGGTGCTTTCATTGAGAGTTCCTCTGTGTCATCATCTTTAGGCCCGATGGATCCTCCGATCATCAACAACGATGCGGTCCAGGGTGAGACTTTTCTCCCCGGACAGATCTTCGTATTCAGCGGCTTTGCACTGCGGGCCAATTCGCTTGGCCATCTAGAGCAGATTGAAAGCTATGCCCCTGGCCATCAGGTCAGATTTGGAAGTTTGAACTATACGACTGACGTCCGCGAAGACTTGATCTTCGACGGGTTCGAGCCACAGCCAAGCGCGCCGCACTATCACAATGGGCATGATCTAGCTCTACCGCCGGACAGTGCCCTGGAGGCTGCACAAGTGTCTGCTCCGACCCTTAGCTCGGAGCCGACTGCGCTGATCGAGGACGGGTGGCTGGACACCGCCTCTGGGGCTGCTATCTCTATGGCGATTGAGCCAAACACCAACCCTGTCCTTTGCAAAGCACGTGACTCCAATGTGTCGGACTCCTCTCCGGACTCCGAACCTTCCGCGGCCCTGCCAATCGAATCTGATTGGGTGCCGATCATGGAGTTCACCACCGCGGACTTCTTTCAGCACTCGCCCTTTGGAGACATCCTGAATTCACTAAAGTCTCTCTCTTTATCAGGAGAGCCCTGGCTGGATTATGGTCAACAAGGTTGGAATGCGGACGAGAAGAAATTCAAAGCCCACCCACCACCCACTTCATAGCCACTGTCGAAAGTTTAAACGACATGCTCAATTTCGACTCTGAAGACATCGACGGTATGGACGACGATGTAGGAGATAAGCATGAACCAGCACCTATAAGGCACTAGACAGCCACCTCATCTCACGATGTATACATGGTGGACACACCTAAAGGAAGCGACAACGAGGAACAACAGGATGCCACGAGGGATCATTCCCTCAAAAAGCAGTCAAAATGGCGACGTAAGCGCCGCTCAAAATCCCGCCTCGACAAAGACAGCAGCCATACAGACCCAGCCATAGAGTAGGGCGAACCGGTGGACGACGAACATGCCATCGAGCAACCGTCCGAACCTGACAACCTGGATAAACAATCCGTCCCCGGCGGAGATAACAGTCCGGACGATCTCACACCGGACAAGTTGCTGGAGCAGAAGAACCTCCACAAAAGGCTCGTCGCCACTATGCGTAGCCTGAAAAAGCAGAAGCGGAAGCTCCAAATAGCGGAAGATGCGCTCAGAATCAGATGGAGCAAAGTACTCAACACCGCAGACAAATACGGCGATAGTCGCCGAACAACGAGCTACCCAAAGTGAAAACTACTGCCCGAATTTGATGAGGAGGCCGTAGAACCCCTGCAATCAAAGAACAAGGAGACCACCGGGTCGGATAGACGACCCCATGGCAAACATAGAGCGGCAAATGGCGCCGCACACAAGCCAGCACGCGACCCACACACGGATTCGCATCAAAAAGATGGCCCAGTTAGATCTATCTACGTGCCAAGAAAGCAAGCTCTAGTAAGCAATGCAACACATCAAGTATCCGAATATTACGGTACACCTAAATATAGGGGTGCCTCACACCCCCTATGTTTCACCGATGAGGTTCTGGATTATGAATTTCCAGCGGTGGGACCGAATCATCAAACTCGGTGGGACCGAATCATCAAACTCGGTGGGACCGAATTAGTAAACCTAGTGACCATTAGGATTTTCGGTGGGACCGAAATGCAACTCGGTAGGACCGATATGGTTAGGGTTAGGGCATAACGTAATCTCGGTGAGACCGATTACACAAACTCGGTGGGACCGACTTTGGTAATTAGCTAACCAGAGAGTTGGTCAGGTAAACTCGGTGGGACCGATTTGCTCTTTTCGGTGAGACCGAAATGTTAAAAAAGGGAAACAGAGAGTTTACATTGCAATCTCGGTGGGACCAATCGCTCACTTTGGTTAGACCGAAACGTTACAAAGGGAACAAAGAGATTACAATCCCATCTCGGTGAGACCGAGATCCCTATCGGTAGGACCGATTTGCCTAGGGTTTGTGGCAGTGGCTATGACATTAGAACTCGGTGGCGCTGGATAGAAAGAATTAGTGGGGCCGAGTTTGACTTTAGGTTTAGGACAAATGTGTGTAAGTGGGAAAGTAGTTGAGGGTATTTGGAGCATATCAGTAAGCACTTGAAGCAAGAGGCTCATTAAGAAGCACCTCATCCCTCCTTGATAGTATTGGTTTTCCTATAGACTCAATGTGATCTTGGATCACTAAAATGTAAAATGAAGAGTCTTGAGCTTGAAGCTTGAGCCAATCCTTTGTCCTTAGCATCTTGAAGGAGTTCCCACATCCTTTAGTCCATTCCACTCCATTGTTGAACTTATCTGAAACATACTAGATAAAAGTGTTAGTCCAACAAGAGATATGTTGACATTAATTACCAAAACCACCTAGGGAGCATTTGTGCTTTCAATCTCCCCCTTTTTGGTAATTGATGACAACATACATCAAAGCTCTAGATAAAGATATAGAGAATAGCAAGTAAAGCTTTGGAAGGACATGTAACAAGCATAGGCTCCCCCTACATGTATGCAACCATGTGAATATGGAATATAGAAGCATGTGAGAGCATAACCATGATAGAGCAGGCAATGTGTTACATGTATCTTGGCCATATGCATCAGAGCAAAGAATATTAAAGAGAATACCTTCATGCCCATGAGTCCTCCTTGCAAACAGTATGTACATCAGCAAGAATTTCTCATACACATGATTGTGATGCATATACTTACCTTGTAGTCTTAAGTTGGCTTAGGATGGAATGAACCTGCGTAAACAAGGTTAGATAACACAGATACATCTACTAGCCAGAGCAAACAGAAGAAACCACAAGACTACCAAGACTGGGATGGCATGTAGAGAGTGAGTACTAAGTACCACATTAGACATGTCCCCAAGAGTAAAGATATGCAATGAATTTAAATGATTTCTTTCCCTTAGATGTCTTTCTCCCCCTGAATCTAGCATGGGATATTGGGAGAAGATAGGGAATAGAAAATCAGAGCTGACAGATATAAATGAACAAAGCTAATGCAAACTAATGCAAATAAACACATATGAACATGTCTTTCCCCTCAAGAAGACATGTGGCATCTCTCCTCTTGAACACCAAGCATCTGGGATCCTTGAGAAATACTTTTTACTTGAGTATTCTCTCCCCCTGGAGATCCCTTTCTCCCCCTGAGGAGGTGATATATTTTTTGATGTGATCTCTCTCTAAATGATAAGCTTTGATGTGATCTCTCTCTCCCCCTTTGACATCAAATTCCAAGAAGGGTTTTCTGGAATCTGTCGAATGGGTTTGGTCCTTGAGTCACAGCACAAAGCATTTATAAAATGTGCTGCTTGTAGAGGACAAGATTCATTGAGTGGAGCTGGATCAGAAGAAGCACAGAATAAGTGGCAAACTGTTTTTCCAGTTTTGAAATCGGTGGCACCGAGTGGGATGCTTCGGTTGTACCGAAAGGATTCGGTTGGACCTAAAATAACAAATCGGTGGAACCGAGTTCATCGCAGAGAAAACACTTGTCACCTCAGCTCACTAGACGAATAAGTTCTCACAAAGATTTGCAAGGAATTTACTGAAAAATATGCAATGAATTTGATGTAGAAAATGCAGAGCAAACAGAAAGAAATCTAGATGAAGTTTTTTTTGAAAGGGGAAACAAATATGCATGAGACAAATGAAAAAACACAGAAAAGAACACAAGAGAACTTCATCTAGAGATGGTCGGCGACAAAGTCACCTATGTTAGAGTATATTGACTTAGGAGTCAAGTGAGATCACTTGATCATAGGTCATACTCATAGTTTAAGCTCAAAATGGGGTTGCCATTTTTCGTTTAGGCATCTTGATGTATTCACATCTTGTCGAGTTGCTTTAGCTCATGGCTTGGAGTAAAGCTTCTCTAAGATGGAATAACATATCTTGGTTGTTGGTGTTGTCCATGTAGTTGAACTTGTGTGGGTTGCTCAAGGGTGATGTAGCTTATCAAGAATTTGGAGCACCACTTGGAATTTGAGTCCATCTACCTACATGGGTTAGTTCTTGCAAGGAAGAGCACTTGTGTATCCAAAAATGACAATCATGAAGCTCAACATAAAATTTGTCAAAGGATATGTTTGAATGGTTCGTGCTTCCTTGGCTTCAACCACCTTTTGTAGAGACTTGGTGATGTAGAGATTGCTCAAGATATGAGTAGCTTACAACCTCATGGAATTTGATTCAACCAAGTACCTACATGGGTTAGATAACATGCAAGATACAAATATATCCAAGACATAAGATTTTCATCATAAGAGAAATATCAAGGATTAGTCATAAGCTCATGTCTTGCATGTATCCAATGGAGTTTCTACTCCAAGTTAGAAGCATCAATGATGTTCAGTTCTCCTCTTAACCTGCAAAATACTTTCTCATCAAGAGGTTTAGTGAATATATCCGCTAATTGCTTTTTGGTGCGAACATGCTTAAGATCAATGTCACCCTTAGCAATATGATCTCGAATGAAATGATGACGAACTTCAATATGCAAAGTTCGAGAATGTTGCACATGATTATGACCAATTTTGATAGCACTTTCATTGTCACAAAGCAATGGAACATGTTTCACATATATCCCGTAATCTTTAAGAGTTTGGGTCATCCAAAGTAATTGAGCACAACATGAACCAGCGGCAATGTATTCCGCTTCGGCGGTGGATAAGGATACCGAGTTTTGTTTCTTGGAGGGGCAAGACACAAGAGATCTACCAAGAAATTGACAAGTACTCGAAGTGGACTTTCTATCAACCTTGTCTCCGGCATAGTCCGAGTCGGAGTAGCCAACAAGATCGAAAGAGGCCCTCTTAGGATACCAAATGCCAAAATTTTGTGTATGAATTAAGTATCTCACTATCCTTTTCACGGCCTTAAGATGACATTCTTTAGGAGCAGCTTGATATCGTGCACACATGCACACACTTAGCATAATATCGGGACGTGAAGCACATAGATATAACAATGAACCAATCATAGAGCGATAAACCTTTTGATCCACCGGTTCATCATCTTTGATTAAGTCAAGATGTCCACTAGTAGGCATGGGTGTAGTCATACCTTTTTATTCTTTCATACTGAACTTCTTGAATAAGTCCTTGGTGTACTTGGTTTGAGAGAAAAAAGTACCTTCCTTAGTTTGCTTGATTTGCAACCCAAGAAAGAATTTGAGTTCACTCATCATAGACATCTCAAACTTCTCCGACATTAGCTTCCCAAACTTTTCACTAAAATGAGGGTTAGTTGAACCAAATATAATATCATCAACATAGATTTGGCACACAAATAGTTCTCCATTAACCTTTTTAGTAAAAAGTGTTGAATAAATTTTCCCAATTTCAAAGCCTTTTTCAATAAGAAACTTGGTCAAGCATTTATACCATGCTCTAGGAGCTTGTTTAAGACCATAAAGAGCTTTGTGAATTTGTAAACATGATTGGGTTTCTTAGGATTGACAAAGCCGGGAGGTTGTTTAACATAAACTTCCTCCTCTATTTCACCATTTAGAAAAGCACTTTTAATGTCCATTTGGTACAAGGTGATATCATGGTGATTAGCATAGGCAAGTAAGATGCGAATGGACTCAAGTCTAGCAACGGGAGCGTAAGTCTCACCATAGTCCATACCTTCAAATTGTGTGTAGCCTTGGGCGACGAGACGTGATTTGTTGCGAACTACTTGTCCATCTTCATCTTGCTTGTTGCGAAACACCCATTTGGTACCGATGATGTTATGTTTGTTGTCGGGCTTCTCAACCAATGTCCAAACTTGGTTCCTCTCAAAGTTGTGTAGCTCTTCATGCATAGCATTTATCCAATCCGGATCTTCCAATGCTTCTTCGAACTTCATAGGTTCAATGCTAGAGATGAAACAATAGTTTTCACAAAAGTTAGCTAAACGAGTTTTAGAGCGAGTGATTCTCCCGGTTTGAATATCATTGTAGATTTGCTCGACGGGATGGTCTTTAGCAATTCTTGCTCGAAATCGTGAAAGTTTTTGCTTGGATCTTGGTTGAACTTCTTCTTCGTCTTGTTCTTCTTCTTGGCCTTCTTCATTGTTGGCGTTGTCGTTCTCTTTTCGTGGTGGAGAAGGAGGTTGTTGACGTTCATCTTGATGCACTTCCTCGTTTTCTTCATCTTGGTGTGTCCCACTTGTGTATGCTTCCATATCAACTCTTGGTTCACCTTGTCGTGAAGTAGAAGCTTCCACTTGGACGGACGAGGTACTCTCCTTCACCTCCGTTGGACGGACCTTGCGAATAGACAAGTCTTGGATTGCTTCCCAAGTATCTTTGTCTCTTACATCAATTGGCAATTGCTCTACTTGCGAGCCATTAGATTCATCAAACTTCACATCTACCGTCTCTTCAACCTTTTGGGTGAAATTGTTGTAGACACGGTATGTGTGAGAGTTTGAGCCATAACCTAGTAGGAAACCTTGATGAGACTTAGGAGCAAATTTAGAATGACGATGCTTATCAAGAATGTAGCACTTTGAGCCGAATACTCGAAAGTGTCCAACTTGGGGTTTGTTACCGGTGAGGAGCTCATATGCTGTCTTGCCGAGTAGCTTGTGAAGATACAAGCGATTTGTTGCACGACAAGCTGTCTCAACCGCTTTTGCCCAAAAGTGCTTCGGTGTCTTGTACTCATCAAGCATCGTTCTCGCCATTTCGATGAGCGTCCGGTTCTTCCTCTCAACAACTCCATTTTGTTGAGGTGTGTACGTAGCCGAGAACTCGTGTGAAATCCCTTCTTCGTCAAGAAAGGTGTCCACATTTGCATTCTTGAACTCCGTTCTGTTGTCGCTGGGAACCTTCTTGATCTTCACTTCAAACTGATTTTGGGCCTTCCTAGCGAAGTTTTTGAAGATCTTTTGGACCTGCGATTTATCATCGAGAAAGAACACCCACGTAAATCTTGAAAAATCATCAACTATAACTAGACCAAAAGAATTTCCACTGAGACTCTTGTAGGAGTTGGGACCAAAAAGATCCATATGAAGTAGCTCGAGTGGCCTCCTTGTGGTCATAATGTTCTTCACGGGATGCCTTCCTCCAACCTGTTTACCTGCTTGACAAGCACTGAAAAGTCTATCCTTATCAAATATGACATCATTAACTCCAAGGATATGATTTCCCTTAATAATCTTGTCAAGGTTTCGCATACCAACATGACCTAATCGTCTATGCCATAACTAGCCTTTTGAGGATTTAGCAATGAAGCAAGTTTTAGGTTGAGCCTTTTTAGTGAAATCAACAATGTATAGATCACCTCTACGCACACCGGTAAAGACCATTTTATGATTGTCTCGACGAAATACTTGGCAATCAACTTTAGTAAATAAGACATTGAAACCAAAGTCAGCAAGTCTAGATACTGAAAGTAAGTTTTATCCAAGAGATTCAATGAGCATAACATTTGGTATGGAGCTATCATGTGATATGGCCACCTTACCGAGGCCAACCACCTTACCCTTTGAGTTGTCACCGAAAGTGACATACTTTCGAGGACTATCATTTTCAGCAAGCTCACGAAACATGTCTTTATCTCCGGTCATGTGATCGGTACATCCACTATCAAGAACCCATTCCTTTCCTCCTGACATATATCCCCGAAGATTTGCCATAAGACCAAAATGTCTCATTGCATCATCAATATCGAAGTCACTATCATCATCCTCATCATAGTATCCATGTTCAACATCATCATGTGGTGGATCAAATCCTAGAGAGGGTGATTGGTTAGAGTGAGTTTGACAATGATCTTGTCTATGATTTTTTATAGCTTCGGGAATAATATCACTAATAATTCCAACATCTCCTTTGGCACGCATAAGATTTGTAAGCTCAAATAGACGATCACCAAACATAGGATCACTAGTATTCATCTTACTCAAAGCAATAGACTTATGGAGAATTTCATCAAGATTTTTCAAGGAATAATCTGGAAATCGTTCCTCAAGAAATTTCCATATAGTGTAGGCACACTCAAGAGTAGGCAAACATCCAATCAAGTTTCTAGGCAATCCTCTAATAATAAGTTTGGCAGTTCTAAGATTCCTAACCATGTCAATTGACTCATCAAGGGTAGGATGCATAGGATCAACATGAGGTGCACAAGATCTAGCAATATACTTGTTCAAATGATATTGATTGAAAATTACAAGCATCTCATTTTTCCACTCATGAAAATACTCTCCATCAAGAATAGGCACTCTATGTCTAAGACTCCCCAAAGTAGACTCATCCATCTTCCTCCAATGGTGATTAAACCAAGGCAATGGAGACCAATGCTCTAATACCACTTGTAGGACCTTGAGAAGAGGTGTCTAGAGGGGGGGTGATTAGACACTAAGAGCCAAAGTTGCAGTTTTTAAGATCTTAAAGTTTAAGTGGAGTTTAGTCACAAGTTTAACATTCACAACACATATCAAGCAAGCATGAAAAGAGTATATGAGCAGCGGAAAGTAAAGCATGCAACTTGCAAGAATGTAAAGGGAAGGGTTTTGGAGGATTCAAACGCAATTGGAGACACGGATGTTTTTGGCGTGGTTCCGATAGGTGGTGCTATCGTACATCCACGTTGATGGAGACTTCAACCCACGAAGGGTAACGGTTGCGCGAGTCCACAGAGGGCTCCACCCATGAAGGGTCCACGAAGAAGCAACCTTGTCTATCCCACCATGGCCGTCACCCATGAAGGACTTGCCTCATTAGCGGTAGATCTCCATGAAGTAGGCGATCTCCTTGCCCTTACAAACTCCTTGGTTCAACTCCACAATCTTGTCGGAGGCTCCCAAGTGACACCTAGCCAATCTAGGAGACACCACTCTCCAAGAAGTAACAAATGGTGCATTGATGATGAACTCCTTGCTCTTGTGATTCAAATGAAAGTCTCCCCAACACTCAACTATCTCTCATAGGATTTGGATCTTGTGGAAAGAAGATTTGAGTGAAAAGAAACTTGGGGAAGGCTAGAGATCAAGATTCATATGGTAGGAACGGAATATCTTGGCCTCAACACATGAGTAGGTAGTTCTCTCTTAGAGATAGGATGCTGGAAGTGTAGGTTCAGTCTGGTAGCTCTCCCACGAATGAAGAGGAGGTGGAGGGGTGTATATAGCCTCCACACAAAATATAACCGTTAGACACAATTTACCAAACTCGGTGGGACCGAATCATCAAACTCGGTGGGACCGAAGTAGTAAACCTAGTGACCGTTAGGATTTTCGGTGGGACCGAAATGCAACTCGGTATGACCGATATGGTTAGGATTAGGGCATAACGTAATCTCGGTGAGACCGATTACACAAACTCGGTGGGACCGACTTTGGTAATTAGCTAACCAGAGAGTTGGTCAGGTAAACTCGGTGGGACCGATTTGCTCTTTTTGGTGAGAGCGAAATGTTACAAAAGGGAAACAGAGAGTTTACATTGCAATCTTGGTGGGACCGATCGCTCACTTTAGTTAGACCGAAACGTTATGAAGGGAAACAGAGAGATTACAATCCCATCTCGGTGAGACCGAGATCGCTATCGGTAGGACCGATTTGCCTAGGGTTTGTGGCAATGGCTATGACATTAGAACTCGGTGGCGCCGGATAGAAAGAATCAGTGGGGCCGAGTTTGACTTTAGGTTTAGGAAAAATGTGTGTAAGTGGGAAAGTAGTTGAGGGTATTTGGAGCATATCACTAAGCACTTGAAGCAAGAGGCTCATTAAGCAACACCTCATCCCTCATTGATATTATTGGCTTTTCCTATAGACTCAATGTGATCTTGGATCACTAAAATGTAAAATGAAGAGTCTTGAGCTTGAAGATTGAGCCAAACCTTTGTCCTTAGCATCTTGAAGGAGTTCCCACATCCTTTAGTCCATTCCACTCCATTGTTGAACTTATCTGAAACATACTAGATAAAAGTGTTAGTCCAACAAGAGATATGTTGACATTAATTACCAAAACCACATAGGGAGCACTTGTGCTTTCAGCTGCTCCTTGGCTCGGGCGAGCTCCGCCCGAAGGTTCTCCATGGCAGCGGCACCATCTGCATCAAGCATACATGTTGTAAGGCACGGGCATCAAGCTCCCTTACCAGGTGTCCGCGGAGAAATTGCATACCTTGTGACTCGTCAAGTCGCTTATTGACAAGCGCGATGTCAGCATCCGCCACGTCAAGATGCCGCTTTAGTTCGGCAAATTCATCAGTCCGGCTAGCCACCGGACCCTTCGCCACCTACATAGAAAGGGCGACACATTATAACTGGGATTACGATCCTCGACACGCTGTCATCTTTGACAACACACCGAGCCTCAGGGGCTACTATTTACACAGGGCGCATTTTATATGCGGAACTGTCAAAAGGTACATCATTTTGCGTACCTCAAAACCTGTCAGTAAACTTCTGACGGCTTCGTGCAATCCGCTCTCAGCGGATGAAATCCTTTCAATCACCATACCCATTAACGCACGGTGATCTTCTGAGATAGACACTCGCCCGAGTAGATCCTTCAGCTCCTCCGACCGTACACCAGGTGGTGCCGGACTCGTCCGATGGCCTTTTTCGAAGGCCGGACGCGGAGGGCTTTAAGGGGACATACGACAGCCTTCCGACCCCGCCGGACTCGGAGAAACCCTCTGTGACGACACCTCAGGGTCGCCCGCCTCGCAAGATGGTACGACAGGGGGAGGCGTTTCGCTCTCCATCATCTCCAGACGAAGATCCCCCGAAGATGAGCTCTGCTGAGAAGGGCTGAGATCCGAACTACAAGGTAAAATTTCGATTATCTTCATCAGAAATAGGGCAGGGATATCCTTTATTTTTAAAAAAAACTCCCCTTTTTACTTACGGCTCGGTGGAGGGCTGATCCCCTTCGGGGCACAATGCGGCCGAGGCATCTCTCGGTGTAGGACCCTCTGACGAAGATTTCTTCCCCCGCTTTGAGACCATGGTCTCCGAGTCTTCAGATGCGGTCCTCTTCTTCCCTTGGATGGAGGGATTCTCGATCCCTCCTTTCCCGACAGCCTCCTTCACGGAGGCGGTAACTTCCTTGTTCCCCCCTTCACCTTCTTCTGAAGGTGCAACCTCCAGCATCCTGGTTAACACGGGATCCGGCGTGGTCTCAGGGAGGGGGGCCAGACACCTGATTAACTTTGCTTTCGCTATCCACTTCTGTTCAAGGAACAACTCTTTTAAAGGGCAAGTACGTGATAAATATGGGATAGCGTGTCCGGGTACAGGGCTACTTACTTGAGTATCCGGGCGATGGTAGCTCAGACCTGCATCCTCGGTCAAGTCCGGACACATCGCTTGTGATATGAACAAAAGCTTGTACATCTCCACGGGTGTCGCACCCATAAAATTTTGGAGAGCTCGTGGTCCCTCCGGGTTAAATTCCCACAGGCGGAGGGGGCGACGTTTGCAGGGCAGGGTGCGACGAATCAGCATGACCTGCGCCACTACGACCAGAGTGATCTCTCTCTAGGAGGTCTTGAATGCGGCCCTGCAACAAGGGCACATCCTTGGACGGCCCCCAGTCAAGTCCTTTATTGGCCCATGACGCCAGCCGCGGTGGAGGCCCCGAGTGAAAGGCAGGTGGCGCCACCCATTTGGTGCCCCTGGGAGCTGTGATATAAAACCACTCTTGTTGCCATAGGCTGAGCACCTCTTGAAAAAAGCCCTCGGGCCATGGAGCATCAGCATTCTTGCTTATAACAGCCCCTCCGCACTCTGCCTGCTGCCCCTTGATCATCTTTGGCTCCACTTTGAAGTTCTTGAGCCACAATCCGAAGTGAGGGGTAATGCAGAGGAAGGCTTCGCATACAACAATGAACAATGAGATGTGGAGGATGGACTTCGGATCCAAGTCATGAAATTCCAACCCATAGTAAAACATGAGCCCCCTCACGAAGAGGTCCTCGGGAAGCCTAGCCCTCGAAGAAAGTGAGACGCGAACACCACGCTCTCACCAGGCTTGGGAGTGGGAATAACCTGCCTTTGGGCAGGCAGCCTATGCGAAATTTCGCCGGTTAGATACCTAGCATCTCTTAGCTTTAGCACGTCTTCTTCCGTAACAGAGGAAGGCATCCACCGGCCTTGCAGGTCAGAGCCGGACATCATCGAAGGTCCGAAGCGCCTGAATCTGGAGCTTTGGGTGTTGGAACTCGAGGCAAGGGGCGGATTCGATTGAGATTGAAAGAAAGGAGTGGAGCCTTGGTCTCTTTATAAAGAGGTTGAATACCAAGAGCCTTCCCCGTGACCGTTCGGGACTCGCCTTCGATAGAGGAGACGTGCCAACTGGCACGACTGGGTTACCCGCGCACGTATTAATGAGAATCCCGGAATAAGGGGACACGATCTCTGCTTTGACAAGACGTGCCAAGGAAATCGCCTCGCTAAACGCGCTGAGGTGGGATAGTAAAATGATTCGAATAACGGCTTGGTCGTGGTGTGATGTCACACCACGGAATATGTCAGCAGATTGAATTTGTGTAAATATTATTCTCTCTACGGTGGTATGTGGAACTTATTTTTGCAGAGCTGGACACTATCCTTGTGTTCAAAATCTTCTATGAAGTATTCAGAGGAGGAACCCGCCTTGCAATGCCGAAGATAATATGCGCGTCGGACTCGTCGTCATTGAAGCCTGGTTCAGGGGCTACTAAGGGAGTCCTGGATTAGGGGGTGTCCAGATAACCGAACTATCACCTTTGGCTGGACTCCTGGACTATGAAGATACAAGATTGAAGACTTCGTCCAATGTCCGAATGGGACTTTCCTTGGCGTGGAAGGCAAGCTTGCCAAACGGATATCTAGATCTCCTACCATTGTAACCGACTCTGTGTAACCCTAACCCTCTTCGGTGCCTATATAAACCGGAGGTTTTAGTCTGTAGGACGAACAACAACCATACCATAGGCTAGCTTCTAGGGTTTAGCCTCTCTAATATCGTGGTAGATCTACTCTCGTACTACCCATATCATCAATATTAATCAAGCAGGAGTAGGGTTTTACCTCCATCGAGAGGGCCCGAACCTGGGTAAAAACATCGTGTCCCCTGTCTCCTGTTACCATCCGCCTAGATGCACAGTTCGAGACCCCATACCCGAGATCCGCCGGTTTGGACACCGACAGGTGGTCTTCACCTGCAAAGCTTGTGGTCGTGGCACAACGGTGGGCTCGGTGATGACATCCATCTGTCGTGCTGGTGGTCTTGGTCTTGTTGCACCGGACTAGAAACCTTTGGTAGATTCCTCGGGAACCTACGCCTATCCCTACCTCCTTAGCACCAAATAGGAATCTGCCTCCTCTACTCCTGCTGGCGCCCGCCTGCCTTGGTCGTCATGGCTTGCGTCATGGCAGCCTCAAGAAGCTGGTACTTGCATAGGAATCTTTGCTCCTCGGGTGGCAGCCTGGGGAGGCCTCCCCCCTCCATAGGTCCTCATGTCGTCCACCTCGCAAGGACAAGGGGCCTTCACGAGGGTCTTGTCTTGGAAGTTTTGGATATGGTTCGTACCAGGCCATGCAAGGTGACATGCCATGGGCCACATGCAGGCAAGTCTGGGTACCCTGGTTCCTAGAACACCGACACTCGCCACTTGTCAGCAGACGTCTGCTTGCTGCCAAGCTAGAGCAGTAGAGGGGGAGTGCCGGTCCGGAGCTTTACGATCGGACTCTTTTTGGCTTGGAGCTTGCCGGCAACTTGAGGCTTGATCTTTAGTACTTAGTTCTTCTCGATGACCTACCTCGAGGTCTTTGCTACTTCTTGAGCTTGTGTTGGTTTTTCCCTTGAAGAGGAAAGGGTGATGCAACAAAGTAGAGATAAGTATTTCCCTCAGTTCGAGAACCAAGGTATCAATCCAGTAGGAGGTACAAGCAAGTCCCCAATCTATGCACCTGCACAAACAATTGCACCCAAACCGATAAAGGGGTTGTCAATCCCTTCACGGTTAATCGCAATGGTGAGATCAGATAGAGATACATATAAAGATTAGTAGAATGTAAAACTAAACAAAACTAAATAAATGGCAGCAAGGTATTTTTGGGATTTTGGGTTTATAGATATGAAAATATATAATGGAAAAAAGACTTGGGGGCATAGGTTTCACTAGAGGCTTCTCTCTAGAAGGCAAATAATACGGTGGGTGAACAAATTAGTGTCGAGCAATTGATAGAAAAGCGCAAAGTTATGACAATATCCAAGGCAATGATTATGCATATAGGCATCATGTCCGTGTCAAGTAGACCGAAATGATTCTGCATCTACTACTATTACTCCACACATCGAACACTATCTAGCATGCGTCTATAGTATTAAGTTCATAAAGAATGGAGTAATGCCTTAAGTAAGATGACATGATGTAGAGGGATAAACTCAAGCAATATGATGAAAACCCCATCTTTTTATCCTTGATGGCAACAATACAATAGTGCCTCCCTACCCCTACTATGTCATTGGGTGAGGACACCGTAAGATTGAACCAAAAACTGAGCACCTCTCCCATTGCAATTAATACCAATCTAGTTGGCCGGACCAAACTAATAATTCGAAGAGAAATACAAAGATATCAAATCATGCATATAAGAATTCAGAGAAGATTCAAATAATATTCATATATATTCTGATCATAAATCCACAATTCATCGGATCTCGACAAACACACAACAAAAGAAGATTACATCAGATAAATCTCCAAGAACATCAAGGAGAACATGGTATTGAGAATCAAAGAGAGAGAAGAAGCCATCTAGCTACTAGCTATGGACCCATAGGTTTGAGGTAGACTACTCACGCTTCATCGGACAATAGGGTTGATGTAGATGCCCTCCATGATGGAATCCCCCTCCAGAAGATCGCCAGGAAAGGCCCCAAGATTGGATATCATGGGAACAGGAGGTTGCAACTGCGAAATAGTATTTTCATGGCTTGTTTTGAGAGTTCGGGAATATATCTAAATTTATAGGACGAAGAGGGAGGTCGGTGGACTCCCAGTGGGGCCACAAGCCAGGAGGCGAGCTGCTATGGCTTGTCGTCGGCTCGTTGGTCTCCAAGTATCATAGGTGTCTTCTGGTCCAAGAAAAATCATCGCAAATGTTTTATTCCGTTTGGACTCCGTTTGATATTCCTTTTCTGCGAAACTGAAAAACAAGGAAAAAACAGAAACTGGCACTAGGCTCTAGGTTAATAGTTTAGTCCCAAAAATAATATAAAATAGCATATTAATGCACATATAACATCCAAACAGATAATATAATAGCACGAAACAATAAAAATGACGTATCAAGCACCCCCAAGCTTAATTCATGCTCGTCCTCGAGTAGGTAAATGGTAAAAACAGAATTTTTTATGTGGAATGCTACCTAACATATTTATCCATGTAATTTTATTTATTGTGGCATGCATATTTAGATCCATAAGATTCAAAACAAAAGTTTAATATTGTCATAAAAAAATACTTCAAGCATACTAATTAAGCAATCATGTCTTCTCAAAATAACATGGACAAAGAAAGTTATCCCTACAAAATCAAATATTCTGGCTATGCTCCGTCTTCACCACACAAAGTATTAAATCATGAACAACTCCAATGACAAGCCAAGCTTTCATACTTTTGAGGTTCTGAAACTTTTTCAACTTTCACGCAATACATGAGCGTGAGCCATGGATATAGCACTCTAGGTGGAATAGAATATTGTGGTTGTGGAAAAGACAAAAAGAAGGAGATAGTCTCACATGAACTAGGCATATCAATGGGCTAAAGAGATGCCCATCAATAGATATCAATTTGAGTGAGTAAGGATTGCCCTGCAACAGATGCACTAGAGCTATAAGTGTATGAAAGCTCAAAAGAAACTAAGTAGGTGTGCATCCAACTCGCTTGCTCATGAAGACCTCGGGAAATTTGAGGAAGCCCATCATTGGAATACACAAGCCATGTCCATAATGAAAAATTCCCACTAGTATATGAAAGTGACAACATAGGAGACTCTCTATCATGAAGATCATGGTGCTACTTTGAAGCACAAGTGTGGAAAAAGGATAGTACCATTGCCCCTTCTCTCTTTTCTCTCATTATTTATTATATTTTGGGCTCTTTGGCCTCTCTTTTTTCTTTTTTTTCTTTTTTTCTTTTTTGATTTTTCATCCGGAGTCTCATCACGACTTGGAGGGGAATCATAGTTTCCATCATCCTTTCCTCACATGGTACAATTTTCTAATAATGATGACCATCACACTTTTATTTACTTACAACTCAGGAATTACAACTCGATACTTAGAACAAATATATGACTCTATATGAATGCCTCTGGCGGTGTACCGGTATCTGCAATGACACAAGAGTGACATGTATAAAAAATATGAATGGTGGCTTTGCCACAAATACAATGTCAACTACATGATCAAGCAAAGCAATTTCACAATGATGGAGCATGTCATAATAAACGGAACGGTGGAAGTTTCACGGCAATATATCTCGGAATGGCTATGGAAATGCCATAATAGGGAGGTATGGTGGCTTTTTTAAGGAAGGTATATGGTGGGTATAATGCACCGGCAAAAGTTACGCGGTACTAAAGAGGCTAGCAATGGTGGAAGGGTAAGAGTGCGTATAATCCATGGACTCAACATTAGTCATGAAGAACTCACATACTTATTGCAAAAGTCTAGAAGCTATCGAAACAAAGTATTAGACGCATGCTTCTAGGGGATAGATTGGTAGGAAAATCCCATCGCTCGTCTCCGACCGCCACTCATAAGGAAAACAATCAATAAATAAACCATGCATGCCCCAACTTCATCACATAACGGTTTACCATACGTGCATGCTACGGGAATGAGGAATCACAAACTTTAACACAAGTATTGCTACCAATCAATAATTACTCACTAGCATGTCTCTAGTATCACCATCTTTATATCTCAAAACAATCATAAGGAATCAAACTTCACATAGTATTCAATGCACTTAATATGAGTTTCTTTATTATATCCCTCTTGGATGCCCATCATTTGAGGACTAAATTCATAACCAAAGAAAATTACCATGTTGTTTAAAGACTCTCAAAATTATATAAGTGAAACAAGAGAGTTCAACAATTTCTATAAAATAAAAACACCACCGTACTCTAAAAAGATATAAGTGAAACACTAGAGCATATTGCCTAGCTCAAAAGATATAAGTGAAGCACATAGAGTATTCTAATAAATTCACGATTCATGTGTGTCCCTCTCAAAAGGTGTGTACAACAAGGATGATTGTGGAAAACAAAAAAGTAAAGACTCATATCATACAAGACACTCCAAGCAAAACACATATCATGTGGTGAATTAAAATATAGCCTCAAGTAAATTTACCGATGGATTAAAGACGAAAGAGGGGATGCCTTCCAGGGCATCCGCAAGCTTAGGCTCTTGGTTGTCCTTGAATATTACCTTGGGGTTCCTTGGGCATCCCCAATCTTAGGCTCTTGCCACACCTTATTCCATAGTCCATCAAATCTCTACCCAAAACTTGAAAACTTCACAGCACAAAACTCAACAGAAAACTCATGAGGTCCGCTAGTATAAGAAAATAAAATCACCACTTTTGGTACTATTGTGGACTCATTTTTCATTTATATTTGTGTAATATCTACTGCATTCCAACTTCTCCTTAGTTCATGCCCCCCGATACAACCCATGGAGTCATCAAAATAAGCAAACAACACATAGAAAACCGAATTTATCAAAAACAAAACAGTTTGTAGCAATCTGTAAACTTCGAATACTTCTGTAACTCCAAACATTCTGAACAAATAGGAAAATAGAGGAAATTTGTATATAAATATTGTGCAAGATGAATCAGTATTTTATCACGCCTCTGTGAATTATTAAAATTATTTTACTAGGCGCAAAAGTTTATGTTTTCAGCAAGATCAATTCAAGTATCACCGTAAGCCATCCCAAAGGTCTTACTTGGCACAAACACTAATTTAAACACCAAAGAAAAATTACTACAGAGGTAATAATGTGTATTTTCATAGAAATAGAAAATAAAAATATTAGGTTGTCTCCCAACAAGCGCTTTTCTTGAAAACCTTTTAGCTAAGCATTGAAAATTTTAATGATGCTCACACAAAAGATAGCAAATTGAAAAACGAAGAGAGCATGATGTAGCATGTGAAAAACAAGTTTAAGTCTAACATACTTCCGATGCACAGGAATTTTATAAGCAAACAAATTATCTAGACAAGCAAAAACTAGCTTACGCAAGTAAGAATAAAGAAACAATAACAATTTCAACATAACGAGAGGTAATTTAGTGACATGAAAATTTCTACAACCACATTTTCCTCTCTCATAATAATTACATGTGGGATCATATTCAAATTCAACAATATATATTTCGCATAACATATTCTCCACATGATCCACATGCATCCAAAGTTGACACTCTTCCAAGATAGTGGGGTTATCAAATAAAGACATGACCTCTCCAAGCCCACTTTTATCAAAAACTTCGTATGATTGATCATTCTCCAAAGTAGTGGGATCATTATTACCTAGAGTTGACACTCTTCCAAACCCACTTTCTATTACGGCAAACACTATTATCAATATTACATTCATCATGGGGCTTAAATAAATTTTCAAGATCATAAGAAAAATCACCCCAATCATGATCATTACAACAAGTAGTGGACCTAACAAAATTAGCATCCCCAAGCTTAGGGATTTGCATATTATTAGCACAATTGACATCAATAGAATTTATAATAACATCATTGCAATCATTCTTTTCATTCAAGGAGCTATCGTGAGTCACTTCATAAATTTCTTCTTTCAAAAGTTCATCACAATTTTCTGATTCACGAATTTCAAGCAAAACTTCATAAAGATAGTCTAGTGCACACAAATCACTAGCAATTGGTTCATCATAATTGGATCTCTTAAAAAGATTAGCAAGTGGATGATGATCCATAAACTCTTTGCTTCTTGTTTTTAATAAAATAAACAATTATGCCGAGCAAACGAGCAAACAAACCAAGTAAGACATAAGGGCAAACGGAAAGAAGGCAAGTATTTTTGTGTTTTTCTGAAATTGTTTTAAAAGTGGAGGAGACAAAAACGAGATGAAAATGGTGAATAATGTAATGTAAGATATGAGAGTTTATGATGGGTACTTGGTAGGCTTGATGTAGGCCTCCCTGGCAACGGCGCCAGAAAATCTTCCTGCTACTTCTTGAGCTTCCGTTGGTTTTTCCCTTGAAGAGGAAAGGGTGATGCAACAAAGTAGAGATAAGTATTTCCCTCAGTTAGAGACCTAAGGTATCAATCCAGTAGGAGGTAGAAGCAAGTCCCCAATCTATGCACCTGCACAAACAATCAAACACTTGCACCCAACGCGATAAAGGGGTTGCCAATCCCTTCATGGTCAACAGCAATGGTGAGATCAAACAGAGATAGCTATAAAAGATTGCTAGAACATAGAACTAATTAAAAGTAAATAAATTGCAGTAAGGTACTTTTGTGTTTTTTGTTTGTAGATCTAGAAATATATAATGGAAAATAGACCTGGGGGCCATAGGTTTCACTAGAGGCTTCTCTCTTGAAGGAAAATAATACGATGGGTGAACAAATTACTGTTGAGCAACTGATAGAAGAGCACAAAGTTAAGACGATATACAAGGCAATGATTATGAATATAGGCATCATATTCGTGTCAAGTAGACCGAAACGATTCAACATCTACTAGTATTACTCCACACATTGACCGCTATCCAGCATGCATCTAGAGTATTAAGTTCATAAAGAACGGAGTAACGCCTTAAGTAAGATGACATGATGTAGAGGGATAAACTCAAGCAATATGATGGAAACCCCATATTTTTATGCATGATGGCAACAATATAATACGTGCCTCACTACCCCTACTATGCCACTCGGTGAGACACTGCAAGATTGAACATAAAACTAAGCACCTCTCCCACTGCAAGAAATACCAATCTAGTTGGCCAAACCAAACCGATAATTCAAAGAGAAATACAAAGATATCAAATCATGCATATAAGAATTCAGAGAAGATTTAAATAATATTCATAGATAATCTGATCATAAATCCATAATTCATCGGATCTCGACAACCACACCACAAAAGAAGATTACATTGGATAGATCTCCAAGAACATCGAGGAGAACATGGTATTGAGAAACAAAGAGAGAGAAGAAGCCATCTAGCTACTAGCTATGGACCCGTAGGTCTGAGGTAAACTACTCACGCTTCATCGGAAGGGCAATAGGGTTGATGTAGATGCCCTCCATGATCGAATCCCCCTCCGTCAGATCGCCGGGAAAGGCCCAAGATGGGATCTCACGGGAACAGAAGGTTGTGACGGCAGAAAAGTATCTTTGTGGCTTGTTTTGTGGGTTTGGGTATACATCTAAATTTATAGGACGAATAGGGAGGTCGGTGGACTCCCGAGGGGGACACAAGCCCGGGGGAGGCCCCCTATGGCTTTTCATAGCCTCATGGGTCTTGTGACTTCATCTCCAAATCTTGTAGGTGTCTTCTGGTCCAAGAAAAATCATCGCGAAAGTTTTATTCCATTTAGACTCTGTTTGATATTCCTTTTCTGCGAAACTCAAAAACAAAGAAAAAACAGAAACTAGCACTGGGCTCTAGGTTAATAGGTTAGTCCCAAAAATAATATAAAATAGCATATTAATGCATATGAAACATCCCAAACTGATAATATAATATCATGGAACAATAAAAAATATTAGAGACGTTGGAGACGTATCAGGCTTCTTCATGGTTTTTATCTACCAAGTTTTGAGTACTTTGAATAAGCTTGTCTTCCGTCAAGCCATTCCTGATGAGGATGCTGCTACCGCCTGTGCATAGTCAGGGGTATTGAAGACCCATTTTCAATACACTGACAGAACTTGACAAACAAACACAAACAAAAAAGCACTCAAAAACAAGTGAAGTCAAGCAAACAAAAAGCTTACTAAATTCTTTCAGGTATGCGGCCTCATTTATTGAGGATAAGTGATAGTACACTTGAGGTTCTCAATCACGTCTTTCGCTTGCTATGTTCCAGGCATGGGCCACTTGTTGGCCTAATCCATCTGGGATTCACCTGGAGTAGGCAGGTTGACGTAATTTTCATGGTCGGTCCTCTCTGCGAGTTTGGGTTCATCAACCTGAGGTTCATTGGGAGTTAACCTGGCAGAATCCTAGCTCCAAGTGCTCTGCATAGATCTGGCGATGGATTCTGCACCTTGGATGTCGACGATTGCTCCTCGACTATAGTGATGGGCTTAGGCGGCAGTAAACTTCTTAAGGTTGGCGGTGGTAGTGGGTTTAGAGGCTTTGGGTAGACATGAGGTGTTGCAAACAAACTGGTTTTCTCCATGAGTGCTTTGACGACAACATCTCTTGCAGTCTTCAGCTAGTAGTAGGTCCTATGTAGCAACATTCCTTGAGCATGAAAATACTAGGTCAGCTGGACGATTGCTGGGTCTTCTTCCTTGGTGGTGCGGGGATATGTGAGATCTTGATTTGTGCTTGTTACATTTGGAAATTAGCAGTACTCCTGATATGTCTGCAATGTATCTATCATTTTTCATTGTTCCATGCTATTATATTATCAATCTTGGATATTCTATATACACTTTCAAGCATTGATATATCATTTTTTTTGGGACTAAACTACTAATTTAGTGCCCAGTGCCAGTTGCTATTTTTTTTTGCTTGTTTTTTGTTTGGCAGAATATTAGTACCAAACAAAGTCCAAATGCCAAAACAATTTGGAGATTTTTTCTGGACAAAAGAGACACTAGAAGCTTCAGGAGAAGACCAGATAATGGACTGTGGGCCCACAAGGCACCGGGGCATTCCCTGGTGTGCTGTGAGGCCCACGTGGCTCCATTTGACCCAACTCCGCCTCTGTAAATTATCTAAAATCGTGAAACCAACACAGGAGTCCACGAAATACCTTTTGCGTTGTTCGAGAACCATGAGATCCCACGTGGAGGCCTTTTCCGGCACTCTTCCTGAGGGGGATTCCATCATGAAGGGGGCTCTTCAGCATCCTTGCTGCCCTCCGATGATGCGTGATTAGTTTACCAAGGACCTATGGGTCCATAGTTAGTAGCTAGATGAGTTCTTCTCTCTATTTGATCTTCAATACAATGTTCTCCTCGGTGTTCTTGGAGATCTATTCGATGTAATGACTTTTTGCGGTGTGTTTGCTGATATCCGATGAATTGTGAGTTTATGATCAGATCTATCCATGAATATCATTTGAGTTTTCTCTGAACTCTTTTTATGCATGATTGTTATAGTCTCGTATCTCTTCTCCTGTTTATTGGTTTGGTTTGGCCAACTAGATTGATTTATCTTGCCATGGGAAGAAGTGCCTTGTAATGGGTTCGATCTTGCGGTGCTCAATCCCCGTGACAGAAAGGGACATGAAACACATGTGTCGTTGCTATTAAGGGTAAAAAGATGGCATTTATTTCATACGTGAGTTTTGTTGGTGCAATATTTGCCCTCCTGTTTTTTGGATATTGTTGACAGAAACATGCAGACTGATTTCTTTGTGCACACAGAGGGAAATAGTCCATGCAGAGCCGAAGAGAATGCTATCTCCAGTGTCAAGTTCGAGGAACTTCACCGAAGAATATCTATGTTGTAGAGAAGAATGACCTACATTTGTTGAATTCCTGTAGGCGAGAAGATTGATATGAAGGAGTTAGTCCCTCAAAAATTATTGCTGAGGTGAAGCAATTGGTTCAGAGTTTCTGTCCGAAGAAATTGACTGCAGCAAATGGAAGTCGAAGACAAAGTGAAGACGTAGCAATCATTTAGTTGTTCTTCTTTTGTATATTTGAGTCATAGGACCTCTGAACTATGAAGATGGGTATAGGTTATCGAAGCTTAGATCTGCTGTGATGCTTAGCCCAAACCTATGCGAGAGTGAGAGAAATCTCTTTGTGTTCCGAATGATTACCTCGCAGTAGTAGATGTTGTTCTTCATGCTACAGGAGAAATCTTTCCAAATGAGGAGTTCGCATTTACTTTTTCCGCAAGGAATGTTACAGTTGTGCTCAATTTCCGACCATCGGACTCATGTCGTTCGGCCATTGGCTGCTCCACATGTACAATTTTGTCATTCCCCATCAAGGAAGGCTGCGGCTATAAATAGCCAACCCGCTCCAACGTTTCCCGTTGGCTTCTCCTCTTAAGATTTCGACAAGATTGATTGAGAAACCCCTCTCCAAGTGATTTTAGTTTAAGATCCACTGATAGAAAAATCAAGAGCCCAAACTTATATAGTGGTTGAACATTGTGGTAGTTCTGAGTTAGAGTTATTGTACCTATTACTCTTGAGAGCTGCACATTCTCTAGACGGATATGTGTCGGCTCGAGTGTTGAAGAGTTGTTGTCTTCACCGAGCAAGATCTTCAGCAACCAAGAGTCATTGCGGTTCGCGAAGAGGGTCTGCCGAAGGTTTGGAGATCGCCGACAAGTATCTACCACAAGTGAAATCAACTGGAGTTTTATGAACTCCGAGTTGAAGGAGAATAGGGTGAAGAGAGTTTATCTTCTGTGTTAAATCACAACCATCCCAACCAGGCGTAGTCCTTTGGCAGAAGGGCGAACTGGTCTACCAAATCCATCTGTCGCCATCGAGCACCACTGGTTCATTCTACTTTACCACATTACCGTCAGATGTTTACATTCATGCTCTGTGACAATAGTTATCTGATCAATCATTGACTTGTTGCATATTTGTAATCTCTATCATTCGTATCAGTTAATATTCATGCTTATCTTGCTGCATTCTCTTCATTCAGTTCAGTTGTCCAATTATATACATTTCTTCTCATAGTTGATCTATCTTGAGTTTTCCCTCGTAGTTCATATCTAGTTGTCTCTCAAGCTTCTGTATCTGTTCGCATGTTGTATTACCATCGTCATTGTCAAACATGTACTATCCTATGCTCGATCTGTTATTGCTTCCTACCTTGATACATTTGTTCCTGGATAACATACCTATTCAAGTTCTTGTCTACCGAACTCTATTTTTGCTGATGTGTTTGGGATCAACTTTGAAAATTCGCAAGAATTTTTTTTGAATCTCCCTTTCAGCCCCTCTGGTCGATATACTCCCGGTCCTAACAATTATTATAAGAGCGGGTACTCCCTGTCTCCGTGTATTAAAGCTCTAACAACCATGGAGTCTTGAGTATGTCGTATGCAGGTAGATCCTCACACTCTGAAAGGTTTCCTATCTTCGATGGAAATGACTATCTCTACTTGACAGAAAGAATGAGAATCAGAATTCAAGCCACCAACATAGATTTGTGGCAGACTGTGGAAAACGGATACACCATTCAACAACCTGATGCTCCCAAGTCCTATGACAAAAGTATATTGCGATTGAATGCTCAAGCTAAAGATATTGTTTGAAGGAGTGTCTCAAAAGATATATTCTATTGGTTCTGTCAGTGTACAAAAGTAGGGGCTCTCCTTTTGACACCTTTACTTGTGCATGGGCAATCAGAGCCACCCGCCACGGCCACGCATAACAGTGGAGGAAAGGGAAGCCGGACATAAGCCAAAGGCACAAGGCAAACAAAGCAACGACAAGGACCAAGGCCACAAAGATCGGATGGACGAAGCAGGTTTCCCTGGCAAGGATCCTTGCCGGGGCAGCCTCAACGGCCCCGGCAAGACCCTTGCGGGGGCAGTTCACCCACACCAGCTGAGCGAGCCACCTTTGAGCCCACCAACGCTAGACAAACGCATTGGGACAGGGCTTGGGAGGCACCTCCGTGGTAGCATGCAGATCTTTGTGAAGACAAAGAATAGTCAAGATCAAATGAGGATAGGAAGGCAATAATCCTCGGCAGGGTTCTTACCGAGGAAGCCCACGAGACCCCCGGGAAGGTCCTTGCCAGGGATGACGGCGTGCCGCGGCATGACCCTTGCCAGTCCACCCGACAAGGCCCTCGCCAAGCACGCCAGTAGGGCCACTGCCAGGCCCACGCCAGCCAAGCCTCTGCCGCCGTTCGCATGCAGTTGCCGACCCAACCAGCTGGGCAGGCACGTGCGTGGCAACATGCAGCCCCTTCATGGTGGCTCCACCACCGCGCCACCTCAGCTGCCTGCCTGCCTACATGGCACCGCATGCATCGCTGGCTAGGGCGCGTGTCAAAGCAAGGAGGAGCGGCGACGGACGGGACGGGCCTCGCGCTTGTCCCCAATAAAGTGAAGGGACACCTAAGCCTCGCATTAAATGCACTTTGTCCTATAATACCAGCGATAAGCTCACAGCACTGTAGCACTTTCCACCTCCCGTGTGCCACTGTGGCAGCCCCTTTCTCCTATAAAAGGAGGCCCATGGCGCACTGGAGAAGGATTCGGCTCTTTCGAACCTGGCAGCACCCAGAGCTAGTTCAAGTGCTCAAGAACACCAAATACATCCACCAAAGCAGGATCGTAGGGTTTTACACATCTTTGCGGCCCGAACCTGGGTAAATCCCCTTTGTGCTGTCTACTAGTCCCGCTCTGCTCAGGATCCCCACGCCCCACAACCATAGTAGGGATTCCAATGATCCCATAGGTGTCGTTTCCCACCGACAGGTTCCAAAAGCTTGACACTGCAAAGCAACTCTGGGATGCCATAAAAAATGTTGATGAAGGATTCATCACCAGAACGGATCCTCACACTCAAATGATTTGTGCCATGTTTGCTGGTTCGAGAAGTATTCGTAAATAAAGTGCTATGGAACTCACTGATCAGTTGACGAGTATTGTCGAAAGACTTCATCAACAAGGAGTAACAGATATCATTGATGGAGATGTAGTCAACAAGCTACTGAGTGCTCTTGATGCAACCTTCGATCCCATCGTAGCTGAAATCAAGCAAAGACCTGACTGTGAACAACTTCACTACATCGAGGTCATGGTGTTGTTGTCCATTCATGAAGAAAAGATGGAACTAGAAAATGGAGATCAAGAATCTTCTTCGAAAAGTCAAGGGGAAATTCTTTCACACTATGGCAGCTCACGAGAAGAAGATATCGAGAATCAACACACTATCACAAGGGAACCTAAAATGCTCACTGAAAGGCTAAGTGAGGATCTTCAGGAAAGTTACCTCCAAAATCTATGCATCACAAATGATGACAAATTTGAATTGCCAGAATCTTCAGGAAAGTTACCTCCAAAAGAAATGAAATGCTTCAAGTGCAAACAATTCGGTCACCTCATAGCAGACTGTCCATGCTAGGAAGGAAAACCGAACCAATGGAAATATCTTCACCGCAATGGATTCACTTGAATGGGTCGTCATACTAAGCTCTCGAAGAAAAATGAACTGTCTTCATCTTCTTTGGCGAGACCTGTCACTGATGTACAAGCCAAAGCAGCCATTAAATCAAATATGAAGACGATCTCGCATTAAACAAAGTATGTGCTGAAATGAAGATGGAATCTTAAGATGAGACATCCGAATCAGAATTAGATGATGGAGAGCTTGACAGAGGGATAGGAAGGAGCAATGCCTTCCTTGCTTATGACTCGTCTGGGAAATCACTCAAATCAGATACTGATGATGATGCTTCAAGTGATGATGAACAAATTGCATTATGTCTCATGGCAGAAAGCTCTAAGGATCAGGTATCAGCAAAACACCAAAAATCCATGAATGGATATCTCTTGAATACTTTGCCTATGCTAAACTTGTTAAGATTGCAAAATCTCAACAAGATGAGCTTGAAATGCTTGAGAAGAATCTTAGCAAAACCGAAGGATTACTAGTCGAAGAGATGGAGATGAATCAAAAGTTGATCGAAGAGGCTTTTTCTTCAACTATTGATGATTTTTTCCAACAGATATGATTCTCTTACAGTTGACTTCGAGAATTTATTAGGTGAAATCCTTAATAGGAATCAAGAACTCGAGTCACTTAAAGAATCTCATAACCCGCTTGCAAAATTTTGTGCCTCCTTGCTTAAAATGCCTAGAATGTAGCAATGTTGGTTCACATGCTGAACCTCTAATGCTATCATCGAGAATATTGCAACAACTATGTATGATAATTCTAACCCCTCTTCTGAGGTATTTTTTGCTGTCACTGATGAAAATTGTAGGTTAAAGAACTTGCTTGAGACAGGAATATTAAAGAGCCTAAAAGGGCATCAAACTCTCTGTGATGTGCTCAAGAAGTCTATACTGCACAACAACCCTCAAAAGGAAGGTCTGCGTTTCAAAAAAAACTCAATGTCGGTGGAACCTACTAGACTCCCGATCAATATCCTTGAGCGAGTTGGGTTCTTGCTAAAAGTAAAACTCTCAAACCTGAACCTTTGTTAGGATATGATACTCCCACTACTGTTGTTTCTGACAAGTCTGATGACTCAAACTTCAAATTTTTAAAACAACAGAACGGTAAGGTTTTTGCTCAATATGTTGGGACTAACTGATGGTCTGGTTCATGCTAGAAGCAAATCTGGGTCAAGAAGTGCACCATGGAAAATTTATCTGTCACTGCTAACTTGAACATGCAGAGTGATTCTCTTCGACGAAATGATAATCATTCACAGATTGGCACTAAAACTTCCTCGAATGGGTATCAGTTAAACCACCGACAGAAGGATTACATGCGTACCTCATCAAATCATTATGCTCATATCTCTAGAAACAATATCAATGCTTACTCATATGATTACTCTCGTAGTACACAGGTGAACTACAGAAATCATCGAAGGAATGTCGCTCTCAGACAAGACAAGTGAAATTCCCACCGCCCACGCAAGTGTGGGTTGCGAAAAAGAACTAGCCCTTCTTGCAGGTTTTCTCTCACTGATTCCACTCGCTTACTCTTAGCCCTGAGAAAATTTTTTTGGTGCTCGTGTTTACTTTTCTCCATCGTGTGTTTGTTTTCGCTTCACCGTGTTTCTGTTTCGTCCGATGAACCACTGATGACCCACAAGTGTAGTTGATCAATCATAGTACTTTCAATAAGTAAGAGTGTTGAACCCAACGAGGAGCAGAAGGAAATGACAAGTGGTTTTCAGCAAGGTAATTTCTGCAAGCACTAAAATTGTTGGCAACAGGTAGTTTGATAGCAAGATAATTTGTAACGGAAAAGTAATGGTAAAGGTAAATAAAGTGCAACAAGGTAGCCCAATCCTTTTTGTAGCAAAGGACAGGCCAAAACGGTCTCTTATAATAAGCAAAGCGTTCTTGAGGGCACACGTGAATTTCATCTAGTCACTTTCATCATGTTGGTTTGATTCGCGTTCGCTACTTTGATAATTTGATATTTGGGTGGACCCGTGCTTGGGTGTTGTTCTTACTTGAACAAACCTCCCACTTATAATTAACCACCTCGCAAGCATCCGCAACTATGAGAAAAGTATTAAGGTAAAATCTAACCATAGCATTAAGCATTTGGATGCAAATCGGTCCCTTACGAAGTAGCGCATAAACTAGGATTTAAGCTTCTATCACTCTAGCAACCCATCATCTAATTACTACTCGACAATGCATTCCCTTAGGCCCAAAGATGGTGAAGTTCCATGTAGTCGATGTTCACATGACACCACTAAGGGAATCACGACATACATATCATCAAAATATCGAACACATATCAAATTCACATGATTACTTGCAACGTGACTTCTCCCGTGACCTCAAGAACAAAAGTAACTACTCACAAATGATATTCATTCTAAAGATCAGAGGGGTATTAAATAGCATAATGGATCTAAACATACAATGTCCCACCAAATAAACCATATAGTAATCAACTACAAGAAGTAATCAACACTACTAGTCACCCACAAGTACCAATCCGAGGTTCTAATACAAAGATTGAACAGAAGAGATGAACTAGGGTTTCATATGAGAAGGTGTTGTTGACTATGTTTATGGAGATTGGATTCCCAAAGATGAGAGGGTTATTAGTGATGATGATGGCTTCGATTTCCCCCTTCAGGAGGGAAGTTCCCCTGGCGGAATCGCTCCGTCGGAGAGCAAAAGTGCTCCTTCCCAAGTTCCACCTCTAGACAGTGGTGCTCCGTTCTGAAAGTCCTCTTCTTATTTTATTTTTGTAGGTCAAAATGACTTATATACAAGAATATGTGCACCAAAGGTGGGCTGGGCTGCCCATCGTCCACCAGGGCGCGCCTGGGGGGCCTGGCACACCTTGGTGTTTCATGGGCACCTGGCAGCCCCCCTCTGGTAACTCTTTTCTCTTGTATTTTTTATTTATTCCAAAATAATTCTTTGTAAAATTTCAGCTCATTTGGAGATGTGTAGAATAGGTAACTCTGATGTAGCTTTTCCAGGTCCAGAATTCCAGTTGGCGACATTCTCCCTCTTTGTGTAAACCTTGCATATTATGAGAGAAAAGGCATTAGAATTACTCCATAAATCATTATTATGCATAAAAACATTATAAATAGCAGTAGGAAAACATGATGCAAAATGGACGTATCAACTCGCCCAAGCTTAGACCTTGCTTGTCCTCAAGCGAAAACCGATATCGAAAAACATGTCCACATGCTTAGAGAGAGAGGTGTCAATAAAAATAAAATACAGACATAGTAGCATCATGCATATTATTATAACAACAACTTTATTATAAAACTTTATCATATAACTTCTCATGAGCAAGTAATAAATCATCACAACATTGAAGTAGAAAGCATAAACTTTATTGAAAACCGACAAACTATATTTTTTCAGTCAACTTTGCAACTAAAATTCATCATATTTTCAGGAAGGGTCTCGTATCAGAGCCTTTTGGCAAGTCCACATACTCAACCATCATTTGATATTCTATAATTGCCAACACTCAAAACATATATATGAGCAAAAAATTTCAATTGGACACATAGAAAGATAGGGGCTTATAGTTTTTCCTCCCAACTAATTCACCTCAAGATGATGTCAAAAATAATTACTCATGCTCACTCATATCCAACTGGATATATGTGCCTAGATCTTTCCCCACCACATGTTGCTTGCCAAAGAGAAAAAATAAAAAGGAATAGATGAAAATACTTTGACTCTTGCATGAAAAGTGAATACATAAAGGTAAAAGATAGGCCCTTCGCAGAGGAAAGCATAGGTTTTCACGCACTTTTTGGTTTGTATGCACAATATCTTAATGCAAAAGAACGTCATGTTATATTGCCCCTTATGATAGCAACCATTATTATGCAGTCTGTTGCTTTTATTACTTTTCCATCACACGTTCGTACAATGCTTAATTTCTCTTACACTAAATGATCTAACACATTTATAAGCAATTTTTATTGCCTTATTGCACCGATGACAACTTACTTGAAGGATCTTTCTCAATCCATAAGTAGGTATGGTGGACTCTCAAAACAAGATTTTGGGTTTAAGGGTTTTTGGATGCACAATTAGTATCTCTAGTTTGTGTGGAATTTTGGCTAGCAAAGATATTGGGCAAGCACCACATGTTGAAGGATCTATGACAATATAACTTCTATGTGAATATGGACAAACATAAATCATTACATTGTCTTGCTTGTCCAACGTGAACAATTTTGGCATAAGATATTTAGTGGGGTGTATTTGCATGTGAATCTTCTCTTCCCTTATTAATTCTTTCATGAATTGCATCATTGACCAATGCTATGTTTCTCAACTTTCAACAAATTTTACCACTTGTACTTTTCCTTATGTGATATCATTACTTACCATAAGATTAGCATATGATCTTTTTCCTTATTTCCTTTTACTTTGATTGAAACAAAAAGGTAAAGAAGCAAAACTCAAGCTAAACTTTATTATATAACTCTCACTCAATTACATGGATAGATAGATCATGAAACTAGCACTCGAAAATAGATCATACTAAACTTTTATTCAACTAAATCATGAGATAGCTAAAGATCGAACTAAGATAGGTAAAGGTAATAAAAGTGATGGTGATACGGTATTGGGGCATCTCCCCCAAGCTTGGAAAAATCCAATGGGAGTGCCCATACCCGTGAACACAAGTCTCCTTTTGTGATGAAGATGATGGTGATGGTGGCAATGAGGAAGTAGCATCACACTTCAGGCTCAAAAGGTACTCCAATCTACGAGTGATGCTCCGGAGAGCAATGATTTGCTCTTGTAACAGAATATTTTCATGAGTGAGATATGTTGGGGAACGTAGTAATTTCAAAAAAATTCCTACGTACACGCAAGATCATGGTGATGGCATAGCAACGAGAGGGGAGAGTGACCGTCCACATACCCTCGTAGACCGTAAGCGGAAGCGTTATGATAACGCGGTTGACGTAGTCGTACGTCTTCACGATTCGACCGATCCAAGCACCGAACGTACGGCACCTCCGTGTTCAGCACACGTTCAGCTCGATGACGTTCCCCGGGCTCCAATCCAGCAAAGAGTCGGGGATGAGTTCCGTCAGCACGACGGCATGGTGACGATGATGATGCTCTACCGGCGCAGGGCTTCGCCTAAACTCCGCGACGATATGACCGAGGTGGAATATGGTGGAGGGGGGCATCGCACACGGCTAAGGAACGATCCGTAGATCAACTTGTGTTGTTGTGCCTAGAGGTGCCCCCCTGCCCCCGTATATAAAGGAGGGAGGGGGGAGGTGCGGCCGGCCAGGAGGGGCGCGCCAGGAGGAGTCCTCCTCCCACCGGGAGTAGGACTCCCCCCCTTCCTTGTTGGAGTAGGAGAGAAGGAAAGAGGGGGAGAGGAGGAAGGAAAAGGGGGCTGCACCCTTGTCCAATTCGGACCAGAAGGGGGCTGTGCACCTCCTTCCTTTCAGCCTCTCTCCTCTATTCCCGTATGGCCCAATAAGGCCCATATACTCCCCGGCGAATTCCCGTAACTCTCCGGTACTCCAAAAAATACACGAATCACTCGGAACCTTTCCGAACTCCGAATATAGTCGTCCAATATATCGATCTTTACGTCTCGACCACTTCGAGACTCCTCGTCATGTCCCCGATCTCATCCGGGACTCCGAACTCCTTCGGTACATCAAAACTCATAAACTCATAATATAACTGTCATCGAAACCTTAAGCGTGCGGACCCTACGGGTTCGAGAACTATGTAGACATGACCTAGAACTATTCTCGGTCAATAACCAATAGCGGAACCTGGATTCCCATATTGGTTCCTACATATTCTACGAAGATCTTTATCGGTCAAACCGCATAACAACATACGTTGTTCCCTTTGTCATCGGTATGTTACTTGCCCGAGATTTGATCGTCGGTATCCAATACCTAGTTCAATCTCGTTATCGGCAAGTCTCTTTACACGTTACGTAATGCATCATCCCGTAACCAACTCATTGGTCACATTGTTTGCAAGGCTTATAGTGATGTGCATTACCGAGAGGGCCCAGAGATACCTCTCCGACAATCGGAGTGACAAAACCTAATCTCGAAATACGCCAACTCAACATGTACCTTTGGAGACACCTGTAGTACTCCTTTATAATCACCCAGTTACGTTGTGACGTTTGGTAGTACCCAAAGTGTTCCTCCGGTAAACGGGAGTTGCATAATCTCATAGTTACAGGAACATGTATAAGTCATGAAGAAAGCAATAGCAATATACTAAATGATCAAGTGCTAGGCTAACATAATGGGTCATGTCAATCACATCATACTCCCAATGATGTGATCCCGTTAATCAAATGACAACTCTTTTGTCCATGGCTAGGAAACATAACCATCTTTGATAAACGAGCTAGTCAAGTAGAGGCATACTAGTGACACTATGTTTGTCTATGTATTCACACATGTATTATGTTTCCGGTTAATACAATTCTAGCATGAATAATAAACATTTATCATGATATAAGGAAATAAATAATAACTTTATTATTGCCTCTAGGGCATATTTTCTTCAGTCTCCCACTTGCACTAGAGTCAATAATCTAGTTCACATCATCATGTGATTCAACACCAATATTCATATCTGTATGTGATTAACACCTATAGTTCACATCGTCATGTGACCAACACCCAAAGGGTTTACTAGAGTCAATAATCTAGTTCACATCGCTATGTGATTAACACCCAAAGAGTACTAAGGTATGATCATGTTTTGCTTGTGAGAGAGGTTTAGTCAATGGGTCTGTCACATTCAGAGCCGTATGTATTTTGCAAACATTCTATGTCTTCAATGCTCTGCATGGAGCTACTTTAGCTTAATTGCTCCCACTTTCAATATGTATCCAGTTTGAGACTTAGAGTCATCTGGATTAGTGTAAAAGTTTGCACCGCTGTAACTTTTACAACGAACTCTTTTATCACCTCCATAATTGAGAAACATCTCCTCAGTCCTTACTAAGGATATTCTTGACCACTGTCCGGTGATCTACTATTAGATCAAAATTGTATTCCTTTGCCAAACTCAGAGCAAGGTATACAATAGGTCTGGTTCACAGCATAGCATACTTTATAGAACCTATGACTAAGGAATAGGGAATGACTTTTCATTCTCTTTCTATTTTCTGCAATGGTCGGGTCTTGGGTCTTACTCAACTTCACACCTTGTAACACAGGCAAGAACTCCTTCTTTGACTGTTCCATTTTGAACTATTTCAAAAATTTATCAAGGTATGTACTCATTGAAAAATCTTATCAAGCGTCTTGATCTATCTATATAGATCTTGATGCTCAATGTGTAAGCAGCTTCACCGAGGTCTTGCTTTGAAAAACTCTTATTCAAGTATCCTTTCATGCTATCCAGAATTTCCATATCATTTCCAATTAACAATATGCCATCCACATATAATATTAGAAATGATACAGAGCTCCCACTCACTTTCTTGTAAATACAGGCTTCTTCAAAAGTCTGTATAAAACCATATGCTTTGATCAACTCATCAAAGCATATATTCTAACTCCGAGATGCTTGCACCAGTCCATAGATGGATCGCTGGAGCTTGCACAATTTGTCAGCACCTTTAGGATTGACAAAACCTTCTGGTTGCATCATATACAACTCTTCTTTAAGAAAACCATTAAGGAATGCAGTTTTGTTTATCCATTTGCCAGATTTCATAAAATGCGGCAATTGCTAACATGATTCAGACAGACTTAAGCATAGATACGAGTAAAAAACTCTCATCGTAGTCAACACCTTGAACTTGTCGAAAACCTTTTGTGACAATTCTAGCTTTGTAGATAGTAACACTATCAGCGACCGTCTTCCTCTTGAAGATCCATTTAATCTCAATGTCTCGCCGATCATTGGGCAAGTCAATCAAAGTCCATACTTTGTTTTCATACATGGATCTTATCTCAGATCTCATGGCCTCAAGCCATTTTGCGGAATCTAGGCTCACCATCGCTTCTTCATAGTTCGTAGGTTCATCATGGTCTAGTAACATAACTTCCAGAACAGGATTACCATACCACTCTGGTGCGAATCTTACTCTGTAAGACCTACGAGGTTCTGTAGTAACTTAATCTGAAGTTTCATGATCATCATCATTAACTTCCTCACTAATTGGTGTAGTAGTCACAGGAACAGATTTCTATGATGAACTACTTTCAAATGATGGAGCAGGTACAGTTACCTCATCAAGTTCTACTTTCCTCCCACTCACTTCTTTCGAGAGAAACTCCTTCTCTAGAAAGGATCCATTCTTAGCAATGAATATTTTGCCTTTGGATTTGTGATAGAAGGAGTACCCAACAGTTTCCTTTGGGTATTCTATGAAGACGCACTTCTCCGATTTGGGTTCGAGCTTATCAGGTTGAAAACCTTTTTCATATAGGTATCGCAACTCCAAACTTTTAGAAACGACATCTTAGGTTTACTTCTAAACCATAGTTCATACGATGTCGTCTCAACGGATTTAGATGGTGCCCTTTTAACGTGAATGCAGCTGTCTCTAATGCATAACCCCAAAACGATAATGGTAAATCAGTAAGAGACATCATAGATCGCACCATATCCAATAAAGTGCGGTTACGATGTTCGGACACACCATAACGTTGTGGTGTTCCAGGTGGCGTGAGCTGTGAAACTATTCCACATTTTTTTAATTGAAGATCAAACTCGTAACTCAAATATTCGTCTCCGCGATCAGATCGCAGAAACTTTATTTTCTTGTTACGATGATTTTTGCACTTCACTCTGAAATTCTCTGAACCTTTCAACTATTTCAGACTTATGTTTCATCAAGTAGATATACCCATATCTGCTCAAATCATCTGGTGAAAGTCAGAAAATAACGACACTTGCCACGAGCATCAACACTCATTGGATCGCATACATCAGTATGTATTATTTCCAATAAGTCAGTAGCTTGTTCCATTGTTCCGGAGAATGGAGTTTTAGTCATCTTGCCCAAAAGGCACGGTTCGCAAGCATCAAATGATTCATAACCAAGTGATTCCGAAAATCCATCTTTGTGGAGTTTCTTCATGTGCTTTACACTGATATGACCCAAACGGCAGTGCCACAAATAAGTTGCACTATCATTATTAACTTTGCATCTTTTGGCATCAATATTATGAATATGTGTATCACTATGATCGAGATCCAACAAACTATTTTCATTGGGTGTATAACCATCGAAGGTCTTATTCATGTAAACAGAATAACAATTATTCTCTAACTTTAAATGAATAACCATATCGCAACAAACACGATCAAATCATGTTCATGCTCAACGCAAATGCCAAATAACATTTATTTAGGTTTAACACTAATCCCGAAAGTATAGGGAGTGTGCGATGATGATCATATCAATCTTGGAACTACTTCCAACACTCATCGTCACTTCCCCTTCAACTAGTCTCTGTTTATTCTATAACTCCTGTTTCGAGTTACTAATCTTAGTAACCGAACAAGTATCAAATACTCAGGGGCTACTATAAACACTAGTAAGGCACACATCAATAACCTATATATCAAATATACCCTTGTTCACTTTGCCATCCTTCTTATCCACCAAATATTTGGAGTAGTTCCACTTCCAGTGACCATTTCCTTTGCAGTAGAAGCACTCAGTTTCAGGCTTAGGTCCAGCTTTGGGCTTCTTCACGGGAGTGACAACTTGTTTGCCATTCTACTTGAAGTTTCCCTTTCTTTCACTTTGCCCTTTTCTTGAAACTAGTGGTCTTGTCAATCATCAACACTTGATGCTCTTTCTTGATTTCTACCTTCGTCGATTTTTCAACATCACGAAGAGCTCGGGAATTGTTTTCGTCATCCCTTGCATACTATAGTTCATCATGAAGTTCTAGTAACTTAGTGATGGTGACTAGAGAATTCTGTCAATCACTATCTTATCTGGAAGATTAACTCCCACTTGATTCAAGTGATTGAAGTACCCAGACAATTTGAGCACATGCTTACTAGTTGAGCAATTCTCCTCCATCTTTTAGCTATAGAACTTGTTGGAGACTTCATATCTCTCAACTCGGGTATTTGCTTGAAATATTAACTTCAATTCCTGGAACATCTCATATGGTCCATGACGTTCAAAACATCTTTGAAGTCCCGATTCTAAGCCGTTAAGCATGGTGCACTAAACTATCAAGTAGTCATCATATTGAGCTAGCCAAACGTTCATAACGTCTGCGTCTGCTCCTGCAATAGGTCTGTCACCTAGCGGTGCATTAAGGACATAATTCTTCTGTGCAGCAATGAGGATAAACCTCAGATAACGGATCCAATCCGCATCATCGCTACTAACATCTTTCAACACAGTTTCCTCTAGGAACATATCAAAATAAACATATGAAAGCAACAACGTGAGCTATTGATCTACAACATAATTTGCAAAATACTACCAGGACTAAGTTCATGATAAATTTAAGTTCAGTTAATCATATTACTTAAGAACTCCCACTTAGACAGACATCTCTCTAGTCATCTAAGTGATCACGTGATCCAAATCAACTAAACCATGTCCGATCATCACGTGAGATGGAGTAGTTTTCAATGGTGAACATCACTATGTTGATCATATCTACTATATGATTCACGCTCGACCTTTCGGTCTCCGTGTTCCGAGGCCATATCTGTATATGCTAGGCTCGTCAAGTTTAACCTGAGTATTCCGCGTGTGCAACTGTTTTGCACCCGTTGTATTTGAACATAGAGCCTATCACACCCGATCATCACGTGGTGTCTCAGCATGAAGAACTTTCGCAACGGTGCATACTCAGGGAGAACACTTCTTGATAATTAGTGAGAGATCATCTTATAATGCTACCGTCAAACAAAACAGAATAAGATGTATAACAGATAAACATCATATGCAATCAAAATAGGAGTATGTGACATGATATGGCCATGATCATCTTGCGCCTTTGATCTCCATCTCCAAAGTACTGTCATGATCTCTATCGTCACTGGCATGACACCATGATATTCATCATCTTGATCTATATCAATGTGTCATCACATGGTCGTGTCGCCAACTATTGCTCTTGCAACTATTGCTATCGCATAGCGATAAAGTAAAGCAATTATTTGGCACTTGCATCTTATGCAACAAAGACACAACCATAGAGCTTCTGCCAGTTGCCGATAACTTCAACAAAACATGATCATCTCATACAACAACTTATATCTCATCACGTCTTGACCATATCACATCACAACATGCCCTGCAAAAACAAGTTAGACGTCCTCTACTTTGTTGTTGCAAGTTTTACGTGGCTGCTACGGGCTGAGCAAGAACCGTTCTTACCTACGCATCAAAACCACAACGATAGTTCGTCAAGTTGGTGCTATTTTAACCTTCTCAAGGACCAGGCGTAGCAACACTCGGTTCAACTAAAGTTGGAGAAACTGACACCCGCTAGTCACCTGTGTGCAAAGCACGGCGGTAAAACCAGTCTCGCGTAAGCGTACGCGTAATGTCGGTCCGGGCCGCTTCATCCAACAATACCGCTGAACCAAAGTATGACATGCTGGTAAGCAGTATGACTTGTATCGCCCACAACTCACTTGTGTTCTACTTGTGCATATAACATCAACGCATAAAACCTAGGCTCGGATGCCACTGTTGGGGAACGTAGTAATTTCAAAAAAATTCCTACGTACACGTAAGATCATGGTGATGGCATAGCAACGAGAGGGGAGAGTGTCCGTCCACGTACCCTCGTAGACCGTAAGCGGAAGCGTTATGACAACATGGTTAATGTAGTCGTACGTCTTCACGATTCGACCGATCCAAGCACCGAACATACGGCACCTCCGTGTTCAGCACACGTTCAGCTCGATGACATTCCCCGGGCTCCAATCCAGCAAAGCGTCGGGGATGAGTTCCGTCAGCACGACGGCGTGGTGACGATGATGATGCTCTACCGGCGCAGGGCTTCGCCTAAACTCCGCGACGATATGACCGAGGTGGAATATGGTGGAGGGGGGCACCGCACACGGCTAAGGAACAATCCGTAGATCAACTTGTGTTGTTGTGCCTAGAGGTGCCCCCCTGCCCCCGTATATAAAGGAGGGAGGGGGGAGGTGCGGCCGGCCAGGAGGGGCGCGCCAAGAGGAGTCCTCCTCCCACCGGGAGTAGGACTCCCCCCCTTCCTTGTTGGAGTAGGAGAGAAGGAAAGAGGGGGAGAGGAGGAAGGAAAAGGGGGCTGCACCCCTTGTCCAATTCGGACCAGAAGGGGGCTGCGCACCTCCTTCCTTTCAGGCTCTCTCCTCTATTCCCGTATGGCGCAATAAGGCCCATATACTCCCCGGCGAATTCCCGTAACTCTCCGATACTTCAAAAAATACCCGAATCACTCGGAACCTTTCCGAACTCCGAATATAGTCGTCCAATATATCGATCTTTACGTCTCGACCATTTCGAGACTCCTCGTCATGTCCCCGATCTCATCCGGGACTCCGAACTCCTTCGGTACATCAAAACTCATAAACTCATAATATAACTGTCATCGAAATCTTAAGCGTGCGGACCCTACGGGTTTGAGAACTATGTAGACATGACCTAGAACTATTCTCGGTCAATAACCAATAACGGAACCTAGATGCCCATATTGGTTCCTACATATTCTACGAAGATCTTTATCGGTCAAACCGCATAACAACATACGTTGTTCACTTTGTCATCGGTATGTTATTTGCCCGAGATTTGATCGTCGGTATCCAATACCTAGTTCAATCTCGTTATCGGCAAGTCTCTTTACTCGTTACGTAATGCATCATCCCGTAACCAACTCATTGGTCACATTGCTTGCAAGGCTTATAGTGATGTGCATTACCGAGAGGGCCCAGAGATACCTTTCCGACAATGGGAGTGACAAAACCTAATCTCAAAATACGCCAACTCAACATGTACCTTTGGAGACACCTGTAGTACTCCTTTATAATCACCCAGTTACATTGTGACGTTTGGTAGTACCCAAAGTGTTCCTCCGGTAAACGGGAGTTGCATAATCTCATAGTTACAGTAACATGTATAAGTCATGAAGAAAGCAATAGCAATATACTAAAACGATCAAGTGATAGGCTAACGGAATGGGTCATGTCAATCACATCATTCTCCCAATGATGTGATCCCGTTAATCAAATGACAACTCTTTTGTCCATGGCTAGGAAACATAACCATCTTTGATAAACGAGCTAGTCAAGTAGAGGCATACTAGTGACACTATGTTTGTCTATGTATTCAGACATGTATTATGTTTCCGGTTAATAAAATTCTAGCATGAATAATAAACATTTATCATGATATAAGGAAATAAATAATAACTTTATTATTGCCTCTAGGGCATATTTCCTTCAAGATATTTATTTTGAAAACGAGCCGTCTCAAAGTCCCTAAAAGCTTCAATTTCAACAGGGGTGAAATGATTACAATACGGTTGAAGGATTTCTTCTTCTTCTTCTTCTTCTTCTTCTTCTGCCAACATGGTCTACCCTTCTTCTTGGACTTGATCTCCCTTAGCTTCCTTGCCCTTGTCCTCCTTGATGGCTTTTTTGGGTCCTTCTTGTTTCAATTCCATCTTCATCAGCCAAGCATCTTCTTCTACGTTGTTGGGGGAGGAAGAAGACATGATGCCTGGCTTGATGGATCTGACAGAGAAACAACACGAAAACAAGAACAGAGGATTTCTCCATGATGTGGTGGTCAATATGTCAAGGGAGTATATAAAGATTTTTTCTTGGGAAACAAGCAAACAGAAGGAAAACAGAGTCGGGAAGGTGCCCGAGGGGCCCACCACCCACCAGGGCATGCCAGGGAGGGCAGGCGCGCCGTGGTGTATCGTGGTCACCTTGGTTGCCTTCCCAATTATTTCGAATTTTCCTATTTTTCTAATATTCCAAACTGACAGAAAATATTTTGCAGATTTTTTTTTGGAGTCCTTTACTTACCGTATCACCTACCTCTTCCTTTTCAGGGTTATGAAGTGTTCTATAAGGTTTCTTTTATGTGTTCCTCCGATGTCATGGTTTGAATAATATTGGTTTCAACATTAATAGGCGTACCTGAGATGTTGTGTTTAATCTTTGTCCATTGACCACCTTCGGGTTGGTACCTTTGGCATTATTGATCTTAATAGCTCTAGAGCGATAAACTTCTTCGATGACATAAGGTCCTTCCCATTCAGAAAGAAGTTTTCCTGCAAAAGATCTAAAACTAGAGATGTACAATAGAACATGTTCACCAACTTTGAATTCCCGCTTTTGGATTCTTTAGTCATTCCACCTTTTAACTTTTTCTTCAAAAGTTCGGCATTTTCATAAGCTTGGGTTCTCCATTCATCTAGTGAGCTAATATCAAATAACCTCTTTTCACCGGGAAGTTTGAAATCATAATTGAGTTATTTAACTGCCCAATATGCTTTATGTTCTAACTCAAGAGGTAAATGACAAGCTTTACCATAAACCATTTTATAAGGAGACATACCCATAGGATTTTTATAAGCGATTCTGTAGGCCCAAAGTGCGTCATCTAATTTCTTAGACCAATTCTTTAGAGACCTATTGACAGTTTTTTGTAAAACTAATTTTATTTCTCTATTGCTAAATTCAACTTGACCATGAGATTGAGGATGATAGGGTGATGCATTTCTATGGTTAACATCATACTTAGCAAGCATTTTACGACAAGCACCATGAATAAAGTGTTAACCACCATCAGTCATTAAATATCTAGGGACACCAAACCTTGGGAAAATAACTTCTTTAAGCATTTTAATGGAGGTGTTATGATCAACACTACTAGTTGGAATAGCTTCTACCCAGTTATTACCATAATCAACAGCAACAAAAATATGTGTATACGCATTAGACGAAAGAAAAGGTCCCATATAATCAAATCACCAAACATCAAATGGTTCAATAAGAAGTGAATAATTCATAGACATTTCCTGACGCTTACCAATATTACCTATTATTTCACATTCGTCACAAGATAAAACAAACTTACGGGCATCCTTCAATAGAGTAGGCCAATAAAAACCAGATTGTAGTACATTGTGAGCAGTTCTATCTCCCCACATGATGTCCTCCATAAGCTTTGGAGTGACATTTCCATAGGATTTGTTCCTATTCATGCTCTGGTACACAATGTCTAATAATACCATCTACTCCTTCTTTATAAAGATGTCGGTCATCCGAAAAGTAATGTCTTAAATCATAGAAGAATGTTTTCTTTTGTTGGTATGTGAAATTAGGTGGTATAAATTTAGCAAAAATATAATTAGCATAGTCAACATACCAAGGAGTATTATGTGAAGCATTTATTATAGCTAATTGTTCAACAGGGAAGATATCATCAATAGGTAGTGGGTCATCAAGAACATTCTCTAACCTAGACAAGTTATCAGCTGATAACCCACAAGTACGGAGGGTGACAACAATTCAGTTGTCAATTCAACCACACCTGGAGATTAAATATCTATAGCAAGGTGATCAGTAGCATAGTAATATGATAGTTTTGATAGCAGTGTTAACAGTAGCAGTAGTAACGGTAACACCAGTAATAGTTTTGTAGCAGTTGTAATAGTAGGAAAACAATAGTAACTTAGCAAGAGAAATGTGTGGAAAATTCATAGGCATTGGATCAGTGAATACATTGGATGATATTCATCATATAACAGTCATAACCTAGGATGACACATAACTCTAGCTCTAGTTCATAAATATAATGTAGGCATGTATTCCGTAAATAGCCATACGTGCTTATGGAAAAGAACTTGCATGACATCTTTTGTCCTACCCTCCCGTGGCAGCGGGGTCCATAAGGAAACTAAGGGATATTAAGGCCTCCTTTAATAGAGAACTGGAACAAAGCATTAACACATAGTGAATACATGAACTCCTCAAACTACGGTCATCATCGGAAAGTAACCCAATTACTGTCACCTTGGGGTTTACAGATCATAACACGTAATAGGTGCATATGACTTGCAAGATCGGATCTAGAACATAGATATAGTGTTGAAAACATAAATGGTTCAGATCTCAATTCATGGCACTCAGGACCTAGTGACAAGCATTAAGCATAGCAAAGTCATAACAACATCAATCTCATAACATAGTGGATACTAGGGATCAAGCCCTAACAAAATTAACTAGATTACATGATGGAGCTCATCCAACTCCTCACTGACCAGTGAGCCTACGAAGCAATTACTCACTGACGGTAGGAAGCATCATGGAATTGGAGATGGAGGATGGTTCGTGATGATGAAGACCGAAGATTCCCCTCTCTGGAGCCCCGAACGGGCTCCAGATCTGGCCTCCCGACGAAGAACGGGAGGTGGCGGCGGCTCCATATCGGAAAACGCGATGAAACTTCCTCTCCTATTTTTTCTAGAAAAATAGGATTTTTTAACGTCGAAGTTAGGGTCAGCGGAGCCCCGAGGACCCCCACCATCCACCAGGGCACTCCAGGGGGGTGGTGCACCCTGGTGTATCATGGGCAGCCAGGGCACCCCCTCCCGTGGGTATTGGTTCCAGTATTTTTATTTATTTGGTAATAAATCTCCAAAAAGTTTTGCCCAAATCTGAGAACTTTTATTTCTGTACAAAAACAACACCATGGTAGTTCTACTAAAAACATTGCCAGTCCTAGTTAGTTTCATTCAAATCATGCAAATTAGAGTCCAAAACAAGAGCAAAAGCGTTAGGAAAAGTAGGTACGCTGGAGAACTATGAAATACCCCAAGCTTTACTCATTGCTTGTCCTCAAGCAATTCAGTTGACAAACTGAAAGTGAAAAAGAAAAACTTTTACGAACACTTTTGTTCTTGTTTACATATATATGCTTGAATAGCACCCAGGTTTTCAGCAAAGATCATGACTAACCATGGCATAATCAACTAGCGAGCAATAATAAAATATCTCAAATGCCAACACTTTGTCAAAACAACCATGATATAATATGGTAGTAGTGGTATCTCGCTAGCCCTTTCTGAGACTGCAAAACATAAATGTAGAGCACCCCCTAAGTTTAAGCAGCGACTAAACATTATAATTCATGGTAGAAGAGATCCAGTCATGATGCATTCAACATTAACTATACACAATGCATGAAGATGACAATAGTGCTCTCAGGACTGGTTCTTGTTTGAGAAGGTGATGACTAAACATAAAAGTAAATAGATAGTCCCTTCATAGAGGAAAGCAGGGATTTGCAGAGGTCGAGAGCTCAAAGTTTAAATTAGAGATAAATATAATTTTGGGAGGTACACCCTTCCTATCAATGTTACGACCAAAAGTTTTCAATATCATCCATGATAAACAAATTAGAGGTGGTTCCCAAGCGGTAAAAGTAAAGGCTACTCCCCCTCCACCAACAAACACAAGCCATGTCTAACTTTATCCATGGGTGCCTACCATACTAACAACAGTCCTGGGGGAGTTTTGTTTAATTATTTGCAATTTTTTATTTTGGGACTAGGCATCCCTCTTACCGGCCCCTCTCATAGAAGGACGAGTGAATAAACACTCATCACGAGAATAACCCGCTTAGCATGGAAGATACTGACCACCCCGTATCGCCCCATGAGCGGTCCAGGCATACAAAATAGATGTTCATTTAAAATTTTAGAGGTGGCACATGTAAATTTACTTGGGATGACAGGGTAATACCGCATATGGGTAGATATAGTGGACTCGATTGGAATAATTTGGTTTAAAGGATTTTGATGCACAAGCAGTGTTCCCGCTTTGTACAGGCGAAGGCTAGCAAATAGGTTGAGAAGCGACTAGCTAGATAGCAAAAACGGCCAAGAACATGCATTATGAATAATCAACATTGAATACTAGCATGAGTACGATATAAACACCATGAACATAAATATCATGGAGGCTATACTGCTTTTGATTCAACTACATGCATGAACATGTGCCAAGTCAAGCCACTTGAAACATTTAGAGGAGGATACCATATCATCATACTACATCACAATCATTTTGATTCATGTTGACTCTCAAGATAAATCATTATCCACTCCTAGCTACTTAAGCATGGCATGAGCAACTATAATCTCTAATTGTCATTGCAAACATGTTTAATCATAACATGCTGAATCATGGATATTGAGGTAAACATATTTACAAAAACAAAAAGAAGTTGAGTTCATACCCTCTTCTCTCTGCCACAGCCACTTCATCAAGTATCGTCATTATTGCCTTTCACTTGCACGACCGAATGATATGAAAATAATAATAGTGCAAGTATGTCGTGGACTAAGCTAGAATATGCAACATTTTATTCAGAGGGGAAGACAAAATAATGTGTGCTCTCTGTTAGATCAACAATAACGCATATGATAGCCACTTAACATTTTCATCGTTGTCTTCCCCTTAGTACGACTCAACAAAAGAAAAGAGAGAAATTCATAGAAATGCACTAAATTTTTTTTTTGGAGTTTTTAGTTTTCCTAGAAGAAAGCAAGTTAAAGAAGGGAAAACAAAAATGAGAAAAACTATTTACATTGGAAAGCTTCCAACAAGCAAAAGAAGAATTGACAAATCTTTTTGCGTTTTCTTTTAATACTACAACTAAATTAAACTAGAAAGAAAAACGAAAAAGAGGTAAGAAATATTTTTGGATTTTCTCAAAGGTTTTCAAACGCACAAGAAGAAAGCCAGAAAGTAAATCTAGCATGGGTAATACTAGGAAAAGGTGTGAACACCGACAACTGGAATGAAATGTGTGAACTTGAATGTAATGTTGGTATAAATATGTACTCCCCCAAGCTTAGACTTTTGGAATAGCTTGGTAATCACCATCCATAGTAGCCACCCGGTCCCGTGTCAAAGTGCTATGGTGGTGGCACCTGAGCATCCCACTCTTGGGGCTCCTCCTCTGCCGCTGCCTGGTTGTCCCGGTAGGCAACAATGTCTCTGGGCATGACCCTGTATCCATTCCTAGCAATAGAATCAAACAAAGTAGGTGCAGGAAATGGGATAATATCACGGGTATCCTCACTGAATACCAAGTTATAACGAATCATTATTAAAAGAGTTAGCGGCATTAGTAAACTGGTGAAAAACCATCTCCTGGTGATATAGATAAACTCGGGTCAAACGATAGTCATGTTGGCGTATTTGAACATTAAAGTGGCTCGCAGCAAGTGGCAGAAATAACACCATGGATTTTGCCCCTAGTTTTGTTGAGGTGCCACTAGTACAACGAGGTGTTATCACTGGTACGCGTCGGTGCTATACAAACAATTTTTCACCCCTTTCCGTGACGGCATTTGGAACCATCACCTAGTGAGTGTGGGCGATTAGGGGGTCCTTCCCACACAACCCAGAAACCGTCGGGGATAGGGACCCTACAGTACTCCTTTTCATTTGTGGTCACATTGCCATCGTAGTCGATATTCTATGGTGCTACATATACGATGCACGGCCGATCACAAACGGTTCACTATTGTAGAATGTGTATGATAAGCATACAATCACACACATTCTCTTTTCAGAAACCATATGCGATAACTAATTAAGAAGATTAGCTAATCATCATACAAGTGTCGGATAGGATTACGAAATGCCGTACCATCATAACATCATTGTACACGACAACTATGGCACACGCTATTCTATGGTGCAACATTTACGATGCATACTTCATCAGAAATAGTTCGTGGTTGCGAATCATGTACGATAAGGCAACTATCACACACGCTATTCTGTGGTGCAACGTTTATGATGCATACTTCATCAGAAACAGTTCATGGTTACGAATTGTGTACGTTAAGGAAACTATCGCAAATGTTTAGTTTGCCAGCACCGTTTGTGATATTGTCTGACATCGCACATGCTTTGCAAACGGCAACTGTGTGCACGCTTGCACACGTTTCCTCTCTGTGAGCCATCTCGGATTATGGTGCATATCACAAACGTTTGTATTTTACCAACTGTGTGTGCCGTAACAACCTGGAGAGCGTAATTAAATCGTAATTTAATTGCTACTATATTTAATTGAAATTAAAATAGAAATAGAAATTGAATGTATGCTATAGCTTTATTCATATCCATCAGGTTCACACAACCAATTGCCATCTTTTGACCCATTTTACTAATAATCTTTATCAGCTTCCTCACTTGATATCTCATTTCCCCATACGCAGAAAGGGTCGAAGCATGGATCTTTACCAATGACATATGTACCTAAAGGCACCAAGTTAATATTAGAAGATAAACACCAATTGCACAATGATGTTGTACATCACTCTTTTATAATATCTTATAACATCCAACATACTCACATATTAGATGAATTAACATCTTATATCATGGGCAGAAGGAGTTTATTGCATTCTTACAAATTATCGGCTGATTAACTGCTACTATATCCATGGGTTAGAGTTAGTTTGAGCTAGTTCGGGCTCTAATAGCCCTAAATTATATCTGAACATGAGGGCTAGTTTGGGCTAGTTGCATCTATAACCCAGCCAAAAAAACTATCCAACCTAAGAGGTGCTAATTGGAGCTAGTTCTCCTAGTGCATTTATTGTCAATCTAAGTACCTAATCCTGTCATCCAAACACCTCTTTGGATGGAGTTAGTTCAGGGTTAGTCATGATCTAGAAACTAACTCTAACCTCTAAGTTAAGTTGAGTATCCAAACAGGGTTGTGTTGTTGTTGTTGTTGTTGTTGTTTCTGCTGCTCTTCTACGTGTATCTACACATCATCAGAACATTAAGGTAACACTCTTCCTTTGCTATGTAGCCTAGGATTGCATATGTAGACATTAAGTACAGTGCATGTTGCTATGTAGCCTCAGATATATTACATATGGACCTAGTTAACCTAACGATAAATGGGTTGCAGATATATTCAGTTAAAACTCTGATTCACCAATTAGTCCCTTATCAGCCTCCGGCCTATATGGTACCAGCTACCGATATCCTGAACAGTGAGCATATATAAGCCATGGGATGAAACTAACCTCGATGGAAAACAACAGTGGTTCCCAAAATTGTCCTTCGTAGGGACATCGAGAAGCATGTTAAGCACAACAGGCTAAACATCAACCAAAATTATCCATGGCAGACAAAATAATCTCCAAAAGATAGCCTCAGTGTGCAGGTTTAAGCACGCTAGTAAAGAAAAACAAGTGAAAAGGTGTGTTAACTGCAACATGCCTAACATTTAACAACAAGCAAACATAGTCAGTCAAACTAGTATTGTTCTGGTCTAAGTACACTGGTTTTTATTGTTAAATAAAAATGGAAAGGTGTATTTAACTACAAGATGCAGCAACCAAATGTAGTCATTCATGCCCTGTTTGTTTTAGCTTCGCTTGGATTTTAATCACCTATGGGTTCGCTTCAGTGGCGAAGCTGCTTCTGTGAATTAGCTTCACCACCAAAGTACAGTTTCAGGTGCTTCAGGAAATTGCATTAGAAATGATCCAAATCGAGATTCAGCTTCACTGGCAAAGCTGATTCCAAATAGTTGTTTGTTTTGGATTCTAGATTCGGCTTCACTTGCAAAGCAGAATCTAGTCCCAGAATCCGAAACAAACAGGGCCATAGTGGTATTGTTGAAACTGGTACTGACGAAATTGAATTGCATAGTTCATACTTACACATATAGAACATCACGTTGTAAATAACTGGAATGAACAAGGCATATTACGAACAACCAAAGATAGCATTTGAAACTGGACATATGCTAACTACAAACAATAGAACAATCGAAAAACTTTAAAAGAGGCATATGCTAGCTATAACAGGATTAATAGCAAGCAAATATATGCATTACTGTCGGTATGTTTAAAACTGGATTGATGAAATGTACTGCACAGTAAGTAATTGCACATATAGAGCATCGCATTGTGAACAACTGAAATAAAAAAGGCATACTGCAAACAACCCGATATAGCAATTAAAACTAAACATATTCTCACTACACTACAAAAGGGACTCAACAAAACAAATCCTGCGTTTCCCCCTGTGAAGAGGCACAACAAAACAAATCATGGGTTTCCTCACTAGTCACAGATGGTCTCGTTCCCGTGGGAAGAGAACGGACCCTGGATGCACTCCATGTTGTCGCAGATGGGCTCCTTCCCCTTGGAAGAGCACGGCTGTTGGGTGCCCTCCCTGATGTCGCAGACGGGCTCTTTCCCCTTGGAAGAGCCGGAGAGGGTTCCCTCCTCGTGGTCACCGTTGATGAGGTCTGACTTGGAAGCTGTGGATCCCAACTAGCATCGCAGACATGTCCTTCAGAAATGACAAAAGGGGCTCGATGGCGATGTAGGATGGCAAGTTGTTGACAGTGAGCCAGAGGAGATTAGCGGTGGGGCCATGCATGAGATTGATGGTGATTGAACCAGAAGGGTTGGGGTGGGCCACTTATCCTGTGACATAGCCCGCCTCAGGCCGTCGCTGTCCATGACCTTGATGTTGTAGCCGGTGGAAGAGACATGCCCGCATACTCTAGCCACTGCTTGCCATCCTGCCGCCAGTAATGGTCGTCAGCTTCCTCGGCGAAGTCGGGTGAAGAGACCGCGATACACCTCTTTTGGGCCAGTCGCTCCTCGAGCTCCACAGGAAGCGTAGCCTAGCTTATGCTGCAACACTCTGGAGTGGGGGATGGGGATGGGAATCTGGGGGGGAAGGGGCATTTGGCGGCGTCATCTAAGAAACTCAGGGCGGCCTTGGTATTGAGATCGGTGGGTAAGCTGCACGGGCAAACCAGCATATGTTGACAATGGAGGTCTCACGGCGGCGGCGGCAGGGACCTTGCTAGGGTTTTGAGCAAGGGACGGTGTGTGTGTGCATGTGTGCGCGTGCGACCGAGGAGGTTTTGGTGTGTGTGTGTCGGTGTTCTAGGAACGGGGGTTGCTACGTCTCCAACGTATCTATAATTTTTTATTGTTCCATGCTATTATAGTACCTATTTTGGATGTTTATGGGCTTTACTTTACACTTTTATATCATTTTTGGTACTAACCTACTAACTGGAGGCCCAGCCCGAATTGATGTTTTTTTGCCTATTTCAGTGTTTCGAAGAAAAGGAATATCAAATGGAGTCCAAACGGAATGAAACCTTCGGGAGCGATCTTTTTGGAACAAACATGATCCAGGGGACTTGGAGTGGACGTCAAGCAACAGAGGAGGCGGCCACAAGGGTGCCCGACGCACCCCTACAGGTGGGCGTGCACCCCACCCTCGTGGGCCCCTCAAGCGTCCACCTACCTACTTCTTCCTCCTATATATACCCATGTACCTCAAAACCATCGAGGAGTACCACGAAAAACTATTTCCAACGTTGTAACCTTCTGTATCCGCGAGATCCCATCTTGGAGCCTTCGTCGATGCTCCGCTGGTGGGGGAATCGACCACGGAAAGCCTCTACATCATCTCCAAGGCCCTTCCGATGAGTTGTGAGTAGTTTACCACAGACCTTCGGGTCCATAGTTATTACCTAGATGGCTTCTTCTCTCTCTCTGAATCTCAATACAAAGTTCACCTTGATCTTCTTGGAGATCTATTCGATGTAACTCTTTTTGCGGTGTGTTTGTCGAGATCCAATGAATTGTAGGTTTATGATCATGTTTATCTATGAGAAATATTTGAATCTCTTCTGAATTCTTTTATGTGTGATTAAGTTATCTTTGCAAGTCTCTTCGAATTATCAGTTTGGTTTGGCCTACTAGATTGATCTTTCTTGCAATGGGAGAAGTGCTTAGCTTTGGGTTCAATCTTACAGTGTCCTTTCCCAGTGATACTAGGGGCAGCAAGGCACGTATTTTATTGTTGCCATCGAGGATAAAAAGATGGGGTTTACATCATATTGCATGAGTTTATCCCTCTACATCATGTCATCTTTCTTAATGCGTCACTCTGTTCTTCATGAACTTAATACTCTAGATGCATGCTGGATAGTGGTCGATGTGTGGAGTAAGAGTAGTAGATGCACGCAGGAGTCGGTCTACTTGTCACGGACGTGGTGCCTATATACATGATCATGCCTAGATAATCTCATAATTATTTACTTTTCTATCAAGTGCTCGACAGTAATTTGTTCACGCACCATAATACTTGTGCTATATTGAGAGAAGCCACTAGTGAAACCTATGGCCCCTGGGTCTATATCTTATCATATAAGCTTTCAATTTACTTTTATTTGCATCTTTTACTTTTCCAATCTATATGATAAAAATACCAAAAATATTTATCTTATCATCCTCTATCAGATCTCACTTTCACAAGTTGTCGTGAAGGGATTGACAACCCCTTTATTGCGTTTGATGCGAGTTCTTGTTTGTTTGTGTAGGTGCGTGGGACTTTTGAGGAGCCTCCTACTGGATTGATACCTTGGTTCTCAAAAACTGAGGGAAATACTTATGCTACTATTGCTGCACAGTATTGCCCGTCTCTTCATCAACCCAGCACTCAAGACCCTCGCGAAGGGCCAAGCCTCGCGAGGCGAATGACACAAGGCCTCCTCGGGACTGGCCTCTGTCGGTGTCAAAATCGGCGAATCTCAGGTAGGGGGTCCCGAACTATGCATCTAAGTCTAATGGTAACAGGAGGCGGGGGACACGATGTTTACCCAGGTTCGGGCCCTCTTGATGGAGGTAATACCCTACTCCCTGCTTGATTGATCTTGATGATATGAGTATTACAAGAGTTGATCTACCACGAGATCATAGAGGCTAAACCCTAGAAGCAAGCCTATGATTATGATTGTTGTTGTCCTGCGGACTAAACCCTCTGGTTTATATAGACACCGGAGGGGGCTAGGGTTACACGGAGTCGGTTACAGAGAAGGAGATCTACATATCCGAATTGCCAAGCTTGCCTTCCACGCAAAGGAGAGTCCCACCCGGACACGGGACGAAGTCTTCAATCTTGTATCTTCATAGTCCAATAGTCCGGCCATAGTATATAGTCCGGCTGTTCGAGGACCCCTTACTCCAGGACTCCCTCAGTAGCCCCTGAACCAGGCTTCAATGACGAGGAGTCCGGCGTGCAGATTGTCTTCGGCATTGCAAGGCGGGTTCTTCTCCAAATTCTCTAGAGTACCTGTTGTAACGAGCAGTGGCCGGCTTCCCATTAATGTTGCACTCCTCGGCTTATGTGCTTTAATAATGGTTATCTCCATGTGTCGAGCAAATGCGAGAAGTCGGGGCATTTTTACATTTGCCACCCTGACCAGGTAAGTAAATCGTCTATTTAAAGAGATGGGGATCCTCAGATCCAAATCACACCATCTCCTCCCAGCGAGTATCCATCAGAGCGCGTCCGGAAAAATCCATCCCATCATGGCCGGCCGTCGCGGCTCCTCCTCTCGCTCCTGCAGCACTAAGCCAGGCGATTGGGGGAAGTGTTACATTCCCCATAGCCGATTGGTAGAGTTGCAGAACCAGGGGTTTCTCCCGCCTGCATACATGGTCCCCGTCCGAGTCGGACTAGCCACTTATAATGGCGGGGAACAAGAGGAGAGTTTTCCCAACCCATCCAAGGGGGAGCGGGTATGCCTTGCCCCTTACTTGCTGAGGGGACTTGGATTTCCAATCCATCCGTTCCTCCGCGGGCTCCTGGAGTTCTATGGCCTCCAGCTGCATAACTTCACCCCGCCTCCATTTTACACATCATAGGATACGTCGCCTTCTGCGAGCTACTTCTGGGCTGCGAAGCCCATTTCGAGCTATGGAATAGGCTATTCTGCCTCATACCCCACAGTCAGGAGGGGTCGGTATATCAAGTGGGCGGAGCCGAAATATGGCGCATCGCCAGGACCGGATATCTGTCCGGTACTCCGAAGAAGACATCCGAAGACTGGCCTTCGGAGTGGTTTTATGTAGAGGACGTCCCCCTTCCGGACCCTATTTGGTTGGGCCTTCCTGAGTTTGTAAATGCCCCGTTGAGGAAACGCCACAGCTGGCGCCCCCGGAGCCCCCGGGAGGAAGGTAACAGAGAGGTCCTTTTCCTGATGGACAGGATAAAGACGCTGGCCAAATCAGGACTGACAATAATTGAGGTTATGTCAATATGTATAATGCGGGGAGTGTAGCCACTTCAATATCGGGGGAAACCCATGTGGCACTTCAATGGAGAGGACGACGCCACCCGCTGGGGCTGTAAAGGTCCGGACTCCGCCGCCGGTCTAGCAAAAATACTGTCCGATTTGTACAAAGGAGAAGAAGAGGAGTTCATCCGTATCAAGCCACAGGATGTATTCTCCAGGAACAACCCCCCAAGCTGGTTGAGCTGCTAACTTTTATTACAGTCTTTCCTGCATTCTTTAGCACAAATATTTACCTTGCCAATTCATAGCAGGAGCTGCGAAAAGCTATGAGGGAGGTTCACAGCCCGTCTCCACAGCCAGAGGACCCTGACCGGGCCCTCGACCCCGGACTTAAAGAAGATTCGGACATATTTGTGGAGCTCATCGACAGGACATTTTATCAGTTAAGCTATGATGGTGCTTTGGTGGCAATCATATCTGAGTATCCTGGCCTACTCCCTGTATCACATGTAAGTAAAACCGGAGTCCCAACTTCCAAGAAGGATCCCCTCTTTGCGCCTTACCCACCGCATATGTATTGCGTTTTACAAGGAAGGCCATCGGGACGCCGCGCCGAACCCACAGTGACTCGTCAACAAGGGGCACCGAAGCCGCGTAGGCTTAAAAGGAAGGCGGTCAGGACCGAGATGCCGTTGCAGAGGTATGAAAAAAACCTTCTACGTAATTATCATCTTTAAAATATAACAATGCCCATGGCTTCCCGGCAGAAAGGGCGCTCGCCGGACTATATCCAGAGAGCCTGTCGGCCACACCTCCACCAGCCGGACTCCGAGGCCGGACTCAAGGGCGGAGGTCAATGCAGGGACAATGCTAGACGATCCTCCTACAGAGGATGCGGATAGATTATCCACTACAAACTCCAAAGTGGAGAGCACCATGAATCATAGGCGCTCACGGGCCACACTACGTGACCCTAATTACTCTGAAGAGGCGTTCAATGCCTTCAACTCAGGGGATGCGTACATCCGAGCTGCTCAAGATGGCCTCGCCAGAGCCATGGACCAGTATGTAAAGGATATACGGGTAAGAAAATTTGATAAGTATGTATATCAATAGCCCCTGAGACTTGAAACAGTTGGCACAACTGATTTAAGGATCATTGTATGCATAGGTTCTTACAGAGAAGAATACCCAGCTGTCTAAAGAGCTGGAGGAGTGAAGCCCAGCTATGGGCCGCAGTCGCCGGAATAGAGGAGTCCAAGAAGGCCTCGTCTGGTAATACTTGTCTTGATCGAAAAGAATGTACTGATGTATACCAGTTAGTATTCGGCATGCATGCAGATCTAATAATTGCTTCTGCAGACAATCCCGGAGGTAATCCGGAGATCGTATCGGAAGATGAACAACATGCTCAACGACAGCTAAAGGCTGGCGAGCGCGTGCTTACAAAAGTTATACGGGAGAAGAATGATCTCCAGGACGTGAAGACCCGGCTGGATGTTGAATTAAAAGATGTTCGGGCCCAGCTTGCTGACTCCGTGAAGGAGAATAAGAGGCTTCGACACAACATTTTTAGTAAGTGCTCAAACGAACCTTTATAAAGTTTGGTGAAGAAGCGGGCTAATAGAATTATGTCTGTAGGTATGCTGACAGGTCATTCCGAAGAGGAGATGCCCAGATCTGCAGGCGATCTTCTGCCAGAACTCGCACAACTGCACGGACAAATTTGGCAGGTGATGCAGGGCATTGCCCAGGCCTTGTGGCCGTCCGCATCCTTGCCCGAAGGCATGGGAGAGCTTGTCGAGATGCTCAAGGGAGCGCGACAGCACTTCCGATTATGGAAGATATCAGCCTGCTGATAAGGTGCAAGGGAAGCCCGGGCCATGGTGAAGACGCGATACACCAAGGCTGACCCGAACCATACGGCTGAGGATGGTCCTGTAGGGTCAGATGGGAAAGAGATCCCCGTTAGTCTGGTATATGACCAGGTAGCATTAGCCGCAAAGTATTCCCAAGAGTATTGTAGGCTAGACAGCCAATTGGATGGTATAGAAGAAGAATTTAGTCAGTCCAAGTGACTGTGTACTTCAAATGACATATTTTTTCTCTAGCCGGATTGTAAATCATGGCGGACCTTTTCGCTTCAACCTCCGGACCCGACATTCCGGAGTGTATCCAAGTACCCACTCAGTTATGCGAAAACCGGGGTATGCGTGGAAACCAGGCATAGGGGTCATAAGTGCTTAAAAAGACAAGTACCCAACTATCTATGTTATATTACATGGATAGTAAGAAACATCTTCCAGGGAGAATAGTTCCATTAAGGGTTTCTTTCCCTGGGGTATGCATGCATTAATGTGATTGTCCGAACTGCGAAAAGGGACGCATGATATAAACATCTGGGGGCATGTATTGAAATAAGTAAGCAACATCTTTTGTTCACCGATCGAATATTCCCTTAAGAACGCTAGCTTTCGGCTTCACCCAGTCTGAGGTACACATCCGGCTGACCCGGCAGGAACAATCGCAGATGTGCTCCCCTTATGTCCTTGCCGAATTAACAGGAACGTAGGGCATAAACACAAGAGCCAGGCAACCCAGCTTGGCAAAAACTTAAGTCATATCGATGCATATAATGGTGAAAAAGGCACATATGGAGAAGTGATGCATATGAGGTGGGCATAAAGCCCAGAAGATAATTATATTAAGCTTCTGTATAAGAAGCCCCCATGTATATTGAGCGCGCATAGCGCGACGGGAGTGTGCGGTCGAAGCATACTTGAAGCTTTTAATGCTATATATATAAAAAGAAAGAGATAGTGGATATAACTTTAAAAGGAAGATGGAAGTAAGGAGACGAACACAGAGTTCGGCACTATGCGTAGAATCTTTGGAGTCTGGCCGCATTCCATGGGTTCAGCTCGAGTCGATTATCTGATGCATCACGCAAACGGTACGCTCCTCCGGTGAGAACTTTATCAATGATGAAGGGACCCTCCCACTTGGGCTTGAGCTTGTCCTTTTTCTTCTCTGGTAGGCGTAGAACGAGTTCGCCAACGTTATAAGTTTTGGCCCGTACTTCTCTGCTTTGATACCTTCGAGCATGCTGCTGATAGAATGCAGAACGGGCCTTTGCGACGTCATGCTCCTCCTCCAAGGCATCTAAACTGTCCTACCGATCTAGCTCGGCTTCTCTTTCTTCGTACATGCGCACTCGAGGTGAGTCATGGATGATATCGCAGGGTAGCACTGCCTCTGCGCCGTACACCATAAAAAATGGTGTGTATCTGGTGGTGCAATTTGGCATGGTCCATAGCCTCCATAGTACAGAGTCAAGCTCCTCGACCCAGTGCGTATCAAATTCCTTCACGGATCGCACTAGTCTGGGTTTAATGCTGCTCATAATAAGACCGTAACGGGGGTGATAGACGGAGGCACAATCAAGCTTAATGCCCATTTTTCCGCACCAAGTTTTCACTTCGTCGGCTTTGAAGTTTGAGCCGTTATCGGTGATGATGCTGTGGGGGACACCGTAACGGTGTACGACCCCGGATATGAAGTCTATCACTGGTCCGTACTCGGCCGTTTTAACTGGTTTGGCTTCTATCCATTTGGTGAATTTATCCACCATGACCAGCAAGTATTTCTTCTTATGGCTTCCTCCTTTAAGGGGTCCAACCATATCGAGCCCCCGGAACGCAAAGGGACAAGTTATGGGGATTGGTTGGAGAGCGGTAGGTGGCATATGCCTTTGATTTGCAAAAAGCTGGCAACCGACGCAATGTTGGACAAGGTCCTGTGCGTCTGCCCGGGCTGTCGGCCAGTAGAAATATGTATGGAAGGCCTTGCTTATGAGTGCCCATGCTGTGGCGTGGTGGCCACCGAGTCCGGCATGAATTTCGGCCAAGAGCAGCCGCCCTTCCTCTTCGGAGATGCACCTTTGGAGCACTCCAGTCGCGCTTTTCTTATAAGCTCTCCCTCGTGGACCTTGTATGCTTTAGAGCGCCACGCAATGCAGCGTGCCTCATTTTGGTCCTCATGGAGTTCTTGCCTATTTATGTAGGCTAAGAAGGGTTCTGTCCACGGGGCGATGACAGCCATAATCACATGGGCTGAAGGTGTTATTTCGCTGGCGGAGCCTCCGATTACATCAGCGTGTTCGGAATCTGGGGTTGTGTTCGGATCCGGACTGGTATTGCCGGTCTCCCCTTGCCACACCATGGATGGCTTGAACAGCCTTTCCAAAAAGATATTAGGTGGGCCGGGGTCACGCTTAGCACCGATGCGGGCAAGGATATCCGCCGCTTGATTGTTTTCTTGGACCACATGGTGGAATTCGAGCCCCTCGAACCGAGATGACATTTTGGGGACGACATTGCGATAGGCTGCCATTTTTGGGTCCTTGGCGTCAAAGTCTCCATTTATTTGAGATATTGCGAGGTTCGAATCCCCCCGTACTTCTAGGTGTTGAATGACCATGGAGACTGCCATATGAAGACCATGCAACAGAGCCTCATATTCACCTGCATTGTTGGAATCTCTGTAGAATATTTGGAGTACGTATTGGACTGTATCTCCGGTGGGGGATGTCAGGACAACGCCTGCCCCTAGACCAGTATCTTAGAGCCGTCAAAGTGCATGATCCAATTGGAGTACGCGCCATACCCTTTAGGGAGTTCGGCTTATGTCCATTCGGCAACAAAGTCAGCTAGTACTTGCGACTTAATGGCTCGCCGTGGTTTGTATGTTATGTCGAATGGGAGGAGCTCGATAGCCCATTTAGCAATCCGGCTCGTGGCATCGCGGTTATTTATTATGTCATTGAGTGGTACTTCGGAGGCTACCGTGATTGAACACTCATGAAAGTAGTGTCGTAGTTTTCGGGATGCCATGAAGACCGCATATGCTATCTTTTGATAATGTGGGTACTGAGACTTGCATCGAGTGAGGACAGTGGGTACGTAGTATACCGGCTTTTGAAGCGGGAACTTATGTCCATCTGTCTCTCGTTCGACGACGAGCACTGCGCTTACAACCTGGTGTGTTGCAGCTATATATAACAACATAGGTTCACTGATATTTGGTGTGGCAGGATTGGATTGGTGGCCAAGAGGGCCTTTATTTCCTCCAGTCCGGCCGTAGCCGCATCCGTCTACTCGAAGTGTTCGGTGCGTCGAAGAAGCCGATAAAGAGGTAGTGCCTTTTCTCCTAATCGGGAGATAAAGAGGCTTAAGGCAGCCACGCATCCAGTTAATTTATGGATTTGTTTGAGTTCTATTGGGGTAGCCAACTGTGACAGAGCTCAGATTTTAGCCGGATTTGCTTCAATTCCTCTATTGGAAACGATGAAGCCCAAAATCTTTCCAGCAGGTACGCCGAAGACGCATTTTTTCAGATTGAGCTTGATGTTATATGTTCCTAGATTGTCGAACATAAGCCTCAAGTCGTCTATTAAAGATTTGACGTGTCCGGTTTTAATGACCACATCGTCTATGTATGCCTCCACTATTTTGCCAATTTGTGTTTCCAAGCATGTCCGAATCATGCGTTGATAGGTTGCACCGGCGTTTTTGAGCCCGAAAGGCATGGTGTTAAAATAGAAGGGGCCGTATGGAGTGATGAATGCTGTTGCGGCTTGGTCGGTGTCACGCCCAATATGCGACCCTATCCAAAAGGAACTCGAAGGTCCCACCAAGGATAGACCCGCATATTGAAACGCTTTTGCAAGGTGGATATCATTACATCAACATTACATAATAGATGGGGATACATACAAGAGGCATGGAATGCCACACGAATACAACATCACAATACATAAGAGCAACATCCAACTACGGATGAAACACAAACAGAAACTCAAACGACATCCACCCTGCTATCCCAGGCTGTCGACCTGGAACCTATCCCCTGATCGAAGAAGAAGCAGAAGAAGAACTCCAAGACAAGCAAACATCACTCTCGCGTCAAGATCATCGCAAAACCTGTACCTGCAACTGTTTTTGTAGTAATCTGTGAGCCACGAGGACTCAGCAATCCCATTACCATGGGTATCAAGACTAGCAAAGCTTAATAGGAAAGGAAGGGGTAAAGTGGTGAGGTTGCAGCAGCGACTAAGCATGATATGGTGGCTACCATACGCAAATAAGAGCGAGAAGAGAGCAAATGGAACGGTCGTCAACTAGTAATGATCAAGAAGTGATCCTGAACTCCTACTTACGTCAAACATAACCCAAAGACCGTGTTCACTTCCCGGACTCTGCCGAAAAGAGACCATCACGGCTACACACTCGGTTGATGTGTTTTAATTCGGATCTGGTGTCAAGTTATCTACAACCGGACATTAACAAATTCCCATCTGCCTATAACCGCAGGCACGACTTTCGAAAGTTTATACCCTGCAGGGGTGTCCCAACTTAGCCCATGATAAGCTCTCGCGATCAACGAAGGATATACCTTCTCCCAGGAAGACCCGATCAGACTCAGAATCCCAGTTTACAAGACATTTCGACAATGGTAAAACAAAACCAGCAAGACCGACCGATGCGCCGACAATCCCGATAGGAGCTGCACATATCTCGTTCTCAGGGCAACACCGGATGAACACTACGTACAACTAAAAGCAAACCTCGAGTTTCCCCGAGGTGGCGCTGCAAGTGGCTCTGGTTCAGACCAACACTTAGACAAGAACTGGCCCGGGGGGCTATAATAAAGATGACCCTCGAGAGAGCGACTCCCAAGGGAAAAGTAGGTGGTGGTCAGGCAAATGGTAGAACCAATGTTGGGCCTTGCTGGAGGAGTTTTATTCAAAGCGAACTGTCAAGGGGGTCCCATAAATCACCCAACCGCGTAAGGAACGCAAAATCCGGGAACATAACACCGGTATAACGGAAACTAGGGCGGCAAGAGTGGAACAAAACACCACGCATAAGGCCGAGTCTTCCACCCTTTACCAAGTATATAGATGCGTTAATAATATAAGAGATATTGTGATATCCCAACCAAAATCCTGTCCATCAAGGAGCAATCTTCAACTTCACCTGCAACTAGCAACGCTATAAGAGGGGCTGAGCAAAAGCAGTAACATAGCCAAACAACGGTTTGCATAGGAAAGGTATCAAAGGTTAGATGTTCATGGCAATATGGGAGGCTTGATAAACAGGTGATAGGTAGCGCAGCAAAGCGATAGAACGAAGCAACTAGCATAGCAATGATAGTAGTGAGATTCAGGGTAGCGGTCATCTTGCCTGAAATCCCGCAAGGAAGAAGAACGAGTCCATGAAGAAGAAGAACGGATGAAGCTGAACCAAGCATAGACGAACGAATCCTCAGGATCGCAACGAGACGGGAACTATCAAGAAGAAGCACACAACATAGTAAACACACCACACATGAACAAGGCATGACGCACAACTAAGCATGATGCATGACAAGGCTACATGAAGCTACTCATGGCAAGAGATGATGCAAACAAGAGCAACACATCAAGGCAAGTTTAAATGAGGCCGGAAACAACATAAAACAATTCCGGTAAGTCCTCATAAGCAAATTTCGAAATTGGTCCAGATCTGAATAAACCTTATGTTCAAGTTGTTAAACAACAAGTTAAGATGCACCAAGATGGTCTACACGAAATTCTAGTCAAGTTACATATAAAGTTCAATTAGTTCGGAGCTACGGCCTAGAAGATATGAGCAAAACAAGTTAAACATGGCATTGATGCAAAATACATACAAACATCAAGCAAAACCTCAAAACAAGTATGCAACATGATAATATGAAGCTACATGCAAAATCAAGCAAGTTTCATATAGAGCACACTCAAAATGGAGCAACGGTCAAACACTGTCACAACCTAGCTAGTCATGCATTAGAGTGTTGCATCATGTTTACTCTTTCATCAGAAACTTGAAATGGGGATGACAGAACCCCCAGTCCCCTCTGAAACCAACTAGGGTTTACTAAAATAATTTTCAATGAACCTGAAATGCCCTTCTAAAATGCCCATCATTTTTGTCTTGGTTCAGAACCTCTGCCAAAAGTGGTGCACATTTTCCTAGGCCATCTTAGGGTTTTTGAATTAATTCATAAATATTTGAATTTGGGCATTTAAAATAATATAAAATATTTAAATGCTCAAATATCTCCAAACTAAAATGTTTCATGTTGGAAATAATCCAACTATGGGCCAGGAATAGTTTGGTGATTTTTGAACTTGCCTAGGTATTTTATTTAATTCAACAAAGTTGCAGATATATTAAATAAAACAAAAAAAGAAAAATATATAACAGGAGGAGCTTACCTGGGCTCCTCCACTGTGCGGCCCAGCCAGCTGGCTGGCCCAGCCGGCAGCCGGCCCAGCCCACCTCCCTCCTCTGTCGTCTTCGCCCCGACAGAGGGAGGGGAGTGTGGCCGGCGCGCGCGCACGGCCACCGCGCCACGCCACCTGCTCGCCTGCTTGCCTGGCCTCCCCTCCTCGCTCGACTCCCTGGACGACGCCACGCCCTCCCCCCTGCTCTCTCTCACTCTCCCCCGGCTCTCCTCTCCTCTCCCTCGCTCTCTCTCTCGCCCGGCCGAACACCACACTCGCCGCCGTTCGCCATAGCCACCGTCTCCGACCACCCCTCGCTCCCCCGACTAGCTCAGGAGCTCCGCCACGACTCCCTCTTCCTCCCCACCGCTCCACAGCTCCCCGGAAGCCCTGCATCGCCGCCACGTCGCCGTTCCCCTCTTCGGGCTCCGACCACCGTCGCCGTCGAATTCGCCATCTCCAGCGCGTCCCCGAGCCCACTTCGACGCCCACTGCAACCGCGGTGAGCTACGCCACCGTTTCCCCCTCTCCTTCCCCTCGTTCCCTCACCGTAGCCACCTCCCCACCACGGCCGAACCTCCGCCGTCGCCGAGCTCGCCGTCGACGCAGCTCCGGTGACCATTTGGTCACCCCGGCGAGTCCAACAAGTTCGCAAGACCCCGTAGAGCATCCCTAGCGCCTCGCTTTGCTCGACTTCGAGCTCCAGCACCGTTCCCGTGCACGACCGAACCCCGGCGGCCGCAGCCGAGCTCGCCGCCGTCGACTCCGGCCACCCCGACCCCAACGGGCTCCGCCAAGAGCTGCGGGTTGGCCTCAGCTCCACTCCGGTGGTCTCCGCAGTCCGTTTGGTGGCCGAAATGACCAAAACCACTTCCACCGCCGCGTCGGGCTCGCCGGCGGCTAAACGCCGGTGTAGCCGACTCGGGTTTGACCACGGGTGGGCCTGGTTGACTCCCCTGAGTCAATGACAGGTGGGGCCCAGCCCTGTTAATTAAACAGGATTAGTTTTAATTAAGTTTTAATTAAAATAATCACCCTGACATGCGGGACCCACTGTCAGGTTTGACCTGGACCAGTTCCGTTGACCTGCTGACGTCACACTAACGTCAGGCTGACGCAGTAATTGATTTTCTGGATTTAATTTAAATCAGGAAATTCCAGAATATTATTTAAACTTCAAAAATTCATAACTTTTATTCTGTAACTCCAAATTGGACAAATTATATATGAAAAATGATCAGAAAAATCCAATCTATCCATCTGTACTATTTTCATGCATGATCAAACAAGTTAAATTGATGTTTTAAGCAGAACAAGGAAAAGCACTTTAAAAGGCCATATTTGAATTTGGAATTTGAATCTTTGATTCAAATTTGTTCAAACCCTTCTGGCTTTAGTTGCATTAGCCCAATACACTCATATTGCCATGTTTCATGCATGCATCATATTGTTGCACATTGTTTGGTGATGCTTGTGTATCGATGCCCTTTGCGACAGGTTCTGTCCCCGAGGAGTACCGTGATTACCCTAGCGAAGAACCGTATTCGTGCATCGAACCATCAGGCAAGCAACCAACCATTTGATCATATCGATACAATCCCATGTTCTCGCTCCTGCTCTCTTTTACTGCATTAAGACAACGCGTTTCAAACTGCTGTGTGCTACGGTAGTTGAACCCATTTCCTCTGCATGACCTGTCATTGCCACAGTAACTAGATGAAACCCACTAGCATGTGTAGGAGTTGTTTGAGCCATATGTATGTGTTGTTCCTACCTTGCTATGCCTGCTATGCTTAGAGTCGTGTCAGGTCTGGTTCATCTGGGTGATGGGCTAGAGTGAAATGTTTATCTCGGTAATGAGAGTGGTGTGGTGAACACGATTTGGTAAAGGTATCGATGAGAGGCCATGTAGGAGTACATGGTGGGTTGTTTCATTGAAGCCGACCTTAAGCACTGAGATCTGTATGCGTGATTTAAGATACAGCTACTACCATGCATTGGACCCTGAAATATGACCCCGCTCGACTTCTTATTCACCCTAGCTCTCTGTCCAGGAGTTGCAAGTAGTTTCTGGTGTTTGTAGCCTACTGGAGGCCGTGGACAGCGCTGACCGTAGGGGTGGGCTGTGATGCGGTAGGTACGTGGCACGGTGTACCGAATACCCGTTAGGTATCTCGGGAACCCTGTTCACATCGTTCGGGGCCGTATGGGAAACCCCGGCCGGACTCCCTGCGGATGGAACCTGAATAGGCGATAAACCTGGACTAGAGGCTTAAGTGTTTAGGTAGGTCGTGGTCTACACCCACGTCGGCTTTCGCTTGAAGTCTGCCGAGCACATGTCGTGTGCAGACGCTAAGTGGTGGAAACATGTATGAAGAAGTACACCCCTGCAGGGTTATCATAATCTATTCGAATAGCCGCGTCCGCGGTAAAGGACTACTTGGTTGCCTATACAGTTCATAGACAAGTAAATGGAAACTGTTAAAAGCCTCAAGATAAGTGTGAGTGCCAAGGATGGCTCTTCCGTAGGAAGACGAAGGTGGATCCTCGGTAGTGTATTGAAGTGGTGAGTAGTGGACTCGTGTGCGCAAAACCATTTCAAGTTGAAGTATCGTAGGATAGCCTAGCCAAGAGTCAGAGCTGGCTTGCTGCAATAACTCCACCAACCCTTCTTGATACTATGCATGTATGTAGGATCTGATGTAAGTCTTGCTGAGTACCTTTGTACTCATGTTGCTATAATCTACATTTTTACAGAAGACGCTGCAACCCCTTCTGATGGGTTCTATGTAGACGTTGACATCAACGAGTAGGCTAAAGACCCAGGTGGTGACCCTGAGCTTGTGAAGGACCACGTAGTATAGCTAGGCTTTCCAAGCCTCTTTTATTTTACTAGTTGTCTGTACTCAGACAAGTTACTTCCGCTGCTGGTTTGTATGACTGTATGACTTGTATGTGGGGTCGTGAGACCCGTACCTTTGTGTATGTTATGTATGGCTCACTGAGCCTTAAATAAAGTACTTGTGTTATAGAGTCATGTTGTGATGCTTCGTTGTATTTGCACATATCGGGCATATTGTGTGTATGATTGAAATGCTTGGTATGTGTGGGATCTGACTATCTAGTTGTTTATCTTTAGTAGCCTCTCTTACCGGGAAATGTCTCCTAGTGTTACCGCTGAGCCATGGTAGCTTGCTACTGCTCTGGAACACTTAGGCTGGCCGGCATGTGTCCTTCTTCGTTCATGTGTCTGTCCCTTCGGGGAAATGTCACGCTTTGAGTACCGGAGTCCTGTTAGCCCGCTACAGCCCGGTTTACCGGAGTCCTGCTAGCCCAGTGCTACAGCCCGGACCCACTTGCTGATGACCGACACGTTCGAAGCTGGGTCATGGATGCCTGTCCCTGTAAGTCTGTGCCACTTTGGGTTTACGACTAGTCATGTCAGCCCGGGCTCTTTATCATATGGATGCTAGCGACACTATCATATACGTGAGCCAAAAGGCGCAAACGGTCCCGGGAAAAGGTAAGACGACACCCGTGGAATACCGTGCGTGAGGCCGCAAAGTGATATGAGGTGTTACCAGCTAGATCGATGTGACATCGAGTCGGGGTCCTGACAGCGTTGGTATCAGAGCCGGACTGCCTGTAGGTTCTCCAAGCCAAACTGGTCGATGTTGAGTCTAGAAATTCTTTAGTTATATGTAGGGGAATTGTTTGTGGGATGGAACGTAAGGCTCTTTTTTACTCCTTTACCTTATGACTTTCTGATCTGAGTCAGTCCATTCTTCCACCGGGGGTTAAGGAATTAGGATCTGTTCTCTCTATCAGGATCACGAGTTACTAATCAGTAGTACCTTATAAGTTTGATGGTTACCAGCCTAGTTCAGTTCTACTACCACATTATGTTGCCAGAATGGATTCAGAACTTTGATATGATGATGTTGAGTGTGTATGAAATCCTTTGTCAAATGTCTCAAAATCCTTCTTGAGCATTTACAGCTGTTATGCTGCCGAAATTTTGCTAGAAATTCTAATGCCCTTGCATTATGATTGTGCTTTCAGATGGCCACTCGCGACCTCAATCAAGTGGTTCGCCTGACTCGATGCCTAGATGTACCCGGCCATACTGCTAAGTTGGTCAGGGTAATGACTGAGGCTGGATATCGCTGGTATCCCGAGTACACGGTCGAAGAGCAGTTCTGAGATTTCAATCAAAGCCAGTATCTCTGCACTGTCAGGATATTTCCATCTTATCCTGGATCCACCGAGCCTCTTCACTGCTCTTATGGACTCGGGGTTACCATTGAGATGGCTGTGCAGGACGCCGCCTACTCTATGATGACCATTATGCGAGTCAGATCTGGTATATTTCGGGACTCTGATTTCCGGTATATGCCAGGATCACTTCCGGGAGCACAAGGGTATCTCCAGGCTATCTATGCTGACCCCACTCAGGAGGATTCACGGACTCGCACCACTGCTGAGATGCTCGAGGATAAGGACCGAGAAAATCGGGCCTTAAGGCTAGAGCTCTTCAACACCCGTGCTGACCACTGGGCCACTTTGACTCGGTTCGCACCGGCGGTGCAAGCTGGATATTCAGATATGCGCGATCTCTATCCTGTGAGATCTGCTCTGCCAGACGTGATGGTTTGGCGTGATGTAGGAGGCATCACCCCACCTCGCAGTCCCCACAGGCCACCGTTTGTTGGTCCAAGGCCTCATCCTAGCCCCTATGGTCCACAAGCTCCGCGAGACCGTCTGTTTCCGGATGATCATGTTGAACTCCCAGGCTATGGAGGTGACTTTTACGAGGACTACTACGGATCGGTCTGAGTTAGTGGTAGTATCACTAGTTCGCACTAGCTGTGTCGTCTATCGTCCCGCGTGACTCGTGGGATATGACCTAGTTTGTACTCTTTCCGGAGATGTAGAAAAATAATGTATAGGAGCTTGGAATGTCTCCGATGAGATGAAATCCTCTTTTCACCGTAATAGTACTTTGTTTGGTCTTGTACTAAACCCTGTATGGTGTGTATGACGATGGAATAAAGAAGCAGTTTCTGTATCTACCATGTCATACGGATGATCATCTTGCATTCCGAGTTATTTCTTACATTATAAATCCTATGTCGGAATTTTACCATCCTGATTAAAACATTGTCTTGATTTCCTAGGATGGTCAACACGCGCGCTAACCCTGCTTCTCAAGAGCAGGCCGAAGGCAGTGAAGCCAGGGATGTAAATCTGCCTCATCCTCCTTCACTAGCCGAGGTGATGATGGAAGCTGAGAGAAACAAGCGGGAGACGAACCGATTGTTGGAGCGTATTGAACAGAATACAGCACACCATCAGAGGGCTAACGTGGTGTCACTCAGTGATTTTATCAAATTGCATCCACCCACGTTCCACCACTCCGTCGAGCCTCTCGACGCTGATGACTGGCTTCGCAGTATCTCCCATAAACTGCGTTCCGCGCTGGTAGCGGAGGCTGACAAGGTCACCTTTGCTGCATATCATCTTGAAGGCCCCGCCAGTCTATGGTGGGAGAGTTATGGAGCTATGCGCCCAGCGGGCCATGTCACTACTTGGGCTGAGTTCAGCGAGGCTTTCCGTGAACATCACATTCCAGAGGGTCTCATGGACCGTAAACGTGAAGAATTTTGCAGTTTCACCCAAGGCCGACTTTCTGTGGATGCCTATAGCAGGGAGTTTGGTAATCTCGCCCGATATGCAACTGAGGAAGTGTCTACTGACGCCAAGAAGCAAGCAAGGTTCCGTAAGGGCCTTAGTCCTGAGCTTCGCCGTGACCTCCGTCTGCATGAGTGCACATCTTTTTCGAAACTTGTCAACAAAGCCATCAGTGCTGAAACTGGTCAGACTGACTATGACGCAACACGCAAGCATGGACGTGACACGGGTTCCTCATCCGGTGCTGGTCCTCAGAAGCGCCGCGTGTGGGTACCCAACACCGCCCTGCCACCAGGTTTACACCGAGGCCATCCTTCCAGGCGCCTCGCCCCGTTCAACAGTCTGCTCCAGCCAAGCCCTATGGGGGTCCAACTAACAATGCTCCTCCACGTACCAGTTCCGTGACTTGTTTCAAGTGTGGGGAATCTGGTCACTATATGCGTGAGTGTCCCCAGACCAACCCCAATCAATCTGCTAAAGCTGTTGGCCGTGGCAAGCCGACAGGGAAAGTGTTTCATGCTAAACCGGTCACCGCTTCGCGTGGCCATGTCAACTGTATCTCTGCCGAAGAAGCTCAAGAGGATCCCAACGTCGTTCTCGGTACGCTTCTTGTGAACTGCCACCTGGCATCTGTTCTTTTCGATACAGGAGCCTCTCATTCTTTTATATCTGAAAATTATGCTCGCTTGCATAACATCGCATTCGGTGATATGCCAACCTCTATGGTAATCCAAACTCCGGGATCCAAATGGCAAACTTCTAGAGTAAGCCATGGGAACGAAATCCAAGTCGACAGACTTGTTTTCCTTGCATCTTTGATAGCCCTTAAATCTTCAGATATTAATATCATTCTGGGTATGGACTGGATGTCGGCTCATCATGCCCAAATCGATTGCTTCTCTAGGACTGTTCAACTCACCCATCCTTCGGGGAAGATAGTCAATGTCTTGACCCGAATAGCCAAGCGACATTTATATTCTCTTAACCCCAGCCCTTTGCCAGACCTTGAGGACGTTCCGGTAGTCCGTGACTTCCCGGATGTCTTTCCAGAGGAATTGCCAGGTGTTCCACCTGACAGGGATGTTGAGTTTGTAATAGACCTCATTCCAGGAACCGTTCCGATTGCTAGAAGACCTTATAAGATGGCACCCCTAGAACTAGCCGAACTTAAGAAACAACTCGATGAGTCCTTGAAAAAGGGTTTCATCCGACCTAGCTCTTCTCCATGGGCTTGCCCCGTCCTTTTCGTCAAGAAGAAGGATGGTACGGACCGGATGGTTGTAGATTACCGACCTGTCAACTTGGTCACAATCAAGAACAAATATCCACTTCCCAGGATCAACGACCTGTACGATCAGCTCGCTGGATCCTCAGTCTTCTCCAAAATGGATTTGAGGTTGGGCTACCATCAAATCAAAATCAGAAACGGGGACATTCCTAAAACGGCCTTTGTTACTCGTTATGGCCAATACGAGTACACCGTCATGTCCTTCGGTTTAACCAACGCTCCAGCCACCTTTTCTCGGTTAATGAACTCAATCTTCATGGAGTATTTGGATAAATTCGTCGTGGTTTACCTCGATGATATACTCATCTACTCCAAGAACGAGGAAGAACATGCCGAACATCTAAGGCTAGTGTTGCAGAAACTTCGAGAGCATCGCCTTTATGCCAAATTTTCTAAATGTGAATTCTGGTTGTCAGAAGTGACCTATCTAGGTCATGTAATATCTGGTAAAGGTATTGCTGTTAACCCTGAGCGAGTTCAAGCCGTCCTTAACTGGACTCCACCTGAATCGGTCAAGCAAGTTCGGAGCTTTCTGGGCTTAGCGAGCTATTGTCGTCGCTTTGTCGAGAACTTCTCCAAGGTTGCTAAACCCCTAACCGAACTCCTCAAGAAAGATAAGAAGTTCGAATGGACTCCACAATGTGAGCACAGCTTTCAGGAACTGAAAAGACGCCTGACTTCTGCTCCCGTACTGGTACCGCCAGACTTTTCTAAGGACTTTGTTATCTACTGCGACGCCTCGCGACAAGGACTAGGTTGCATTCTCATGCAAGATCGACACGTAATTGCCTACGCTTCACGGCAATTGCACCCACATGAGGAGAATTATCCTACTCATGATCTAGAGCTTGCAGCCGTAGTCTATACACTTAAGACCTGGCGACATTACCTCCTCGGTAATCGTTGCGAAATATTCACTGATCACCAAAGTCTGAAGTATATTTTCACCCAACCGGATTTGAATCTCAGGCAGAGACGTTGGGTTGAATTGATCACAGACTTCGACTTAGGAATAACCTACACCCCAGGGAAAGCCAACGTCATGGCTAATGCGCTAAGTCGTAAATCTTATTGTAACAATCTGATGTTACAACAAAGTCAACCGCTTCTCCATGAGGAATTTCGGAAGCTTAACCTTCACATTGTTCCTCAAGGATTTCTCTCCACCTTGGTGGCGAAACCTACTCTTACGGATCAAATCATTGCTGCCCAGAAGCGAGATAAGGGAATAGCTAAGATCAAGGAGAACATTGCTAGCGGAGGTGCTAGTTGTTTCTCCACAAATGATCATGGTGTTGTGTACTTTGAGAACCGTCTAGTGGTTCCCAAGAACCAGCATCTACGGCAGTTGATCCTTAAGGAGGCTCATGAATCTCCTCTCACTATTCATCCCGGTAGTACTAAGATGTATCAGGACCTACGCCAGAGGTTCTGGTGGACTAGGATGAAGAGAGAAATTGCTCAGTATATTGCTAATTGCGACGTCTGTCGTCGTGTAAAAGCAGAGCATCAACGGCCTGCTGGCACCCTTCAACCCCTATCTATTCCTGAATGGAAATGGGATAAAATTGGTATGGATTTCATTACTGGTTTTCCCAGGACCAAGAGAGGGAATAATGCTATTTTCGTCGTGGTCGATCGTCTTTCCAAAGTAGCCCATTTCTTACCTGTTCGTGAGAGTATAACTGCTAGTCAACTGGCAGACTTATACATCTCCCGAATAGTGTCTCTTCATGGTGTTCCTTTGGAAATTAACTCGGATCGAGGAAGTCTTTTCACCTCTCGATTTTGGGAAAGTTTCCAAAATGCTATGGGAACTCGTCTCTCCTTTAGCACCGCTTTCCACCCTCAGTCGAGTGGTCAAGTGGAACGCGTCAACCAAATTCTAGAAGACATGCTTCGAGCCTCTGTTATCTCATTCGGAATGGACTGGGAGAAGTGCCTTCCATTTGCCGAATTCGCTTATAACAACAGCTATCAATCTAGCTTGGGTAAAGCCCCTTTTGAAGTTCTCTATGGACGACGGTGTCGAACACCCCTTAACTGGTCAGAGACCGGGGAAAGACAATTCTTTGGCCCGGATATGATTCAGGAAGCAGAAGAGCAAGTTCGTATCGTTCGTGAAAAGTTGAAAACAGCCCAATCTCGTCAAAAGAGTCAATATGACCAAAAACATAAGGCTATGACTTTCGAGGTTGACGAGAAGGCTTATCTTCGGGTCACCCCTCTGAAGGGAACCCATCGTTTCGGTATCAAAGGCAAATTGGCTCCTCGTTACATTGGACCTTTTCGCATTCTCGCCAAACGAGGAGAAGTTGCCTACCAGTTGGAACTACCTCCGCACCTCTCCAGAGTTCACGATGTCTTCCACGTTTCTCAACTCAGGCGTTGCTTCTCGGATCCTATCCGTGAAGTGGACCACGAAACGCTTGATCTCCAAGATAATCTTACATATCGAGAGTACCCCGTTCGTATCCTCGATCAGGCCGAACGTACCACCCGACGTCATAATATCAAGTTTCTCAAGGTTCAATGGTCGCACCATTCTGAGGATGAAGCAACTTGGGAAAGGGAGGATCGTCTTCGACTCGAGTACCCCGCCTTCTTCCCGGAGGAACCTAAATCTCGGGACGAGATTCTTTTGAGTGGGGGTGAGTTGTCACAACCTAGCTAGTCATGCATTAGAGTGTTGCATCATGTTTACTCTTTCATCAGAAACATGAAATGGGGATGACAGAACCCCCAGTCCCCTCTGAAACCAACTAGGGTTTACTAAAATAATTTTCAATGAACCTGAAATGCCCTTCTAAAATGCCCATCATTTTTGTCTTGGTTCAGAACCTCTGCCAAAAGTGGTGCACATTTTCCTAGGCCATCTTAGGGTTTTTGAATTAATTCATAAATATTTGAATTTGGGCATTTAAAATAATATAAAATATTTAAATGCTCAAATATCTCCAAACTAAAATGTTTCATGTTGGAAATAATCCAACTATGGGCCAGGAATAGTTTGGTGATTTTTGAACTTGCCTAGGTATTTTATTTAATTCAACAAAGTTGCAGATATATTAAATAAAACAAAAACAGAAAAATATATAACAGGAGGAGCTTACCTGGGCTCCTCCACTGTGCGGCCCAGCCAGCTGGCTGGCCCAGCCGACAGCCGGCCCAGCCCACCTCCCTCCTCTGTCGTCTTCGCCCCGACAGAGGGAGGGGAGTGTGGCCGGCGCGCGCGCACGGCCACCGCGCCACGCCACCTGCTCGCCTGCTTGCCTGGCCTCCCCTCCTCGCTCGACTCCCTGGACGACGCCACGCCCTCCCCCCTGCTCTCTCTCACTCTCCCCCGGCTCTCCTCTCCTCTCCCTCGCTCTCTCTCTCGCCCGGCCGAACACCACACTCGCTGCCGTTCGCCATAGCCACCGTCTCCGACCACCCCTCGCTCCCCCGACTAGCTCAGGAGCTCCGCCACGACTCCCTCTTCCTCCCCACCGCTCCACAGCTCCCCGGAAGCCCTGCATCGCCGCCACGTCGCCGTTCCCCTCTTCGGGCTCCGACCACCGTCGCCGTCGAATTCGCCATCTCCAGCGCGTCCCCGAGCCCACTTCGACGCCCACTGCAACCGCGGTGAGCTACGCCACCGTTTCCCCCTCTCCTTCCCCTCGTTCCCTCACCGTAGCCACCTCCCCACCACGGCCGAACCTCCGCCGTCGCCGAGCTCGCCGTCGACGCAGCTCCGGTGACCATTTGGTCACCCCGGCGAGTCTAACAAGTTCGCAAGACCCCGTAGAGCATCCCTAGCGCCTCGCTTTGCTCGACTTCGAGCTCCAGCACCGTTCCCGTGCACGACCGAACCCCGGCGGCCGCAGCCGAGCTCGCCGCCGTCGACTCCGGCCACCCCGACCCCAACGGGCTCCGCCAAGAGCTGCAGGTTGGCCTCAGCTCCACTCCGGTGGTCTCCGCAGTCCGTTTGGTGGCCGAAATGACCAAAACCACTTCCGCCGCCGCGTCGGGCTCGCCGGCGGCTAAACGCCTGGTTGACTCCCCTGAGTCAATGACAGGTGGGGCCCAGCCCTGTTAATTAAACAGGATTAGTTCTAATTAAGTTTTAATTAAAATAATCACCCTGACATGCGGGACCCACTGTCAGGTTTGACCTGGACCAGTTCCGTTGACCTGCTGACGTCACACTGACGTCAGGCTGACGCAGTAATTGATTTTCTGGATTTAATTTAAATCAGGAAATTCCAGAATATTATTTAAACTTCAAAAATTCATAACTTTTATTCTGTAACTCCAAATTGGACAAATTATATATGAAAAATGATCAGAAAAATCCAATCTATCCATCTGTACTATTTTCATGCATGATCAAACAAGTTAAATTGATGTTTTAAGCAGAACAAGGAAAAGCACTTTAAAAGGCCATATTTGAATTTGGAATTTGAATCTTTGATTCAAATTTGTTCAAACCCTTCTGGCTTTAGTTGCATTAGCCCAATACACTCATATTGCCATGTTTCATGCATGCATCATATTGTTGCACATTGTTTGGTGATGCTTGTGTATCGATGCCCTTTGCGACAGGTTCTGTCCCCGAGGAGTACCGTGATTACCCTAACGAAGAACCGTATTCGTGCATCGAACCATCAGGCAAGCAACCAACCATTTGATCATATCGATACAATCCCATGTTCTCGCTCCTGCTCTCTTTTACTGCATTAAGACAACGCGTTTCAAACTGCTGTGTGCTACGGTAGTTGAACCCATTTCCTCTGCACGACCTGTCATTGCCACAGTAACTAGATGAAACCCACTAGCATGTGTAGGAGTTGTTTGAGCCATATGTATGTGTTGTTCCTACCTTGCTATGCCTGCTATGCTTAGAGTCGTGTCAGGTCTGGTTCATCTGGGTGATGGGCTAGAGTGAAATGTTTATCTCGGTAATGAGAGTGGTGTGGTGAACACGATTTGGTAAAGGTATCGATGAGAGGCCATGTAGGAGTACATGGTGGGTTGTTTCATTGAAGCCGACCTTAAGCACTGAGATCTGTATGCGTGATTTAAGATACAGCTACTACCATGCATTGGGCCCTGAAATATGACCCCGCTCGACTTCTTATTCACCCTAGCTCTCTGTCCAGGAGTTGCAAGTAGTTTCTGGTGTTTGTAGCCTACTGGAGGCCGTGGACAGCGCTGACCGTAGGGATGGGCTGTGATGCGGTAGGTACGTGGCACGGTGTACCGAATACCCGTTAGGTATCTCGGGAACCCTGTTCACATCGTTCGGGGCCGTATGGGAAACCTCGGCCGGACTCCCTGCGGATGGAACCTGAATAGGCGATAAACCTGGACTAGAGGCTTAAGTGTTTAGGTAGGTCGTGGTCTACACCCACATCGGCTTTCGCTTGAAGTCTGCCGAGCACATGTCGTGTGCAGACGCTAAGTGGTGGAAACATGTATGAAGAAGTACACCCCTGCAGGGTTAACATGATCTATTCGAATAGCCGCGTCCGTGGTAAAGGACTACTTGGTTGCCTATACAGTTCATAGACAAGTAAATGGAAACTACTAAAAGCCTCAAGATAAGTGTGAGTGCCGAGGATGGCTCTTCCGTAGGAAGACGGAGGTGGATCCTCGGTAGTGTATTGAAGTGGTGAGTAGTGGACTCGTGTGCGCAAAACCATTTCAAGTTGGAGTATCGTAGGATAGTCTAGCCAAGAGTCAAAGCTGGCTTGCTGCAATAACTCCACCAACCCTTCTTGATACTAAGCATGTATGTAGGATCTGATGTAAGTCTTGCTGAGTACCTTTGTACTCATGTTGCTATAATCTACATTTTTACAGAAGACGCTGCAACCCCTTCTGATGGGTTCTATGTAGACGTTGACATCAACGAGTAGGCTAAAGACCCAGGTGGTGACCCTGAGCTTGTGAAGGACCTCGTAGTATAGCTAGGCTTCCCAAGCCTCTTTTATTTTACTAGTTGTCTGTACTCAGACAAGCTACTTCCGCTGCTGGTTTGTATGACTGTATGACTTGTATGTTGGGTCGTGAGACCCGTACCTTTGTGTATGTTATGTATGGCTCCCTGAGCCTTAAATAAAGTACTTGTGTCGTAGAGTCATGTTGTGATGCTTCGTTGTATTTGCACATATCGAGCATATTGTGTGTATGATTGAAATGCTTGGTATGTGTGGGATCTGACTATCTAGTTGTTTATCTTTAGTAGCCTCTCTTACCGGGAAATGTCTCCTAGTGTTACCGCTGAGCCATGGTAGCTTGCTACTGCTCTGGAACACTTCGGCTGGCCGGCATGTGTCCTTCTTCGTTCCTGTGTCTGTCCCTTCGGGGAAATGTCACGCTTTGAGTACCGGAGTCCTGTTAGCCCGCTACAGCCCGGTTTACCGGAGTCCTGCTAGCCCAGTGCTACAGCCCGGACCCACTTGCTGATGACCGACACGTTCGAAGCTGGGTCATGGATGCCTGTCCCTGTAAGTCTGTGCCACTTTGGGTTTACGACTAGTCATGTCAGCCCGGGCTCTTTATCATATGGATGCTAGCGACACTATCATATACGTGAGCCAAAAGGCGCAAACGGTCCCGGGAAAAGGTAAGACGACACCCGTGGGAATACCGTGCGTGAGGCCGCAAAGTGATATGAGGTGTTACCAGCTAGATCGATGTGACATCGAGTCGGGGTCCTGACAAACACATACACTATACAAGTTTAAAGGACAAGCTCTCCAAAACAGCAACTAGGCATATTGCAAGCATCAAAACAACATGCTACAACAGCTCAACATGATAACAAAAGGCATGGACATGATGTACAGGTAAATCATAACAAAACATGAACACTGAGCTATCTCCAGAAATCACTAGAACATGCTTAAACACACATGGTAAGATTGCAAACAATAACAGTTCAGACTTTGCAGAAAATAACATCAGGTTGCAATGTTTAGAGCTATCAAACAACATGTTACAGGAACTTATCATGGCAAACAAAGGCATGGCATGAAACTACTAAAAGCATAGAACAAAAGTCCCTTACTGACCATGATCCAAAAAGGATCAAAAAATATGATGGCACCCATGTAAACATAGCAAGTTATAATACAGATTTAAACATGGCAGGAACAACGATAACTAGGCATGTTGATGAGCTTGTGCAACTCACTACAGAGAAAAACATGGCATGACAAGGCAACCAACAGTAAGAAGACATGATTATGAAGGTAAGCATGGCAAGAACAAGTTCATAGCATACAAGGATCAACTACAATAACCTTGGCAAAATTGAATAACATGTAAACAATCTGCCAGGAAACATTTTGTAGCAAAAGTAGAGCACGAAAATGACATGCTAGACTACTCCATAATTGCACCCAGGGGCATGAATGGAAAGAGAACAACCATATGTTCAAAACATCCTTACTGAAGTATCTCAAAATATGCATGGATCTCTCTGTAGCATTATGTTTACAAGGCATCAAAATAACAGCAGAACAGGGACTAAAAACAGCAACATTACGAAGCCTAGTTTACATGCTTGTGCTAGTCACCACATTGATCACAAAAATACATGGTAAGCACCTCTGTAAAGAAGACATGGCATAGTTCAAAACACATGTAGACATCAACCTCATAGGATGCACACATCAATCATGGCAAAAATGACAAATAAGCATATTTTGTTAACAGACAGCAGACAACATCATGAAGCACTCTTGCAACGATGATTCAGGCATCAAGATGAACTCAAATGAATATGATGCAATGGAATTAAGTGAAGTACTCGTTGAGACGAACAATTTGACATATTACACGCACGAAACGGAGCAGTATGCATGGAGATATGATGCGATGAAGAGGGCATGATAATGTAAATAATTTCGGGACTTAGCAGAAAAATGGACCTCGGGGGGAAAGTCAACACGGCCGCGGATCTCGCCGGAGAGCTCGCCGGAGTGGAGGGGAGGTGGTCGGCATCGAGGGAGAGGCCGGGAGGTGGCTGGATGGACCGGATCCGGCCTTAGGGCCGCCTGATCTGGCGAGGAGGCCGGCAGGGCGATGAATGGCGGCCGACGGCGTGTCTAGCCACCGCGGAACGGCCGGAGGTTGAGGGCGCGGAGGCGGGGCGGCAGGGGCGCTACGGCGGGCTTCGGCCGGGCGAAGGGGCGCCGGCGGAGGAGGCGCACGGGGCGGCCAGGCCTCGTCCGGGGCGATGGCGAGGCGCGGCTCCAGCTGGGGCGGCGCGGCGCCGGCCGGCGGAGGCGGCCCGCGGGCGCACGGCGGCGGCGGACGGGCTGGGCAGCGGCGTGGACGGGCGGCGGCGGGCGCGGAGCAGGCCCGCGCGGGCCCCGGATGGGCTCCGTGGGCCGGCGGCGGCGGCTGGCTGCGGAGGGACACGTGGCGGGACGCGGTTAGACGGGGGCGACGGGCGGACATGTCCGGCGCGGTTCGGACGTGTCCGGCTGCGAGATGAGGACGAAGCTAGGGTTGGACTGCGCGAAAATTCGGGGAGGGGCACATATTTATAGATAGAGGGAGCTAGGAGAGTCCAAATGAGGAGCGGTTTTCGGCCACGCGATCGTGATCGAACGACCGAGAGCATGGAGGGGAGTTTGCTGGGTATTGGGCCACTTTGGAAAGGTGTTGGGCTGCAAAGAGAAAGGGGGGTTTCGGGCTACGCGGTTAACCGTTGGAGTATCAAACGACCTCCAAATGACACGAAACTTGACAGGCGGTCTACCGTTGGTATACCGAGGCTGCTTGGCAAGGCTCGGGCCATTCCGAGAAAGTTTAACACCCGCTCACAACGAGAGACAAAAGGGGGACGCCGGAGGGCATAGGAGTGCCGGATTGCAAAACGGACAACGGGGAAAATGCTCGGATGCATGAGACGAACACGTATGCAATGCAATGCATATGATGACATGACAAAATGCAACACGCAAGCAGATGACATGGCAACAACGGCGAATAACTAGCAGACACCTGGCGCATCGGATCCGGGGCGTTACAATACTCCTCCACTAACAAGAGATCTCGTCCCGAGATCTTAGGACCGAGACGGAAGGGAAAAGGGATGAGGTGAAACAAGAGCTCAAGAGAAGAAGCAAAGAATCGAGAGCACTCGAGAAGAAGAGAGGAACGACGAGAATGGCGGGGATCGAAGAATCACGGAATCAGATAGACTATGAAGCCACTCCGGTTAGCACGAGATAAGAAACAAATAAGACTGAAAGGATTTAGGCAAAACTCCTATTGGACATGGAAAGAATAGAACATGAGCTTGAGAGGACAGAATGATACTTGATGGAGACATGACACAAAACCTCCGGAAAGAATTGAAAGAGTTGAATGAAAAGAATTTAGAAGGATTGAATGGAGTTGTTGAGAAAATCAACAACGAAAAGAATAAGCTTGTTGTGGACTTATGGATAACATCTCAGAAATTATGAGGTGATAACCAGCCGCAAATAGAAATGATTGAATAGCTGAGAAGAACTAAGGAATGCAAAACTTCACTTCAAAAGAATACGGAGAATTAATTGCACATCAAGACACGAGAAGAAAAGATACTTGAACTCTACCAACAAAATCTTGATGAACTCTTGAAGAATGAAATAAATCATGAAGAACCACCATGAAGAACTCCGGTAAACAAAAGGATGATGAGATAGAATGAAGGATGAAAGAATAAGATGAGCCTTGCGATGATTTAGATGGAGGTTCCGACGAGATGACCGAGGAAATTTGAACTCCGGAAAAGAAAAGATGGAGAACACTTGGAACTAGAATTTATTCACCGAGAACAAACTCCGGAGGAAGGGATTACTCACTCTGATGAAATAAGAATAAGATTTATTGTATGCTTACCCTTCATCAAATTAAATTGATGACAAACAATGGATTTTGCATACTACTTATTCTTCTTGAAAAGGATTAAGGGAAACTATGGCACAAAACTTGAGAAAGTCTTCATGAACCACCGGTAGGATTCGAAAGAACGAATGGAATAATATGATAAACAAGGAAAAAGAATCTTGAACGAACCACCGTAAGAATTTGGAAATGACTGACGAAAGAGGATGAATCACCGGGAGAATTAGAAGAACAAAGATGCTAGAGGGGATTTATATGCAAAAGAACAAAGAGACAATGAGCTGATAAAGAAGACTTGACAGATACGCCGGGATAATTATAGAACGGTAGCTGAAATGTGAGAACGAAGAATACTTCGGGAACGATGGCCTCCGGTGAAAAGAAACGAGAAAACAACTCCTGACATACTCCGGATGATTAAGAAAGAATATCTAACAAACTGAAATAATTCGAGAGGATAACATGACGCTAGAACCACGAAACTTGGAGAGAATGGACAAGAATTAAAGGAAAAACTCTTCTTCGGTCTTCAAATGACGACGAGAAACACCACCAAAATACTGAGATACTCCGGTACAATGAAAGGTAAGAGGTTGAGCCAACAATAAAAATGATTTCAAATCAGTCTTAGAGATGGCATCTGACTGATGAAATTCATTCTTACGTCACACTTGAAAAGAATTTAGAATAACTCCGGGGAAATTAGAAGAGTCAGGTAAGATCCTGGAAAAAGACCTGTGGGTTAGGGCCCACTAGAATAGAACACCGTTGAAAAGGATTGTTGAACAGATAGATGATGCACCAGAACGATTGAAATATTTGAATGAGGTGACAATCTCGAATTAATTGGAACACAGACGACTCTCTTGAGATGTCTTGAGCACACCGGAAGGATAAACTGGCGAGAGGTGAACGAGCAGAGAAAACAGTTGATCCAAGGGAAAGAATATAATCACTAACAAAAATTAGAATTGAATCCACCGAAAAAGAAAAAAAATGAAGAATGACGAACCAGGCGATAATTCACCGATTGAGATAATTTACGAAAGACTGAAGAGGTTCCGCACGAATGAGATAGATGGTCGAGAGAGAGTCAGACTCCGGGAAGAAAAGGGTGGGAGGGCGGGAAAACAAAATCAACTTGGAAGGGGGAACCGACGAATATCTTGAAGAGAAAGCACAGGTTGAAATCATTGAGGAAAGAAAGCAAAGACTTCGCACGAGTAGGATGGATACTCGATTACGGACTCCGGTTCCGAGATGAAAAAGGGTGGGCGGGTGGGAAAAGAAAACAATTGAGGATTGAACTTGGCAACAATGAAGAGGCTCGAGTCAACTTGACGAGAAATGCACCGGATGAAAAGAGGTGAGAATCCACGATCGGAGAACCCACTGCGTGATCCTAAAGAAAAATTTGAAGGGGAAGAGAAGTAATTCAAAACACCTACGTCAAGATTCCTTACCAGAGCGATGAAGGGGCTGAGCAGTAAAAAGAATTCCTACTCTCTGATATAACTAGACTCTGAAAATAGTTTTCTTCTATACTCAACAACGGCCAAACTACACGATCAATCAAGGGGGCTCCTAAGGTCGGTCGAGGCTTTGATACCAACTTGTCACGCCCAATATGCAACCCTATCCAAAAGGAACTCGAAGGTCCCACCAAGGATAGACCCGCATATTGAAACGCTTTTGCAAGGTGGATATCATTACATCAACATTACATAATAGATGGGGATACATACAAGAGGCATAGAATGCCACACGGATACAACATGACAATACATAAGAGCAACATCCAACTACGGATGAAACACAAACAGAAACTCAAACGACATCCACCCTGCTATCCCAGGCTGCCGACCTGGAACCTATCCCCTGATCGAAGAAGAAGCAGAAGAAGAACTCCAAGACAAGCAAACATCGCTCTCGCGTCAAGATCATCGCAAAACTTATACCTGTAACTGTTGTTGTAGTAATCTGTGAGCCACGAGGACTCAGAAATCCCATTACCATGGGTATCAAGACTAGCAAAGCTTAATAGGAAAGGAAGGGATAAAGTGGTGAGGTTGTAGCAGCGACTAAGCATGATATGGTGGCTAACATACGAAAATAAGAGCGAGAAGAGAGCAAATGGAACAGTCGTCAACTAGTAATGATCAAGAAGTGATCCTGAACTCCTACTTACGTCAAACATAACCCAAAGACCGTGTTCACTTCCCGGACTCCGCCGAAAAGAGACCATCACGGCTACACACGTGGTTGATGCGTTTTAATTCGGATCTGGTGTCAAGTTATATACAACCGGACATTAACAAATTCCCATATGCCTATAACCGCAGGCACGGCTTTCGAAAGTTTATACCCTGCAGGGGTGTCCCAACTTAGCCCATGATAAGCTCTCGCGATCAATGAAGGATATACCTTCTCCCAGGAAGACCCGATCAGACTCGGAATCCCGGTTTATAAGACATTTTGACAATGGTAAAACAAGACCAGCAAGACCGCCCGATGCGCCGACAATCCCGATAGGAGCTGCACATATCTCGTTCTCAGGGCAACACCGGATGAACACTACGTACAACTAAAACCAGACCTCGAGTTTCCCTGAGGTGGCGCTACAAGTGGATCTGGTTCGGACCAACACTTAGACAAGCACTGGCCCGGGGGGGGGGGGCTATAATAAAGATGACCCTCGAGAGAGCGACTCCCAAGCAAAAAGTAGGTGGAGGTGAGGCAAATGGTAAAACCAATGTTGGGCCTTGCTGGAGGAGTTTTATTCAAAGCGAACTATCAAGGGGGTCCCATAAATCACCCAACCGCATAAGGAACGCAAAATCCGGGAACATAACACCGGTATAACTGAAACTAGGGCGGCAAGAGTGGAACAAAACACCAGGCATAAGGCCGAATCTTCCAACCTTTACCAAGTATATAGATGCGTTAATAATATAAGAGATATTGTGATATCCCAACCAAAATCCTATCCATCAAGGATCAATCTTCAACTTCACCTGCAACTAGCAACGCTATAAGAGGGGCTGAGCAAAAGAGATAACATAGCCAAACAACGGTTTTCATAGGAAAGGTATCAAAGGTTAGATGTTCATGGCAATATGGGAGGCTTGATAAACAGGTGATAGGTAGCGCAGCAAAGCGATAGAACGAAGCAACTAGCATAGAAATGATAGTAGTGAGATCCAGGGTAGCGGTCATCTTGCCTGAAATCCCGCAAGGAAGAAGAACGATTCCATGAAGAAGACGAACGGATGAAGCCGAACCAAGCGTAGACGAACGAATCCTCACGATCGCAACGAAACGGGAACTATCGAGAAGAAGCACACAACATAGTAAACACACCACACATGAACAAGGCATGATGCACAACTAAGCATGATGCATGACAAGGCTACATGAAGCTACTCATGGCAAGAGATGATGCAAACAAGAGCAACACATCAAGGCAAGTTTAAATGAGGCCGGGAACAACATATAACAATTCATGTAAGTCCTCATAAGCAAATTTCGAAATTGGTCCAGATCTGAATAAACCTTATCTTCAAGTTGTTAAACAGCAAGTTAAGATGCATCAAGATGGTCTACACGAAATTCTAGTCAAGTTACATATAAAGTTCAATTAGTTCGGAGCTACGGCCTAGAAGATATGAGCAAAACAAGTTAAACATGGCATTGATGCAAAATACATACAAACATCAAGCAAAACCTCAAAATAAGGATGCAACATGATAATATGAAGGTACATGCAAAATCAAGCAAGTTTCATATAAAGCACACTCAAAACGGAGCAACGGTTCAACACATACACCCTATAGAAGTTTAAAGGACAAGTTGTCCAAAATAGCAACTAGGCATATTGCAAGCATCAAAACAACATGCTACAGCAGCTCAACATGATAACAAAAGGCATGGACATGATGTACATGTAAAGCATAACAAAACATGAACACTAAGCTATCTCCAGAAATCACTAGAACATGCTCAAACACACATGGCAAGATTGCAAACAATAACAGTTCAGACTTTGCAGAAAATAACATCAGGTTGCAATGTTTAGAGCTATCAAACAACATGTTACAGGAACTTATCATGGCAAACAAAGGCATGGCATGAAACTACTAAAAGCATAGAACAAAAGTCCCTTACTGACCATGATCCAAAAAGGATCAGAAAATATGATGGCACCCATGTAAACATAGCAAGTTATAATACAGATTTAAACATGGCAGGAACAACGATAAGTAGGCATGTTGATGAGCTTGTGCAACTCACTACAGAGGAAAACATGGCATGGCAAGGCAACCAACAGTAAGAAGACATGATTATGAAGCTAAGCATGGCAAGAACAAGTTCATAGCATGCAAGGATCAACTACAATAACCTTGGCAAAATTGAATAACATGTAAACAATCTGCCAGGAAACATTTTGTAGCAAAAGTAGAGCACGAAAATGACATGCTAGACTACTCCATAATTGCACCCAGGGGCATGAATGGAAAGAGAACAACCATATGTTCGAAACATCCTTACTAAAGTATCTCAAAATATGCATGGATCTCTCTGTAGCATTATGTTTACAAGGCATCAAAATAACAGCAGAACAGGGACTAAAAATAGCAACATTACGAAGCCTAGTTTACATGCTTGTGCTAGTCACCACATTGATCACAAAAATACATGGTAAGCACCTCTGTAAAGAAGACATGGCATAGTTCAAAACACATGTAGACATCAACCTCATAGGATGCACACATCAATCATGGCAAAAATGACAAATAAGCATATTCTGTTAACAGACAGCAGACAACATCATGAAGCACACTTGCAACGATGATTCAGGCATCAAGATGAGCTCAAATGAATATGATGCAATGGAATGAAATGAAGTACTCGTTGATACGAACAATATGGCATATTACATGCACGAAACGGAGCAGTATGCATGGAGATATGATGCGATGAACAGGGCATGATAATGTAAATAATTTCGGGACTTGGCAGAAAAATGGACCTCGGGGGGAAAGTCAACGCGGCCGCGGATCTCGCCGGAGAGCTCGCCGAAGTGGAGGGGAGGTGGCCGGCGTCGAGGGAGAGGCCGGGAGGTGGCTGGAGGGACCGGATCCGGCCTTGGGGCCACCGGATCTGGCGAGGAGGCCGGTAGGGCGACGAATGGCGGCCGGCGGGGCGTCTGGCCGGCGCAGAACGGCCGGAGGTCGAGGGCGCGGAGGCGGGGCGCTGCGGCGGGCTTCGACCGGGCGGAGGGGCGCCGGTAGAGGAGGCGCACGGGGCGGCCAGGCCTCCTGCGGGGCGATGGC
>NC_041387.1:233010648-233050905 GCF_002162155.2 Triticum dicoccoides | reverse complement strand
GGAGGCGGCAGACGGGCTGGGCGGCGGCACGGACGGGCAGCGACGGGCGCTGAGCGGGCCCGTGTGGGCCCCGGATGGGCTCCGCGGGCCGGCGGCGGCGGCTCGCTGTGGAGGGACATGTGGCGGGATGCGGTTGGACGGGGGCGACGGGCGGACATGTCCGGCGGGGTCCGGACGTGTCCGGCTGCGGGATGAGGACGAAGCTAGGGTTGGACTGCGCGAAAATTCGGGGAGGGGCACATATTTATAGATAGAGGGAGCTAGGAGAGTCCAAATGAGGAGCGGTTTTCAGCCACGCGATCGTGATCGAACGACCGAGAGCATGGAGGGGAGTTTGCTGGGTTTTGGGCCACTTTGGAGAGGTGTTGGGCTGCAAAGAGAAAGGGGGGTTTCGGGCTACGCGGTTAACCGTTGGAGTATCAAACGACCTCCAAATGGCACGAAACTTGACAGGCGGTCTACCGTTGGTATACCGAGGCCGCTTGGCAAGGCTCGGGCAATTCCGAGAAAGTTTAACACCCGCTCACATCGAGAGACAAAAGGGGGACGCCGGAGGGCATAGGAGTGCCGGATTGCAAAACGGACAACGGGGAAAATGCTCGGATGCATGAGACGAACACGTATGCAATGCAATGCATATGATGACATGACAAAATGCAACACGCAAGCCGATGACATGGCAACGACGGCGAATAACTAGCAGACACCTGGCGCATCGGATCCGAGGCCTTACAATCAGACTCTGCCATGTTGATTTGATGGTATCCGGAGTATGCGTCGAGGAAGCACAATGAGTCGTGTCCTGCAGTTGCGTCAATGATTTGATCGATGCGGGGGAGTGGGAAGGGATCCTTGGGGCAAGCCTTATTGAGGTCCTTGCAATCAACGCATAGGCGCCAGGATTTGTCCTTCTTTGGTACCATCACCAGGTTTGCTAGCCAGTCCAGATCTTTTATTTCTTTGATGAATCCGGCCTCTAGTAACTTGGCTAGCTCTTCTCCCATGGCTTGTCGCTTAGGTTCTGAAAAGCGTCGAAGTGTCTGCTTGACCGGCTTGTATCCCTTCATTATGTTTAGGCTGTGCTCGGCCAGTCTGTGCGGGATACCTGGCATGTCTGAAGGATGCCAGGTGAAGATGTCCCAATTCTCGCGCAAGAATTCTCGCAGTGCGGCGTCTATTGTGGGGCTCAGTTGTGCCCCGATGGATGCTGTTTTTGTAGGGTCCGTTGGGTGGACCTGGAATTTGACTATTTCGTCCACTGGTTTGAAAGAGGTGGACTTGGGTCATTTGCCGAGTATCACATCGTCCCTGTACACCGTGGAGCGCACCACAGTTAATTCTTCGGCCGCGAGGGCTTCGGATAATGCCTCAAGGGCTAAGGCGGCGGTTTTATTTTCGGCGCATAGTGCTACATCCGGATCATTAGCTAGAGTGATTATTCCATTGGGCCCGGGCATCTTGAGCTTCATGTGCCCGTAATGGGGTATAGCTTGGAAGCTTGTGAATGCGTCCCGCCCTAAAAGGGTGTGGTATCCGCTACTGAACGGGGCCAGTTAGAATGTGATCTCTTCGGACCTATAATTTTCCGGCGTGCCGAATACCACATCTAGTGTGATTTTTCCCGTGCATCATGCCTCCCGACTAGGGATGATACCTCTGAAGGTCGTGTTGCTTTGCTCAATGTGGCTCTTGTCTATTTCCATTTTGTTGAAAGTTTCCTCGTAGATGAGGTTTAATCCGCTGCCACCATCCATGAGCACTTTAGTCAGCCGGAAGCCCTCCACAATTGGACTAAGGACCAAAGCGGCTGGTGCTCGGACTGTTCGGAATTGCGTTTCATCACTGGCATTGAAGGTTATGGCCGTGTTGTTCCACGGATTTATTGCTGCAACATGGCAGACTTCGGCGAGGCTGCGGAGTGCTCGCTTACGCCTATTATTTGAGGCGAAAGTCTCGAAGACTATCTGTACTATACTATTATTTTCTGCGGTATTGTTGATGAGGAGATCCTCGCCGCTCTTGGCCACCTGCCAGAGTATCCAACATGCTCTCAGGCTGTGTGTTGGTATGGTATCCGGCGTACTATGAATTTTGCATGGCCCATTGAGCCATCCCTCCAATACGGTTCCATGCCCTATAGTGGGCTTTGGTTTCTTTGTAATTTGATTGGGCGACTTGCGAGAGTGCACCCTTTTTGTTCGGACAAGGGCATAAGTGAGAACCGGAGGATCCCAGAATTTTGTTTGGGTTTTTCATGTGCTTTCCATTGCACAGTACTTCTGTACTATGGCTGCCAAGTCAGCAAAGTGTGCTATGTCACGGCGACTTATGGCGTTGAGAATTCCCTTGTCCGTGCAATTTTGGCAAAAGAATAAGATTGCATCTTCCTCGCGACAGTCCTTAACCTTGTTCAATAGAAGGAGGAATCTGGCACAAAAGTGATGTACTGTCTCTTGGGGCTCTTGTCTAATATGGGAAAGATCACTTGTGTCTGGGTGGGTGGGTAGATTTAAGTCCAAACCCTGATCCGATCTGAGACCCAGGGGCAGAGGAGCTTTCGAGCTTGGTGGCTCGGACACCCGGATGCTGCCTAATTTTCCTGGCCTGCCGTCCGATTCTAGGTTTGGAGTCTGGGACATGTCCTCCCGTAAACGGGTATCCGGCTCGGAGAGCTCGGGAATCCAGACATAGTTTGTCCTCAAAATAGAGGAAGAATCGCTACATTGTTCCTCCACCACCGCTATTTGATGGGTGACCGGCGGAGAGTTAATCTCCCTTTGGTCGGGTTTAAGCCCGATCCGATCATAGTCTGTAGCGACTCCCAGGGCGGTGTTGCGATCCAAGAGCTCGTTCAAGGAGGAGAGCTCCATTCAATCCATTTGCTCGGTGAATTCCGAGCTGACGTGGAGGTGGTTCTTGATGACCTGAGAAGTCATCATCGGTGCAACGGCCGAACGGGCGGTCATGACAAAGTCGCCCAGCCGGAGAGTCTGGCCTACAGCTAGGGCTCCCCTAGAGGTGATGTTGTCCTTGACAACAAGGCGAGCCATCAAGCCTTATTGTGACGGCACACTAGAACTCTCAATGAAAGCACAAATGTCGGTGTCAAAACCGGCGGATCTCGGGTAGGGGGTCCCAAACCGTGCGTCTAAGGCTAATGGTAACAGGAGGCGGGGGACACGATGTTTACCCAGGTTCGGGCCCTCTCGATGGAGGTAATACCCTACTTCCTGCATGATTGATGTTGATGATACGAGTATTACAAAAGTTGATCTACCACGAGATCGTAGAGGCTAAACCCTAGAAGCTAGCCTATGATTATGATTGTTTTTGTCCTACGGACTAAACCCTCCGTTTTATATAGACACCGGAGGGGGCTAGGGTTACACAGAGTCGGTTACAGAGAAGGAGATCTACATATCTGAATTTCCAAGCTTGCCTTCCACGCAAAGGAGAGTCCCACCCGGACACGGGACGAAGTCTTCAATCTTGTATCTTCATAGTCCAACAGTCCGGCCAAAGTATATAGTCCGGCTGTCCGAGGAGCCCTTAATCTAGGAGTCCCTCAGCCTCGCCAGGTAGGCTCGCAAGGAGGCGGAGAGATCAAGGCAAGGGGTACCTCGTGAGGTGCTCATGACACAAGCCATGACGATCATGGCCGGGCGGGCGCCAGTCCGCACAGTGTCCTCGTTTCCTCTTTTGTGCAAAGGGGGCAAGTGCAGGCGCGGAGTACCGACGCATTAGGCAAAGGTTTCCATATTGGTGCAATGAGACCAAGACCAGCAGGACGGCAGGACGGAGGTCACCGTGGAGCCCAAGACAACGTCATCACCAACACCTTTGGCAGACGAAGACCACCTTTAGTCAGGATAGCTTGTACTAGCTGTCCCCTTTCAAAATGGCCGTTGTTGGATCCCTTCCCCCTCAATATTTGGGAAGAGGATCAGGGCCTCTATAAATAGGGCTAGCCACCACCATAGAGGGGACGAATTGATCCTCCTCAAGCACACCACCAAGCACAAGAACACCTCTCCTCGTGAGGCTGTTCTTCCCTTGTATTGTTCATCATCAGCCCAAGAGGCAATCCACCACACCACACACTCGATTAGGGTATTACACCACAACGGTGGCCTGAACCAGTATAAATCTTGTGTCTCTTGTGTTGTTCATCAATCTAGCTTAGGAACCGCGGCGAGGCTGAGGGCGTGTTTAAGTAGGGAGAAGATCTTCGTGCGCACCCCAGAGTTCGAACCTTAAGGGTTTTGCCGGAACCCGATATCCTACATTTGGCGCACCAGGTAGGGGTGCGCCGGAGCTCTTCCTTCCGTCAGCCCGCTCTCCACCGACACCGCGCTCGCCTCGCCCTCATGGTGGACAACGCGCCTCCGGCTCCGGTGGACGGCGCCAGCGTCGGGCCAGGGGGCTCCGAGCCTTGGCCCCCGCCTTACGTCAAGTGTAGTGGCCGCACAAGTTCAAGCCAGAGATGCCACCGCGCTACGACGGCGTGGCGGACCCGCTGGCTTTCTTGCTGGCGTACGAGGAGGCCGTCCCCAAGGCCGGAGGCGACAACAAAGTCATGGCCAACTGGTTTCCCATGGCCCTCACCGGCGTCCCACGCGCTTGGCTGCTCAACCTGCCGATATCTTCTATGGCCTCCTGGGAGGAGCTGCGCGACCTCTTCCTCACCCACTACGCGATGCCAGTGCCCCCGGTCATTGCAGCTTTCTAGGCTGCTCGCAGGCACCACGCTCGGACCACCACGCCAAGCCGTTCTTTCGTCAGATCGGCGCCGCCCTCGCACGGCAACGAGCTCCTCCGGGTTGGGCTTCACCCAAGGCCGACCTGACCTTGAACTTGGAAGATCACCCTGTCAACACCACCTGCTCGGGCGTGCTCCCAATGCTCTGCACGGCCACCATCTGCCAGGTGGCCATCACCAAGACCCTCATTGACGCTGGCGCCAGCCTCAACGTGCTCTCGGTCGAGGCCTTCAGCCTCCTCTTTGTACCACTGGAACGGCTCTGACCCAGCAAGCCCTTCTCGGGCGTCGGAGGCGGATCCTCCATCTCCCTGGGGCAGATCCACCTTCCTGTGACCTTTGGCACCCACGACAACTTCTGCAGGGAGCGGATCGACTTCGACATCACCCACATCGGCCTCCCGTACAATGCCATCCTCGGATCACCTTGGCTCAGTTCCTGGCAGCGACCCATCCGGCCTACAACATCATGAAGATGCTCGAGAGAAGTGGCGTCCTCACCGTAGCTGGAGACACCAATTAGGCTATGTTGGCACTCAAGCTTGCCATCAAGACCGCCGCAGCGGCACAGCCCACTGGCACGGACACCTCCAAGGCCAAGGGGGATGCACCGACCAAGAAGAAGCAGATGTTGACTCAGGACAAGGCGGAGACCAAGCATGTGCCAGTTGAGGAAGACGGGTCCTCGGGAGCCACCTTCACCATAGGTGCCAACCTTGAACCCGACCAAGAGGAGGTGTTGGTGAGGTTCTTGTGCTCGATCAAGGAGGTGTTCGTGTGGGAACCCACGCAGCTAGCGGGGGTCCCAAGGGAGGTGATTGAACATCATCTGAATGTGTGCCCCAATGTGCACCCCGTGAAGCAGAAAGCCAGGTGGCAGTCCACCGAGAAGCAGGCCTTCATCATCCAAGAAACACGTAAGCTGGAGGCAGCGGGTGTCATTCGCGAGGTCCGCTACCCCGAATGGCTGGCAAACCCCATTGTCGTGCCGAAAAAGGGAGGAAAGGAGCGCATGTGCGTCGACTTCACCAACCTCAGCAAGGCCTGACCTCAAGATCCATTCCCGCTCCCCCGCATTGACCAGATTGTGGACTCCATGGCCGAGTGTGACCTGCTATGTTTCCTAGATGCGTCTTCAGGTTATCACCAAATCAAGATGACAGTGCAAGACGTACAGAAGACAACCTTCCTGACCCCATGTGTGGTGTACTGCTACACTTGCATGCTGTTCGGGTTGCACAACGCAGGCACGACCTTCCAGCGGCTAATGCACATCGCCTTGGGCTGGAAGCTCGAGAAAAATGCCGAGGCCTACGTCGACGACATTGTGGTAAAATCTTGGGAGGCAAGGACCTTGATCCAGGATTTGGAAGAGACCTTTGCGAGCCTCCTCCAGGTGGACCTACGGATCAACCCGGAGAAGTGCATGTTCGGCGTCCCTTCAGGCAAGCTGTTGGGCTTCCTCGTGTCCCATAGAGGGATCGAGGCCAACCCAGAGAAGGTCAAGGCAATTGAAGACATGAGTCCACCGCAAACCCTTAGAGAAATGTAGAAGCTCGCCGGCCGCGTGACTGCGTTAGGACGCTTCATCTCTAAGCTGGGCGGACGTGCCCTGCCGTTCTTCAAGTTGACGAAGAAGAAGGGCCCATTTGAGTGGACATAGGAGGCCGACCAAGCATTTCAAGACCTCAAGAAATATCTGACCAGCCCTCCGGTGATGGTGGCGCCGCGCCCTCTCGAGTCCTTGGTACTCTACCTCGCCGCCACTCCCTACTCCACCAGTGCAGCCCTGGTACCGGTTCGGGAGGAACGCCAGGCCAAGGCCGCATCACGCCCAGCCACGATCTCAGCCGTGGCGGTGCAAGACCAAGAAGGCCTCGCGAGGACCACGACCTCGGCAGCCGGAGACCAGCCTCACCAGGAAAACGCCTCCAGGGCTGAAGAGGCTGCACCAGGCAACCAGGGGCCGGGGGCTCCATCGCCTCAGGAAGCGTCTCAACCTCCAGAGGGCACAGGCCTCGTCAGCACACCCATGCTCGTCGAGCATCCGGTGTACTTCGTCAGCACGGTGTTGCGAGACGCAAGGGCATGATACCCCATGCCTCAGAAGCTCTTACTCGCGCTCTTGGTGGCCTCACGTAAGCTGTGGCACTACTTTCAAGGTCACCCCATCAAGGTCTTCTCGGCCTACCCACTGGAAAGGGTACTCAGGAGCCCCAACTCTGCTGGAAGGGTCGCCGAATGGAACATCGAGTTGCAAGCATTTCAGTTGGAGTTCAGCACAACCAGGGTCGTCAAGGGAGTTGCGCTTGCTGATTTTGTGGCAGAATGGACAGAAGCACCTGGGCTCAAGGCGGGCGAGGATCGGTCTCTCCCCCCAGGAAGCGAGGCACCAGATGGCGGGGTCATGTACTTCGATGGAGCATTCTCGCGGCAGGGTGCGGGGCCTGGTGCAGTGCTTATATCCCCCACTCAGGACAAGCTCTACTACGTCGTATAGCTCTGTTTCCAGCAGGGCGAGAAGGTCTCCAACAACATAGCTGAATATGAGGCCCTCATAGCAGGCCTGAAAGCTGCAGCAGCACTGGGAGTAAAGCGCCTCGTCATCAAGGGCGATTCACAACTCCTCGTCAACTTCTCCAACAAGGTGTATGAGCCAAGGGACGAGCACAAGGAGGCATATCTTGGGGAAGTACGCAAGATGGAGAAGTAGTTTTGGGGGCTGGAGTTGTAGCATGTGCCCCGCCAAAAGGGCCTCCAGGCGGCCTCAGAAGCCTGGCGTTTTTGAGGAACGGCTCTTCAAGCCATCGGCGGCACCGTCACTTTCAAGCACAGCACAGCCTTGGGAAGAACTCCCTCAGCCACCTGCCACAGGAGCCCCGGCATGTGGCCTGACCTCGGGAGCACGCTTACTCTTGGCGCTGGAGCCTTAGGAGGGATGCTGGACCAGGGAATTCAAGGACTACCTGATGCAATGGACGCTACCAGAGAAGGAGGAGGACGCAGAACGCGTGGCCCGACATGCCACGGCCTACTGCATCCAAGATGGTGAGTTATACCGGAAGCGGCCAAATGACATTTCCCTACGTTGCATCTACAGGGAATAGGGGAAGGAATAGCTGGCTGACATACATGATGGACATTGCGGACATCACTCATCATCATGGACCCTCGTTGGCAAGGCGTTTCGCAGCGGGTTCTACTTGCCTACGGCACTCAACGACGCGATCGAGCTGGTGAAGTCCTGCGAAGCCTGCCAATTCTATGCCAAACAGATTCATCAGCCAGCTCAGGGCCTGCAGACCTTCCCGCTCTTGTGGCCATTCGTGGTCTGGGTGCTGGATATCTTGGGCCAGTTTCCTCGAGCGCCTAGGGGCTACCGCTACCACTACGGCACCATCGACAAGATCACCATGTGGGCAGAGGTGGAAGCCGTCCGCACCATCCCAGCCGTTTCCGTGGTCAATTCATCAAGGTCCTCGTGAGGCGGTTTGGGGTCCCTAATCGCAGCATCACCGACAACGGTTCGTAGTTCACCAGCAATCTCTTCAAAACTTATTGTGCTAACCTTGGAACGCAGATATGCTACTCTTCGGTGGCGCGCCCTCGGAGTAACGGCCAGGCCGAACGCGGCAACGCGCAGGTCCTGAGGGGCCTCAAGACTAGGACCTTCAAGAAGAAACTGGATGCCTGCGGCAGGGGCTGGTACGACGAGCTCCAGCCCGTGTTGTGGTCCATCCGCACTACCGCCACCAAGACAACTGGTGAGAACCTGTTCTTCCTCGTCTACAGAGCAGAGGCGGTCCTCCCTCATGAGGTCAGGCGTCACTCCATGCGGGTCCTAGCATTTGATGAGGCGCAACAGTACGCCATGCGGGGGATGGACCTCGTGCTCGGGGAGGAGCCCCGACATGAAGCCACACCGCGAGAAGCAAGATACCAGCAGGTGTTGCGGCGGTATCATTATCGCAACATCCGCCCCAGGACTCTCGAGGTAGGTGACCTCGTACTCAGGCGGGTGCTCTCCAGGGAAGGGCTGCATAAGCTCTCGCCCATGTGGGAGGGCCCGTTCAAGGTTGTCCATGTTTCCAGACCTAGCGCCGCGCGCCTGGAGACTCAGGAGGGGGTACCCATCCCAAACGCATGGAACATCCAGCATCTTCGGAAGTTTTACCCCTGAAGAAAGGCCTAGTGCCTGTGAAGAAGGCCCGGTGCCTGTGAAGTTCACCGCCCGAAGAAAGGCCCGGTGCCAGTGAAGAAGGCCCAGTGCCTGTGAAGCTCGCCGCCTGTGACACTCTCACGTAATAATGAGTAGGGGTTGTACACGCCCCGGAGTCTCCGGAGTGCCGCCCTCGGGCCTCGGGGGCTCCCGCCCACGCCCAGTGGCAGCACTTAGCTCCACGCTGGTAAGAAGATGTCGAAGACTAGACTAGGTGCGAGACGCGGCTTTTCATTTGCTTTCTGCAGTTGGCTTGTTCTCCCTTGTTTGAACCTATATTGAAGTTGCTTCTAGTGTTATTTGCCGTCTTCTACCCCTGTTCTCTGTTCTCAGCTTTTGTCTGACTCATTCTCTCTCGCAAACCTCGCGAGGGGGCTGCACGGGCACCCTCGTGAGCCCTTCCTCTCTTAATTTTTGTGAGGCTCTCTCGTTCGACTTCACAGCGGGAGCACCACTCCCAGTCCATGCCCCTCGGGCATCACGACACAAAGCACCGGGCCATGGCCGGCTACCCTCAAAACCAAGGTTCAGAAATGCTTCTCCCAACAGATTTTCTTGCAGCTCTTAAGGCGCCCGGCGAGGCCTCAAGCAGGCACCTCGTGAGGAGGAAACTATTGCAAACGTCCGGAGCTAAGTTGTTCCTACGCGTAGACACATAACAACGACACCATAACACAGCACAGGAATAATAAATGCAGTACGATAATTAGGGGATCATAGCCTGTTGCACACCCCCACGGGCCCCCATACTTCTCTCTCTTGATGCAGGAAAAGGAGGAAAACAAAATAAAAGCAATGCGCACCTTGCAATAGCTCGTGAGGAGGAATCTGCATCGTCCTCCTGAGGTCGATCAGACTCCGCCTCACGCTTCACCGGAGTGCGGCGATGGGACGACCCGCTACCGCCCTGGAAGCCGACGTGGTGGGGTGGTGGCTGGTCGCGGCCACGCTGGAGGAATTGTCGCTGGAGGAGGAGCCACTGAAGCTCGACGAGCTGCGGTCGCCGCCGGGAGCGGGTTCGCCTTCGCCCTCGTCACGGCTGTATCCATCATCGTCTTCAGGGCAGCACCCAACACGGCGGCCATCTTCTCCAAACACCCTCATGTAGAGGGTCGCGTCGCCATCATACTTGAAGTGGAGGGTGCACTGCCTTCCTAGGCCATCCGCGCAGGCCAACGTCTGCCAGCCCCGGGTCAGGGCTACATTGCCGGCAACGGAGATCTCCACCGTGATCCACGAGGCCCTGCTATAGCAGTCGTCCGCCTACAACCAGAGCTCGCCGGGGCGAGCGGCCAGCAGTTCACCAGCGAAGAAGCGAGGGAGCTGTAGCCGGTTGCCGGCCGGGTTGTCCGACCACACAACAAACTCCGGCAGCCCCTCTGCCGAATGGAAGCGCGGCCAGGGAGGCCGCGCAGCCACGGCACGCCTTCCCCCACCAACTGGGTTGTGATACGTCTCCAACGTATCTATAAATTATGAAGCATTCATGCTATTATATTATCTGTTTTGGATGTTTATGGGCTTTATTATACACTTTTATATTATTTTTGGGACTAACCTATTAAATGGAGGCCCAGCCCATATTGTTGTTTTCTTGCCTATTTCAGTGTTTCGAAGAAAAGGAATATCAAACGGAGTCCAAACGGAATGAAACCTTCGGGAGTGTTATGTTTGGAATAAAAGTGATCCAAGAGACTTGGAGTTAAAGTAAAGGAAGCTTCGAGGTGGCCAGGAGGGTGGGGGCACCCCCTCCCTACTGGGTGCGCCCCCTATCTCGTGGGCCCCTCGAGGCTCCCCCGACCGACTTCTTTTGCCTATATATTCCCATATACCCTAAAAACATCGAAGCAAACAATATATCGGGGGTTCCGCCGCCGCAAGCCTCTGTAGCCACCAAAAAGCCCTCGGGAGCCCGTTCCGGCACCCTGCCGGAGGGGAGGTCCCTCACCGGTGGCCATCTTCATCATCCCGGCGCTCTCCTTGGCGAGGAGGGAGTAGTTCACCCTCAGGGCTGAGGGTACGTACCAGTAGCTATGTGTTTGATCTCTCTCTCTCTTGTTCTTGAGGTGGTACGATCTTGATGCATCGCGAGCTTTGCTATTATAGTTGGATCTTATGATGTTTCCCCCTTCTATTCTCTTGTAATGTATTGAGTTTTCCCTTTGAAGTTATCTTATCGGATTGAGTCTTTAAGGATTTGAGAACACTTGATGTATGTTTTGGTGATCAACTTGCGGGTTCCGCCCATGAACCTATGCATAGGGGTTGGCACACGTTTTCGTCTTGACTCTCCGGTAGAAACTTTGGGGCATTCTTTGAAGTACTTTGTGTTGGTTGAATAGATGAATCTGAGATTTTCTGATGCATATCGTATAATCATGCCCACGGATACTTGAGGTGAAAATGGAGTATCTAGGTGACATTAGGGTTTGGGTTGATTTGTGTCTTAAGGTGTTATTCTAGTATGAACTCTATGATAGATTGAATGGAAAGAATAGCTTCATGTTATTTTACTACGGACTCTTGAATAGATAGAACAGAAAGGATAGCATTGAGGTTGTTTTGTACCCTACCATAATCTCTTTGTTTGTTCTCCGCTATTAGTGGCTTTGGAGTGACTCTTTGTTGCATGTTGAGGGATGGTTATATGATCCAATTATGTTATTATTGTTGAGAGAACTTACACTAGTGAAAGTATGAACCCTATGCCTTGTTTCCTACCATTGCAATACCGTTTACGCTCACTTTTATCATTAGTTACCTTGCTGTTTTTATATTTTCAAATTGCAAAAACTTATATCTACCATCCATATTGCACTTGTATCACCATCTCTTCGCCGAACTAGTGCACCTATAAAATTTACCATTGTATTGGGTGTGTTGGGGACACAAGAGACCCTTTGTTATTTGGTTGCAGGGTTGCTTGACAGAGACCATCTTCATCCTACGCCTCCCATGGATTGATAAACCTTAGGTCATCCACTTGAGGGAAATTTGCTACTGTCCTACAAACGTCTGGACTTGGAGGCCCAACAACGTCTACAAGGAGAAGGTTGTGTAGTAGACATCAAGCTCTTTTCTGGCGCCGTTACCAGGGAGGTGAGTGCTTGTAGGTAACTCTTTAGATCTTGCAATCGAATCTTTTTGTTTCTTGTTTTATCACTAGTTTAGTTTATAAAAGAAAACTACAAAAAATGGAATTGAGTTTGCCTCGTACGCTTCATCTTTTTAATATCTTTCGTGAGAAGGATGGAAAGCAAAATTGTTCTCAATTGCTAGAAGAAGAATGCATTAAAATGCTTGGCACTATATCTTTGAATGACGAGCATGATTGCAATGTTGTTAGTATGAACTCTTTGAATATCCATAGTACTAATGATGATTTCACTAGTTATGATGAAAATGTCTCCTTTAAGCATGTCGATTTTTGTGGAGTACATTGGGTTTGCAAGTACACACCAAATAGGGAAAATATATATTGCAAGAGGCATAAGCATTTAGAAACTAAATGGTTGCAAGAAAGGCTTAATGTTAGTGCTGAAAATTTAAAATATCTTTGTTGTACTTGTGAACTTTGCAATGAGCATGGTCATTTAAATCTCCGGTGCAAATTGTTTCATGATTGAATTGTGTCCAAAAATTGTGATGGATTGATTTCCCTTGCGCATCATAATGAACTTAGTTTGCTTTTGGGTTATGAAGAATTGAAACGTGCAACTAAGCTTATTCCAGCATTTAACCTTGAGGAATTCCTTGATATTGATCTAGAGGATATTTATTTGTATTGTGCGGTGAATTGCATTTAAAATCCTTATATTGCCAATTACATATAGAAAAGAAAGCAAATAGAAAATGAAGAGAATACTAATGAAAGGGAAGATACTTCCCAATATCCTTCTATTATTTCTTATGATGAATCAGGTAACGAGGAGGAGCTTTCTTTTCAACCAATCTCATCAATAAGGAGCTCAGAGAAGAAGGTTGAACCCACACATAATGTGAAGAATAAAAAGAAAAACCGGAGAAGCAAAGGTAAAAAGGTATCCCTCCCAAATGATGCTGCTCGTACTACTCATTGTGATGATGATAATTGCTATACTATTGGTGCTATCCATACTATTAATGATGAGAGTGATTATGCTTATGATATGAAAAGGCCCAAGCTTGGGGAAGCTATGTTTGATGAGGATGAAATATTTGAGAATATATTTGCTGAAATTAATGTTTGTCCCAAGCTTGGGGATGCTTTGTTTAATGAATATGATATTTTTAGCCTCCCAAGTTTTGATATGCAAAGTTGTTATGATGATAGCATGCCTTATACCTATGATCATTACATTGATGAAAGTGGGTTTGGAAGAGTGTCGACTTTAGGAAGTAGTTATGCCACTATTTTGGAGGATGTTGAATCTTATTGTGATGAATATGAAAGAGGATTTGGAAGAGTGTAAACTTTATTTAGTGATGATTCCACTATCTTGGGAGAGGTTTCAATCTATTATGATGAGAACGAAGTTGCTACTTATGATGATTATTGTGATGTAACTTATGCTATAAAAAGTAATGATGATTATATTTATAAAACTTGTCATGATTATGATTACCCTTTTTCTGTACATTACTCTTATAATATGGAAACAATTTATTGTATTCAAGTCTCTTATGATACTCCCACTATTCCGAATGAGAAGGATTTTGCTTATGTGGAGAGTACTAAATTTTCTATGCTTGTAGATCATGAAAAGAATGCTTTATGTGCTGGTTATATTGTTGAATTAATTCATGATGCTACTGAATATTATTATGAGGGAGGAACATATGCTTGTAGGAATTGCAATAATGTCAAGTTTCCTCTCTATGTGCTTAAAGTTTTGAAGCTATGCTTGTTTTATCTTCCTATGCTAGTTGATTATTGTTCCCATAAGTTGTTTGCTCAAAAAATCCCTATTGCATAAGAAGTGGGTTAGACTTAAATGTGCTATTCATATGCTTCATGATGCCCCCATTATGTTTCAATTCTTATCTTTTATGTGAGCATCATTGTCATCATCATGCCTAGCTAGAATGGCATTAAAGAAAAGCGCTTGTTGGGAGACAACCCAATATTTACCTTTACTGTCTTTGTGTGTCCACATGATTATTCTACTGTAGTAATCATGTTTTATAGCTTTTGTTTCAATAAAGTGCCAAGTAAGACCTTTAGGATAGCTTACGGTGATAGTTGTGTTGATCCTGCTGAAAATCAGAAACTTCTGCACCCGGTAAATTAGTTGTGATAATTCACAGAAATGCGCTAATGATCTGATTCATTTTGCTTTGGATTGGTACACAAATTTCTTAGGACTTCCTAATTTTTTAGTATTTTTAGAGTTCCATAAGTATACGTTTGATACAGATTACTACAGACTGTTCTGTTTTTGACAGATTCTATTTTCTATGTGTTGTTTGCTTATTTTGATGAATCTATAAGTAGTATCGGCGGGTATGAACCATATAGAAGTTGGAATACAGTATATATTACACCAATATGAATTTATAATGAGTTCATTACAGTACCTAAGTGGTGGTTTTATTTTCTTATACTAACGGAGCTTACGAGTTTTCTGTTGAGTTTTGTGTTGTGAAGTTTTCAAGTTTTGGGTAAAGATTCGATGGACTATGGAATAAGGAGTGGAAAGAGCCTAAGATTGGGGATGCCCAAGTCACCCCAAGGTAATATGCAAGGACAAGCAAGAGCCTAAGCTTGGGGATGCCCCGGAAGGCATCCCCTCTTTCGTCTTCGTCCATCGGTAACTTTACTTGGAGCTACATTTTTATTCACCACATGATATGTGTTTTGCTTGGAGCATCATTTTATTTTGTTACTATTTGATTGATGTTATTTAGAATAATGTTTTGCATCTTTATTTTCAATAAAAATGTCAAGGATAGCCTTTACCATGCTTATTTTGCCAGTATACATGTTGCTGTTTGAAAACAGAAAGTTTACCGTTGTTGCAAAAATTCCCTAGAAAAGTAAGAGAATGGTATAATGTTGAAACTTTTCGCATAATAAGCTCTGATAAATTTACTACAGTGGGAATTTTCTATCATAAGTTTTGGAGTTAGGGAAGTATTGATACTCTTGCATTCTTAACAGACTGTATTGTTTTGGCAGATTGCTCTTATGATTGCATTGTTTGCATATGTTTGCTTGTTTAATGATTCTATTTGAGGATAGGAGTATTAAATATGCAGAGACATTTAGTATGCAATGTTGAATAATAATTTTAGTGGTTTGTTACAATAGAAAATGATAAGGTTTTTGCATTGGTTTATACTAACTTATCTCACGAGTTCTTGTTCAGTTTGGTGTGGATGAAGCTTTCGAGATTTAGGAAACCGAGGTATAAAAGGAATTCAGGAGACACAAAAGCTCAAACTTGGGGATGCCCAAGGCACCCCAAGATAATATTTCAAGAAGTCTCAAGCATCTAAGCTTGGGGATGCCACGTTAGGCATCCCACCTTTCTTCTTCAACAACTATCGGTTAGTATCAGTTGAGCCTAAGTTTTTGCTTCTTCACATGAGTTGTGCTATCCTTGCAATGTCATTTTATTTTGTTTTGCTTGCTGTTTGAATACAATACCAAGATCTGAAATTCTATAATCAGTGAGAGTCTTCACATAGTTACATAATCATTTAGCTACTCATTGATCTTCACTTATATCTTGATGGAGTAGTTTGTCATTTACTCATGTGCTTCACTTATATCCTATGAGTAAATGGTTGAATGAGTTGAATGTCATAAATCTGAAATTATATATGTTTCATTTTCTTATCACATGGGGAGTAATGACTTCACATCTAAGAAGTAGAGGTTGTAAATTTATTGAAGGTTAGAAAGCATTGTATTGGTCATTTGAACAATTCATGAAAGAATATTGGACATCTTTTATAATTGTGAGCACTCATTAAGTATGTCATGCTAAAGAGTTGATGTTGGACAAGGAAGACAATGTAATGGGTTATGTTTTCTCACATCTCAGTTAAAGTATATTGTCATGGATCATTCAAACATCTTGAGCTTGCCTTTCCCCCTCATGCTAGCCAAAATTCCTTGCACCAAGTAGAGATACTACTTGTGCTTCCAAATATCCTTAAACCCAGTTTTTAACATGAGTGTCCACCATACCTACCTATATGAGGTATTTACCTGCCGTTCCAAGTAAATTTGCATGTGTCAAACTCTAAACCTTCAAACAATAATCTATTTTGTATGCCCGAATCGCTCATGTAGCGACTAGGGCCAGTCAGTATCTTCCATGCTAGGTGGGTTATTCTCAAGATGAGTGGACTCCGCTCATCATTCACGAGAAAAATGGCTGGTAACCGGGATGCCCGGTCCCATGATCAAAAAGATCAAAATCAAATCAAAAATAATTGCAAACAAAACTCCCCCAGGACTGTTGTTGGTATGGCCGGTACCCCGTTGCTTCGGATGGCCGTGGAGTCTTATTGTTGGTGGAGGGGGAGTAAAAACTTTACCATTCTTTTTGGGAACCGCCTATAATGTATGTAGTATGGAAGATATTGGGAACTCTTGGTTGTTATGTTGACAATGAGATCATACCTCTCAAAATTATTTATCTCTATTTCAAAATCGAGCTCTGGCACCTATGCAAATCCCTGCTTCCCTCTCCGAAGGGCCTATCTTTTACTTTTATGCAAGAGTCAAGGTGATCTTCACCTTTCCCTTTTTCATTTTATCCTTTGGCAAGCACCTCATGTTGGAAAGATCCTGATATATATATCTAATTGGATGTAAGTTAGCATGAACTATTATTGTTGACATCACCCAAAGGTGAATACGTTGGGAGGCAAAACTATAAGCCCCTATCTTTCTCAGTGTCCAATTAAAACTCCATAACCATAAGTATTGCGTGAGTGTTAGCAATTGTAGAAGACTATATGATAGTTGAGTATGTGGAGTTTGCTAAATCAAAGCTCTAACATAGACCCTTCCTGAAAATAGGATGAATTGTAATTGTTTGATGACTAAGAATGAAGTTCGCTAGTTTTCAAGAAAGTTTATGGTCTATGCTTTAACATGTGAATAGCTTGTTACATGATCTTGAGAAGCTTTATGAGATGAACTACTATTATGACATATAATCATGCTAAAAAGGTGATTGAAATTATCATTGATCAAACTTGTGCACCTGATAGCATTCACACTTCATAAATTCTTTATTTTATCATTTACCTACTCGATGACGAGCAGGAATTAAGCTTGGGGATGCTGATACGTCTCCAACGTATCTATAATTGATGAAGCATTCATGATATTATATTATCTGTTTTGGATGTTTATGGGCTTTATTATACACTTTTATATTATTTTTGGGCCTAACCTATTACCTGGAGCCCCAGCCCATATTGTTGTTTTCTTGCCTATTTCAGTGTTTCGGAGAAAAAGAATACCAAATGGAGTCCAAACGGAATGAAACCTTCAGGAGCATTATTTTTGGAACGGAAGCGATCCAGGAGACTTGGAGTTGAAGTCAAGGAAGCTTCGAGGTGGCCCCGAGGGTGCCCCCCCTACTGGGCAAGCCCCCTGTCTCATGGGCCCCTTCAGGTCCCCCGACCGACTTCTTTCGCCTATATATTCCCATATGCCCTAAATACATCGAAGCGAACAATAGATCGGGAGTTCGGCTGCCGCAAGACTCTATAGCCACCAAAAACCTCTCGGGAGCCCGTTCCGGCACCCTGCCAGAAGGGGCGTCCCTCACCGGTGGCCATCTTCATCATCCCAGCGCTCTCCATGACGAGGAGGGAGTAGTTCACCCTCGGGACTGAGGGTATGTACCAGTAGCTATGTTTTTGATCGATCTCTCTCTCTCTCTCTCTCTCTCTCTCTCTCTCTCTCTCTCTCTCTCTCTCTCTCTCTTGTTCTTGAGGTGGTATGATCTTGATGTATCGTGAGTTTTGCTATTATAGTTGGATCTTATGATGTTTCTCCCCTTCTACTCTCTTGTAATGGATTGAGTTTTCCCTTTAAAGTTATCTTATCAGATTGAGTCTTTAAGGATTTGAGAACACTTGATGTATGTTTTGGTGATCAACTTGCGGGTTCCGCCCATGAACCTATGCATAGGGTTTGGCAGACGTTTTCGTCTTGACTCTCCGGTAGAAACTTTGGGGCACTCTTTGAAGTACTTTGTGTTGGTTGAATAGATGAATCTGAGATTGTGTGATACATATCGTATAATCATGCCCACGGATACTTGAGGTGACAATGGAGTATATAGGTGACATTAGGGTTTTGGTTGATTTGTGTCTTAAGGTGTTATTCTACTATGAACTCGATGATAGATTGAACGGAAAGAATAGCTTCATGTTATTTTACTACGGACTCTTGAATAGATAGAACATAAAGGATAGCTTTGAGGTGGTTTCGTACCCTACCATAATCTCTTTGTTTGTTCTATGCTATTAGTGGCTTTGGAGTGACTCTTTGTTACATGCTGAGGAATGGTTATATGATCCAATTATGTTACTATTGTTGAGAGAACTTGCACTAGTGAAAGTATGAACCCTATGCCTTGTTTCCTACCATTGCAATACCATTTACGCTCACTTTTATCATTAGTTACCTTGCTGTTTTTATATTTTCAGATTACAAAAACTTATATCTACCATCCATATCGCACTTGTATCACCATCTCTTCGCCGAACAAGTGCACCTATACAATTTACCATTGTATTGGGTATGTTGGGGACACAAGAGACTCTTTGTTATTTGGTTTCAGGGTTGCTTGAGAGAGACCATCTTCATCCTATGCCTCCTACGGATTGATAAACCTTATGTGATAGCCTGATTTTTGGCCCTTTCTTTTTCTTTTGTTTATCCGTGGTTTTTGCCTGAGTTTTCTTTTTCCGTGGCTTTGTGGTCTGGAAACTGAAGAAGATGACCTCTTCTTTGCTTCCAAAGTGGCTTGTCATATCCAAATGTTTCCCTAGACCCTGTGATTTCCACCCTAGCCCAAATCCCAATATTCTTTTTATTGGGAATATTCCTTTTCTATTAAAGGAGTAACTCCAATTGCCCTAGGTTATGAAGTAACCTATATTTCCATCACTCCTAAAATTCCCAAATAATTCTCATAAATTGTTTGGGTCATATCTTTATCAAATATGGCAAAAAAATCATTGCCATGTTAAAAAATAATTCTCCAATAATTCTTTTCCTATTCTTCCCTGAATGGCACTTTGTGAAGGAAGTGTCATTTATATTTCTCGTATTGATTCCCAACCTTTTTGGGAATGTTTATATGTCTATATAATTGCCCCATGCACAAGTTCAAATTTATTTGCCTAGCCAATCTTCCTCAGTGAATTTTCAAAGTTTCTGTCCAACAGAAGGCCTTGTGAAGGAAGTACTAGCTAGGAGTACCCAAATGAGTTGAACTTTTGCACACTCCATAATGTGCTCATATTAACCCCTTCCACCAATTTGTAGCCCCATCCAATCATCTATGTGAGCACAGGAGTAAATCTTAGTTTCTGGCAATATTTTCAGGTTGTGAAGCAAGTATATTTTATATTATTTCAAAAATCCTGATAAATTACCAGATCATTCTTATTCCCATAAAACATCTCTCCACCCATTTTGGCATCATTGCATTGAGCTATTTGACCACCATAATTATTTCAAGTTTCTGGTCAGTAGAGATGTTTGTGAAGCAAGTTGTCGGTGTACTAGAATAGGGGTACCCTAGTACCCCGAACTTGTGCACGGGCAGTTGCAGCACCTCGCGGCAAGGCTTGCCGGGCGACCGCCAAGATCCTCCGTGGTTCCTTTGGAGCCATTTAAGAACAAAATATTTAAGCCCAGGAGACAAGGCCCCGGCAAGAGGAGCTTGCCGGGAAGGCCAACCAAGGCATTTCAAGGAACTTGCCGCGACGCGCCGCGCGTCCCGGCAAGGCCCGGTGAGCGACAAGCTTCCGGACCCGACAAGGCAACGGTAGCGGCAAGGCGCTTGCCGCAGCAGGCGTCCACTCTGTGCCCACGCTCCGGCGCATCCACCAACATGTCGCTCTATGAGACTTTCCAGGCGCGCGTGGCAGGAGGCTGTGCAGCCAGCGGTACACGGTGGCATGCGAAGCGGACAAGATTGCCATCGTGGCGAGCGGTGGCGCCCCTGACGGTCCTTTTCTGCACTGTTTGGGCTACACAGACGGGCATTTAATGCCCTTGTCCCCTGCCGTCAGGGTTAGGTAGGAAACACTGTACAAGTAACTGTACCAACCACCTCTCTTTTTACATTTGTACCCTTGTTTACGTTGCCACCAGTCAGTGACCCCTTGAGCATATAAAAGGAGGCCCATGCGCAACGTAAGAGGGGTTCGGATCATTCGGAAGCCAGAAAAACACTTAGCTCTCTCTCGAGCAAGAACACAATACAATCAAACAAGCAGCAGTAGGAGTATTATCTCTCCAGAGAGCTCCGAAGCTGGGTAAACTGCTCGTGTGCTTCGCCTCGATCCGCTCTTTGTGCGACCTCCGCCCCCGCTGAACCAAAAGGGGCCACGGTCCGCCGGCCCCATAGGTGTTCGTGGATCAGTTTCCCCGACATCTTTGGCGCGCCAGGTAGGGGGCGTTGAGGCTGTGTGAACCTGATCCGGCGTCCACACGAGCTAGATCTTCATTTTCTTCATCAACATGCCACCGAAGAAGAAGGCTTCGGAGCCAGCTGTTCCGTCCACATCGATCCCACCGCCACCGGAGCAAACGGGTGATGGGGTAGACGTCGGCGGAAGGACGGACGTCGACGAGGAAGCTCATGACGTTGCCAGGTCCAAGGGCAAGGCGGCGCAGACCTCGACGTCCGCGCTTGTTCCGCGCCCATCTCAGGAGGCGTGGGACCGACAGCGTCATGGTACTCGCAGTACCATATGTTTGTTGGGCCAAGATCAAGCTGGTGGATCCCGGGGCGCTCAAGACCATCATGCACGCCAGCGTACCAGCACGAGCGAGACACGGTCGCCCGGACGGGATGATGCTCCTTCTAACATAGTTAGAAGTCCGAGCACATCCCGCTCCTCGCGCCGTCCGCCACTGCCACCCACCACTCTGGCAGAAGCTTTGGCGCGAGCTCAACTGCTCCTGGATTACCCTCCGACGTCGGACAAGATCAACGAATGGAGGGCCACCATTCAGAGTCTCATCGGCTGCGCCAACGGCGACACTCAACGGCAGCCGAGCGCGTCGCTGCCGTGGCAGGGTTGCCAAGCGCGAGCCGGTGGCGACGAAACTGGTGGAGGTGCAACCACCATGCAATCACCACCCCGAAGGCCAAGATCGTCGACTCGCCGGATCCACCTCGACAGCGACTCCACCGCATCGTCGGATCCACGAGCTCGTCGCGATCAGCGCCAATTTCTTCACGATCGACAGCAAGAAGACGCTTGTACTCGCATCGAGCGCCCAAGAGAAGCGCGACATCAATCCGACAAGCGCGCTGGGCCTTCTGTTGACATGCATGCGCCAGGGGAACCAGGCGATCTACCGTACGCGGTAGGTTGCCCTGCGTTCACTCGTGTGCTGCGGCAAGTCTAGTGGCCTAGCACGAAGAACTTCAAGCCAGACGTACCGGAGAAGTACGACGACAAGACGCATCCGTCGGAGTTCCTGAGCATCTACACCATTGCGGTGCAGGCTGCCAGGAGACAGGACGACAAGATCCTTGCCAACTACTTCCCGCTGGTGCTCAAGCCCAACGTCAGATCCTGGCTCATGCACTTGCTGGACAACTCCATATCCTCTTGGGCCTATCTATGCCATCAGTTTGTCGGCGCCTTCACAGGCGGCCACAAGCCTCATGGCCAAGAGAGTGACCTTCATCTGCTCGCCCAGAAGGAAGGAGAACCCCTGCGCAAGTACATTCAGAGATTCGGCAGTGTACAGCACAACATCCTAGACGTCCACCCTGCCGCGGTGATCAGCGCGTTCCATCAGAACATGCGAAACCGCAGGATGCGGGAGGAAATGGCGATGTGCAAGATCAGAGACGTCAGTGAGCTATATGCCCTGGCCGACAAGTGTGCATGTGCTGAGGAAGGGAGGAGACTCCCCGGAGAGAACATAGGAGCAGGAGGATCTGACAGTGAAGATGCAGCCCCGGCAAGGAAAAACCGGCGGCGAAATAATAGGAAGAAGAAAGGCAAAGAGGTGCTAGTCATCGAGCAGTCCGACAACGGTGGTGGCGCCAAGAAAGCCAAAGCTGGTGACTCTGGCAAGGAGATTACCGCAGAGGCTATGGCGGTCGCCGACAAGCAAGACGACACCAACAAGCAGTACTGCAAGATCCACCGCACCAAGGGCCATGACCTCCAGAGCCGCAAGAAGGTCGAGCAGCTTGTTGAGAAACAGAAAGCTGAATACGAGCGGCGTGACAAGGAGAAAGCCCAGGAAGGTGCTGGAGGATCCGGCAAGAAACATCCCGGCCGAGGAGGACACCGCGGCAAGGCCAAGCAGCGGCAAGGAGACAGACCTCCTCGCGGCCGCGACAAGGATGAAGATGACGACGACGATGAAGACATGGATGGTGAGGAGACTAATGAGCAGGAATTCCAGAAAGCCACAGAGGTCCTGTGCGTTGACGGCGGTGCTTCTCTGCATACTTCGCAGCGCCAGCTCAAGCAGTGGGTGCGGGAAGTTAATGCAGCAGAACCACCCGTCGAGTCACGCAAGCCTCTGAAATGGTCCAGCACGCCTATCACCTTTGATATTGAGGACCACCCTGATCGCATAACTGCAGTCGGGTGCTTGTCGATGTTGCTTTCACCAACTATCCGCAACCTCAAGGTCACTAACATGTTAGTTGACGGCGGGGCCGGCTTGAACCTGATCTCCTCCGCGGTGCTCCAGAAACTCCAGATCCCTGACAGTGAGCTCGAAGAAACCGGTACATTTCAAGGAATCAACTCGGGAAGGAGCAAGCCGAAGGGAAAGATCACGTTGCCGGTAACATTTGGCAGCGAATTGAACTTCAGGACAAAGAGGGTCACTTTTGACGTTGCTGACTTCCCATTGCCTTACAATGGGATACTCGGCCGTCAAGCACTCGCCAAATTCATGGCAGCCTCTCACTATGCCTACAACATGCTGAAGATGCCAGGCCCGATAAGTTTCATCTCTGTCCCTGGCGACAAGAAGGATGCTCTGATCTGCGCCGACAAGATCTACTTGGAAGCAACAGCCGCAACAGATCGCAAATCACTTGCCACTGAAGCTCCCGGGGCGAAGAAGAAGACCAAGTCCGGCAAGAGCTCTGATGCCCAATCCGGCAAGCGCACCTCTTCGGAGTGCTGCGCTACCGTCGAGGACGCACCATCGAGCTCCACCAGCAAGTGTAAGATGGCAATGGCAGCTCCACCTAAGACCAAGAAGGTGCCCGCCAAGGAGGACGGCGCTGGTGGTACCTTCACCATCAGTGCCACTCTCGACCCTAAATAGGAAAGCGCGCTCGTTGCTTTCCTGCGGGCGAATGTCGACGTGTTTGCGTGGCAACCGTCTGACATCCCCGGTGTTCCCAGGAAAGTAATTGAGCACCACCTTGCCGTCTGTCCTCATGTGCGGCCCGTCAAGCAGAAAGTCAGGAAACAGGCAGTGGAGCGCCAAGAATTCATGCAGAAGAAATCAGGAAGTTGGAAGCAGCGGGCCTTGTCAGAGGGGTGCTCCATCCTACATGGTTGGCCAATCCTGTAGTCGTGCGCAAGGCAAACGGGAAATGGAGGCTTTGTATCGACTTTACCGATGTTAATAAAGCTTGTCCTAAAGACCCATTTCCCTTGCCGCGCATCGACCAGATTGTTGACTCCACGGCCGGGTGTGATTTGCTTTCATTTCTTGATGCATACTCAGGATACCATCAGATCTTCATGGCAGAAGAGGATGAGGAGAAGACCGCATTCATCACCCCGTGTGGCACGTACTGTTTCCTACGGATGCCTTTCGGTTTGAAGAATGCTGGTTCAACATTTGCAAGGGTAGTCCACCACGCTTTTGAGCCGCAGATGCACAGGAATGTGGAAGCCTACATGGATGACATACTGGTCAAGAGCAAGGACAGGGCGACCCTGATTCAAGATTTGGACGAAACATTTGCAAATCTGCGCAAGATCAACCTCAAGCTTAACCCCGAGAAGTGCGTGTTTGGAGTACCCTCCGGCAAGCTTCTCGGGTTCTTCGTGTCTCAGTGGGGAATTGAAGCCAATCCCGACAAGATCAAGGCCATTGAGCAGATCGAAGCACCAAGGCGCGTCAAGGATGTACGAAGACTTGCCGGATGCGTGGCTGCTCTCAGCAGGTTTATCTCTAGATCTGCTGAGCGCGCCCTGCCATTTTTCAAAATATTGAAAAAGGCAGGTCCAATGAAATGGACTCCGGAGGCGGAGGCTGCGCTGCAGGACTTGAAGAAATACCTGTCCTCCACCCCAACACTTGTTGCACCTAAGCCACAAGAGAAGTTGTTGCTGTACATAGCGGCAACCAATCAAGTGGTTAGTGCTGCATTAGTGGCGGAGAGGGAGGCAGATGATGAACTGGCAACCACGGCAGATGCATCCAACGACAAGCAGGGGGCTTCGCCGACAAGCTCTGGTCCCGACAAGGATGGATCTGCGCAGGAGCATGATAAGATGCAGAAGAGAATGGTGCAGCGCCCAGTTTACTTTGTCAGTTCCCTTCTGCAGGGGGCTAGGTCAAGGTACTCTGGTGTGCAGAAATTGCTTTTCGGCCTCCTCATGGCCTCGAGAAAGCTGCGCCATTACTTCCAAGCACATGAGATCACAGTCGTCACTCGTTTTCCGCTGAAGAGGATACTGCAAAATCCCGAAGGAACAGGCAGGATTGTAGAGTGGGCGCTGGAACTGTCAAGCTTTGGCCTCAAGTTTGAAAGTACTTCAACTATCCAAAGCAGAGCATTGGCAGAATTCATAGCAGAGTGGATGCCAACGCCAGATGAAGAAATTCCAGAAACGAGCATCCCCGTCAAGGAAGCGAGCAAAGAGTGGTTGATGTACTTTGATGGTGCCTTCTCGCTGCAAGGCGCCGGTGCGGGCGTGCTGCTTGTCGCACCCACCGGAGAGCACCTCAAGTACGTAGTCCAGATGCACTTTCCCAAGGAGCAAGCAACGAACAATACTATAGAGTATGAAGGATTGCTTGCCGGTCTCAGGATCGCAGCAGACCTTGGGATAAAGAAGCTCATTGTCAGGGGTGACTCACAGCTTGTCGTCCGCCAAATGAACAAGAACTATCAGAGTCCATTGATGGAAGCATATGTTGATGAAGTGAGAAAGCTGGAAGGGCACTTCGACGGCCTACAGATGGAGCATGTTACGAGAGCTCAGAATAACATTGCTGATGGCCTGTCGAAGTGCGCCGCACTAAAGTTACCTGTGGAACCAGGGATCTTTGTGATCAAGCTGACTCAACCATCTGTAACACCATCAACTAGATAGAACAAGAAGAGAAAGTTGATTTCTGGTGACTATTTTCCGGCAGAGCTCCCTGAAGCCGCCGCCAAGAAGGTCCCCAAAATCAACGCCAAGAGTGCTGAGGAGCAGTCTGCTCCGGCAAGCCTTATGGTTTGTTCCGTCTTAGCAGACGCTCCCGACAAGCTTTGCTCCGGCAAGCTTGCCGGGGGACATCAAGCTCTGGCAGAGCCGCAGGTTCTCGCCGTAGAAGCGGATGTTCCCGCAGCAGCAGATGTGCCTTTAGTCCTTGTTGTCGAGCCACAAGCTCCGGCATGGGCACAGCAGATTGTCCATTTCCTTCAGACAGGAGAACTTCCCGAAGAACAAGAAGAAGCGAAAAAAGTAGCCCGACAGTCAAGTATGTACCAGTTTGTTGACAGCACACTGTACAGAAGAAGACTCAACGGTGTGAAATTGAAGTGTGTTTGCCGGGAAGACGGACAAAAGCTGTTGGCAGAGATACCCGGAGGCATATGTGGTCACCACATTGGCGCAAGAGCACTTGCCGGCAAAGCGTTCCGGCAAAGTTTCTTTTGGCCGACAGCCCTCCAGGATGCAACTGCACAAGTAACCAAGTGTGAAGCGTGCCAGTTCCATTCCAAACAGATACACCAGCCAGCTCAAGCTCTCCAGACGATCCCTTTATCCTGGCCATTTTCGGTCTGGGGGCTCGACATCCTCGGCCCCTTTCCCCGAGCTGTCGGGAGCTTTGAGTACTTGTAAGTTCACAAAGTGGCCGGAAGTGGAACCAGTAAGGAAGGTGACAGCACAGTCAGCAATCAAGTTCTTCAGGTCGATTGTTTGCCATTTCGGGATCCCTAACAGGATCATCACCGACAACGGCACGCAATTCACGAGCCGCACCTTCATGAAGTACGTCCAAGATCTTGGCGCCAAGATCTGCTTCGCTTCTGTTGCTCATCCGAGAAGCAACGGTCAAGCGGAGAGGGCAAATGCTGAAGTGCTGCGCGGGCTCAAGACCAAAACTTTCGATAGGCTGCACAAGTGCGGAAGAAACTGGATCGAGGAGCTGCCGGTGGTTCTTTGGTTGATCAGAACGACGCCAAATCGAGCCACTGGCCAGACACCTTTCGCTCTAGTCTATGGAGCAGAGGCAGTTCTCCCCACGGAACTCGTATACGGATCACCTCGAGTGCTCACTTATGATGAGCTTGAGCAAGAGCAGCTGTGACAAGATGACGCGCTGCTCCTTGAGGAGGATCGTTTTCAGGCTGCTGTACGAGCTGCTCGGTACCAGCAAGCTTTGTGCCGCTACCATAGCCGCAAAGTTAATGCCAGAAGCTTCGAGGAAGGTGACCTTGTTCTTCGGTGCGTTCAGTCCGCCAAGAATTCCAACAAGTTGACGCCGAAGTGGGAAGGACCTTACCGGGTGAAACGAGTCACTAGGCCTGGCGCTGTCCGCCTTGAGACCGAAGATGGCACTCTGGTGAGCAACTCCTGGAACATTGAGCATCTTCGTAAGTTTTACCCGTAGGGCGCGGTTGCCGGAACCCGTTCCGGCAACCACCTTTTGTACGAGTCTTGCCGATGTTGCATGTAATCCTTTGTACAAAGCCGGGCGCAGATCCCATGCATAAGTAAAGCTCATGTGCTCCGCACATCTTGTCAATTTCATGCATTATATTCTTTCTTGCATGCGTTATCTGACACTTTGTGCAGCACCTACCCCCGGTAAGCAATAACGAGCTGGAAGGCTCCATATTTTTATTTTCTCTTCTTTCTTTTTTCAACAAAGGAAAGGAAGGTACCCTCACACACAAGTTTCCCGGGGGGGAAAGGAGAAGATAATGGTATGAACCAGGCGTCGTTTAAGGAAGTTTTTCGCCTTGCCGGGAAGCAAACGGCAGAAAAGCTATGTTGCCAAAGTTTGAGCAATCAGTTTTAAAATTTTTAAGTTATCTTCCTTGAACGACCATGCTTTGTATGGAAAACCTGTGCGCGGAGGAACCAACTCATAGCTAGTTATGCCCTTACTTTGTTTCGAGTCCGCTCAACAACTTAAGTGTGCTGCAACTAGTCGCGACAAGGTTTCTTGTCGGAAGCGGCACCGCCAGCAGGCTGCTGACATCCCGCACTCAGCGCTCGCGGCTCGGGTGCCTGCGCCGACAAGTTCCCTAAAAGCGTAGGGTAAAAACATACAAAGGAAGGAATCTAGTAAAGGAAATAACGTAGCAATTGATAACAGAAATAGAGTTATATTACAAAATAACTTGTCGCAGCTCTAACAGATTGATCTTATAATATGGCTAGCAGCGACAAGGAGAAAGAGAAAATGGGCGGCCTAGTCTACGTGATCGCCCTCAACCCTCTTGATCTCGCTCACCTTGTACACAATGGGTGCGACAAGGGCCTTGAGCGCATCCAGATCGGCGTCAGGCGGCAAGGACCTGAGGACGTTGGTGAGGTTGAGGCCTGGGTTGCGGAAGGCCACCTTCATCAGCACCTTCTGGAGAGCCCCCGTGCAAATCATGCGCGACTCATCGGCCAGCTGCTTTGGGATCCTCTCTCGGAGTCGCTGGAGTGCCGTCGCCACGCCCTTGAAGAACAGGCTGAGCTTGGCGCTGGGTTGGAGATGCTCGTCGAAAGGATACCCAAAGTCCTCCATCCCCAGTTGCGCCAGCTCCCCGTCGATGACCGCGGTCCAATGCTCCACCGTCTCCCTAAATGAGTTCTGGGTAATAGCGATGCTCGCCAGCAGCGCCTTGTCGGCCTTGATCTTCTCCGACAAGGTCACCTCTCGCTCCTTGGCGGCGTCCAGCGTCTGAGTCAGCGTAGCCAGCTTCAACTTGAGATCCGCGTTGGAGTCCTTGGCGGCGCTGAGCTCCTTGCTCCTTTCAGCGAGAAGACCCTGTAGCTCACCATGAGCAGCAGCATCCTTCTCGTGCTCGCGCTTGAGCACAGCAAGCTCCTCGCCACTCGTCTTGAGGTTGGCCTCCAACTGCGTCACCCTCGTCTCCAGCTCCTTCTTGGCGGCCTTTGCAGTTGCGGCAGCATCCCTTGCTTCCTTGAGAGCCCCGCCAAGTGTTTCCTCGCGCGCGACAAGCTCCTCCTTGTAGCTGTCAAGGTTGGCCTTCCGCTGCACCAATTCGCCTTCTCGCGCGGACTGCTTCTCGGCAGCAAGCCTTTGTTCCTCCTTAGCTTCGGCCTTCTCGAGAAGGAAGGTTGTACGCTCCTCGGCGAGTCGCTTCCGCTCCTATGCCAGGGACCGGAGGGCTTCTTGATTGAGGCCCCGGAGCTCCTCCGCGCATTTCTCCATATCGACTCCCTCCCTCGCGACAAGAGCTTCCCGGGAAGCCAGCTTGGCTTGTCGTGCGCGGTAGAGTGACAGCAGCTTCCGCAGTAGCTGCTCCTCCTCAAGCTCGCCACTGCTGCTGCTTGGCGCATCGACCAACGACAGCCCGGCGGAGGCGAGCAGCTCCTCATCGAAAGCTTCTCCTTCGACCGGCGCCCTGGAGCTCGACGCCCAGCGAAGCTTGATGAAGACCCGTCGCCGGCCTTCAAGTAGGCACCGGGCTGGGGCTCTTCGGAGCCTGGCTCCGCGGCAGCGGCGGAGGGATCGGCGGTCGGCGCAGCGCCTGGCGCTCCTACGGCCTCAGGGCCGTCAGTGCGATCGCCCGACCCCTCGCCAGCTTCTGCGGCGGCAGCCTTGGTGGCCTCTTCGCCGGCGGGCTCATCAGCACCGGCCCCTTCTTCGGTGGCGGCGGCGCCGTCGTTGCTGCCACGCGCGCCTTCCTCGCCGGCGTCCTCGGTCTCCATTGGCTCCACAGCAGATGGATCTGAAGAACGAAGAAGGGAGAAAAATCAAGCAAAAATCCAAGAAAGGGAATTCAGAAGAAGAAGAACCCAAGGGAAGGTTTCAGGCAAGAAGATTACCTGTACTAAGATCTGCGGTCGCGGTCTCAACCACCGGAGGATCACTGGTGCCGTCCCTTGCCGGAGAACTGTCCCTTGCCGGGGAGCTCTCCCTTGCCAGAGAGCGCTCCCTTGCTGAGGACTCCTCCCTTGGCGGCGTAGTCGAAGTAGATGGCACTTCGGGGGCGGCTTCCGGGCCCTCCTGGTGAGGCTGTTCTTCTCCTACACAAATCAACAAGCAAGATATCAGTAGAGAGAAGAGCACCCATGAGCGCCTGTCAGCCAGAAGCAAACCATGTACTTACGCTGGGGGCTGCGCTGGGGGCTGCTTTGGGGAGTAGCTGCCGGGTCCGTCAAGGTGGTCTCAGACACACCCCCTGCTGACACGGTGGGATCATCTTCGATGACAATCACCGGAGCCTTGGCTCTCTTCGCCGCTCTCTGGGCCAGCGTCCTGAAAAGGAATGGGTTCAGATTGAAGCAAGTCAGAGACAAGATAAAAGCAACAAGATTGGAGCACTACAAGAACACCAAAGAAACTTACACTTCTTCCTCCTCGTCGGAGCTGAGCGCGGAGAGATCGAAGTCTGTCTCCCCTCCGCTGTGGCGAGGCGGAGGAGTAGGATCCCTTGCCTGCTTGGCAGGAGCGGTGGCGGTGGACCGGGAAGATCCCGCTCCAGTTGCCGCAGCAGTGTGAGGCGCTCCCGCGGCAACATTGCTTGCCGCGGTAGAGCGTGTCGCATGACTTGGCGGCTGTTGGCTCGTTTGCCGTCCCGCTACGTCCCCGGCCCTACGGAGATGCCTTCTTGGCGGGGCCGGGGGCTCCGCCTGCGGCAAGCTGTCTGAAGGCTCGGGCTCTTCCTCGCCGGCCTCGCTCGGCTCAGCTTCAGGGCCGGCAAGCTCTTCTTCGCCGACAAACTCCTCGCGCTCGGCAAGGCTTGCCGCCTCTGCCGCCTCTGCCTCCTCCACGGTGAACCCGAACACGCCCGCGGCAGCTGCTGCCGCAGCCTCTTCCGCCCTAGTGGCGATGCGCTGCAGCTCCGCGTCGGTAGTGTCGCGGGTGAGGCTCTTCTGTTCGTCGGCGCGGACCGGCACTTCTACCAAGTCGTCGAAGAACGCCTGCATGACGTCATCCGCAGGTTCTTGCCAAGTTGGAACGATTCCGTGGGAATCGCACAACGGCATCATGGCGCGGATCCGGTCAAGCGATGAATTATTGCACAATGGAACGACGCTCCTCGGCAAAATGAATGGGTGCTGGGGGTCGCGTTTGAACAGCTCCAGAAGCATTGCATCCAACTCCAGGACGGTGAAGTTGAAGTTGAGACCCGGACGCAGCCGCATTATATCCGCCGAGTTCTTGAACTCCCAGGCGGGTCTCCCCCTCTCCTGCAAGGGGGCGATGCAGCGGCGAAGGAAGTCTGCGCCAACTGCGCCTATAGTGAGCCCGGCAAGCCTGAGGCGAAGGATCCGGGTGACGGCGATCTTCAATCTGTCGTCTTCCGGGGCCACGTTGCTCCAATCGTTGCCGCGCACAATTGGGGCTTGGCGCAGGGCAGTGAACGGTTGCGGGTCCTCCTCGACGATCCAGCACCACTCCGCTCTCCACTCCTCCCATTTGCTGCGAAGCTCACCCTCCAGATACGTTTCCTTCTTGCCGACTCTCGAGGTCCAGGCGATCCCCCCAGCAAGTGGCTCTCCTCTCTCGACCCGAGGCATGAAGAAGTGGCGGAAAAGGGCTACATTGGGGTGGACTCCGACAAATTTTTCGCACAAATGTGCGAAAACTGCCATGGTCAGAACGGCGTTGGGGGTGAAATCAAGGAGGCGGAGCCCGTAGGTGTTCATTATGTCGCAGAAGAACTCCGAGAAGGGCGGGCAGAGCCCGCAATAGAAGAACAGCGCGAAGAATGGGTACCCGTTTGGAGCCAGTTCCGAAGCGGCGGCCGGGAGTACCCTCGTGCGCGGATGCGCTCGCGTCTCCGTCGACCAGAAGAGGTAGTAGTACTCCCTCAGCTCCTGCGCACCGAGCTGAGGGGAGAAGATCGTCCGCTCCTTCCGCAGCGCTGCGAGCCGCTGCGCCTCGGCCGACTTCACGCCCTTCCCCTTGTCGGCTTTTGGAGCCGTGGCGGAGGTGGTGGGGGAGGTCGACGGCGTTGGTGATGCTGGTGGCAATGGGAGGCGGAGCGCTGCTCTCTCTCGGCTTCGAGAAGAAGGGGGGAGCGGCAGAGGTTTACGAAGATGGAGTAGTAGCAACCAGCAGGGGGGGAACGAACTGCCCCTATTTCCCCGGCTTATAAAGAGGGAGGGGGCGGACGTTTCGCCCTTCCGAATAAAGAATCCACCCACGATCTCTCCCACGACGCCGCATTCGACGCGTGCCGTTGGGGAGGGCGCGGTGGATACGGAGTAAGATCCGGCGTGGCCCAGGCCGCGTGTGCCCGTGCCCTGTTTTGGGCCTGGCCCAACAGCGCTCGGCACCATGTATGGCCCAGGCCCGGGGGCTCCTATCGGTGTACTACAATAGGGGTACCCTAGTACCCCGAACTTGTGCACGCGCAGTTGCAGCACCTCGCGGCAAGGCTTGCCGGGCGACCGCCAAGATCCTCCGTGGTTCCTTTGGAGCCATTCAAGAACAAAATATTTAAGCCCAGGAGACAAGGCCCCGGCAAGAGGAGCTTGCCGGGAAGGCCAACCAAGGCATTTCAAGGAACTTGCCGCGACGCGCCGCGCGTCCCGGCAAGGCCCGGTGAGCGACAAGCTTCCGGACCCGACAAGGCAACGGCCGCGGCAAGGCGCTTGCCGCGGCAGGCGGCCACTCTGTGCCCACGCTCCAGCGCATCCACCAACGTGTCGCTCTGGGAGCCTTTCCAGGCACGCGTGGAAGGAGGCTGTGCAGCCAGCGGTACGCGGTGGCATGCGAAGCGGACAAGATCGCCATCATGGCGAGCGGTGGCGCCCCTGATGGTCCTTTTCTGCACTGTTTGGGCTACACAGACGGGCATTAAATGCCCTTGTCCCTTGCCGTCAGGGTTAGGTAGGAAACACTGTACAAGTAATTGTACCAACCACCTCTTTTTTTACATTTGTACCCTTGTTTACGTTGCCACCTGTCGGTGACCCCTTGAGCATATAAAAGGAGGCCCATGCGCAACGTAAGAGGGGTTCGGATCATTCGGAAGCCAGAAAAACACTTAGCTCTCTCTCAAGCAAGAACACAATACAATCAAACAAGCAGCAGTAGGAGTATTATCTCTCTGGAGAGCTCCAAAGCTGGGTAAACTGCTTGTGTGCTTCGCCTCGATCCGCTCTTTGTGCGACCTCCGCCCCCCGCCGAACCGAAAGGGGTCACGGTCCGCCGGCCCCATAGGTGTTCGTGGATCAGTTTCCCCGACACAAGTGCTATTTTGGCTTGTCCATTTAGCATGATCTTTTTACAACATCATCATATGACCAAATGACTAATCTTTGCCCAATATTTTCTCAAGTGGACACTCCATGGAAGTGCATCTTGTTGATATTTATTTCTGGACCAAGTATGCAGTTGTGAAGCAACTCCAGTAAATCTTGATCCTTTTACCCTCAAACTCCCCAGGACTATATTCCTTCCTATCCTAAACACCCCAGACAACTTCTTTGGCTTCAACTAACTCCCTATTGATCACATTGAGCTGGTAAAGTTTTCTGCAGTAAACTTCAGAGCTCACTAACTATTTAACCAGAGCCTCTTTCACCGAGTTACCACCACAGATCAAACCTACTTTGGAAGGACTTACCACTAGACACCGTTTTTGGTGCTGTAGAGCATTTAATGTGCCATGTCGTGTGGTGACCATGCAGCTGGTGTGCCTGTGCGCGCGCTCTGTGTTCTGTGGCGTGTCTAGAGCATTGTTTGTGCTTTGGCACCGCTCCCTCTCGTCGGCTTTGCGCCTGTGATGATGTCCAGTAGGTAGCTCTCATCGTCGCCGCTCCGATGGACCCCTCTCCCCCTCCGGAAGCTAGCTCACCGACGCAAACCGCCACGCGCCCATGAGAGATCTGTGGTCGACTGAGCTTTAATGGCGCTCGGCCTCTTCCTCTTCCCTCCTTTGGCCTCCTCCTCCCCGTGAGCTTCTCCCTGTACGTCGTCGTCGCCTTCCCCCGAACCCATGCACGAGCACACGCGTCCGCGGCACCGGACACGCGTCGCCGGAGGTGCCAGCTCGGTCTCCTTCGCCCCGGCTATATATAGCCATCCCCGCGGCCTCTCGAGCTCATCAGCCTCCCCTCCTCTCTCCACTAGCCCTCCCTGACCACTAGCTCGAGCTCGAGGAGCTCTCCTGCCCTCCCATAGCCTCCATGGCTGCCGCCCCCTCCGGCTTAAATTCGGCCGAAGCCGAGCCCCCCTCCACCTATAGCCACCACCATCGTCTTCCCCACACTCCGACGAGCCTCCCCTGCCCTTTCCCCCGTCGCCGGAGCCCCTCCAGGGTCGTGCCCATCGACAAGCCGCCACCCTCTACCACCTTCTGTCGCCGTGAGCCCCGTCGCCTCTAGTCCTCCCCGGCGCTCTCTTCTCGTCTGGATGGATGCGGCACTCCGCCCGGAACCGGCCGGTAATCTCGCGTGAGCCTGGGACGGCTGGAGCTGCCCGCCCCGTCGCCGGTCTCCTCCCTGCCTCCCTCCTCTATTTCCATCGGGGCGCAGCGAGGGGGAGGAAGAAGACAGGAGCCTGGCGGGCCCCATCTCCACGCGGCCCAACCTGTCGGCGGGTGGGCGTTAACCCCAAGGGCCAGCGTGGATAAGTGACGGGCCCCACCTGTGGGACCCGCATGCGTCAGCCCCGCCACTGTTTATATGGATAAGGTGAAAACGTATTTCCCCAAATGCACTTTCACTTTTTCTGTTCAGGCCCCTGGTTGAAATTATTTTCATTACAGATGGGTCCTTGGGAGAAAAACTTCCATATCTTTTTATCCGTAACTCCGTTTGAGGTGAATCCAACGCCCACTACTTTGTTCCGTCGAGCCCTTTTTGTTGGTGTCACTTTCACTATAGTTTGACACTGTGAAAATGTCATTTATGCCCTTGCCCTTATTCAGCCCCCTCCGAGAGAGAACGTTTTCTAGCGATTCTTTCCGCGGCTTCACCGCACTTATCCCCGGTGCCTTCTTCATCCCCAGGCAAGCCACAATACCCACTTGCATGATAGTCATGCAGTAGCCATGGTTTTCAACTTGCTTGTTTAAAAGATGGTTATCGTTGTTCTGGTGATGTTTAGATTTGCATGTTCACTTTTGTGCTATGTTGTCTTATACTCTGTGATCATGTTATACCTACTAGTATTGCCTTTCATATGATTATGCTGGTTAGTAGTACATGTTGATGTTGGAGATGGTCATGCTAGTCAGTATGGGATGCTCAGTGGATATGATTTATTGTTGATATGGTGGAAAGTTATGTGATACTCTCATGATGATATTGATATCATGTTCATGTGTTATTGTTGGCATCATGTTATTTTATCATGGCTCAGCATATTTGCATTGAAGTTTAACCGGATTAAATTGAACTTGAACAATTGTTGGCTGAGTCATGGTGCCGCTGAATTGATGCTGACCAGTGCAACCACGTTTACCGGTATGGGACGGTCCTAACTAGATCTATTGTTGTGCCTCTCGCCGGTGCCTCCAATGAGGGAAGGTTATGGGCGCGTGCTACCCTGATCAGGTAGGTGGAGCATAACCTTGTGTGCTCGTAGTTATTATAGCCGGTGGATCCCCGTGTGGGATCGTTTATGTGTTGGGCTACGATGGTGGTCGTTGTGTCTGGAGGTAGGCATGGGGCCACCCATGACTTAGCTCAGTGAGGAGTCAGTCGGAATGGCCGGGAGAGTGTCATGACAGTAGATCGGTTTTGTCGGAATGTCGTTGGTCCACCCGAATGGGAGTGCGAGGCCATGGGTTCCATAGTGTGGGTACAGTGTACTAACCTCTGCAGAGTGTATATTAAATCTATCGATAGCCGCGCCCGCAGATAAGGGCCTAGGTCGAGAGAAGGTCACACCATGAGTCAACAGTAATAAGAATAATATGCTTAAAAACAGTGAGACAAGTTGGCCAAGTGTTGGTCGGGTTGTGATCACCATAAGGATCACGGGCCATTTAGTGGTCAGGTTGTGATCGCCGTAAGGATCACGGGCCAAGTGTTGGTCGGGTGGTGATCGTCATAAGGATCACAATGGTATCGAGGATACTGAGTAGTTGTATATTCATGATGTTGTATGAGAGTCGTGGCTAAAGATCAAGCTCCTTGTGGTTATTTAATGATCGCTACGGTATTGTTTATACCAAGCTTGATTTGATCCTGAGATGATCGTGTGATGTCCGAGGTTGGTAAGTGATGCATGTGTTGGTTACGAGGTAACCCGAGCAGTATGAGTAGTGCATGATAGTGTCATCATGTTGCATGCTAGTACTGTTGGATTAATATGCTCATGTTGTGATAGCTGTATCATATTTATGTTGGTCATGCCATGTTATTCTGATGATATCATGATAATTCCTGTTTAACTTGAAATTGCCATACTGTTGTTTGTCTTGAATGCTTCTGGTTTATTGTGATCTTCCAAGTACATTCAATGTAGTGACCTGGCTGTCATGCCAGCTGGCTAGTCATTCCGGATTTGATTGCTTGTTTGCTGTGGAGTCCTTGTTTGCGAGCTAGGATAAGCATTCCAGCCAGAGTCCCCGCGGAGTGGAGTTCACCACCGTCGCCGTTGTTCCGCTGCTAGAGTTCTTCCGCTGCTAGAGTTCTTCCGCTGCTTCGAGTTGTTCTGCTGCTTTCATAGAGCAACTGAGGATGGCGTAGTGTCACCGTACCGATGTTATTCATTGTAATATTGGAGACATTGTATTCATATTCGTGTAATAATAGAAGGCTAGTTTTGTCTATGATAAGCAATGCCGTATTCCAGAAGACTTATCCTTGATCTCTGGGCTGGAATACGGGGTGTTTCGGTTTCTCTGAGCCGGGGTGCCACACCTTAGGTCATCCACTTGAGGGAAATTTTCTACTGTCCTACAAACCTCTGCACTTGGAGGCCCAACAACGTCTACAAGGAGAAGGTTGTGTAGTAGATGCTACGTCTTGAGCTTGCATTGGTTTTCCTTGAAGAGGAAAGGGTGATGCAGCAATAGTAGCATAAGTATTTCCCTCGGTTTTTGAGAACCAAGGTATCAATCCAGTAGGAGGCTACTCAAAAGTCCCACGCACCTACACAAACAAACAAAGAACTCGCAACCAACGCAATAAAGGGGTTGTCAATCCCTTCACGGCCACTTGCGGAAGTGAGATCTGATAGAGATATCATGATAAGGTAAATATATTTTTGGTATTTTATAATATATATGCAAAAAGTAAAGATGCAAATAAAAGTAGATTGGAAGCAAATATGATAAGAGATAGACCCGGGGGGCATAGGTTTCACTAGTGGCTTCTCTCAAGATAGCCTAAGTATTATGGTGGGTGAACAAATTACTGTCGAGCAATTGATAGAAAAGCGAATAATTATGAGATTATCTAGGCATGATCATGTATATAGGCATCACCCCCACAACAAGTAGACCGACTCCTACCTGCATCTACTACTATTACTCCACACATCCACCGACTCCTGCCTGCATCTAGAGTATTAAGTTCATAAGAAGAGAGTAACTCATTAAGCAAGATGACATGATGTAGAGGGATAAACTCAAGCAATATGATATAAACCCCACCTTGTTATCCTCGATGGCAACAATACAATACGTGCCTTGCAACCCTTTCTGTCACTGGGTAAGGACACCGCAAGATTGAACCCAAAGCTAAGCACTTCTCCAATGGCAAGAAAGATCAATCTAGTAGGCCAAACCAAACTGATAATTCGAAGAGACTTGCAAAGATAACTCAATCACACATAAAAGAATTCAGAGGAGATTCAAAATTTTCTCATAGATAAACTTGATCATAAACCCACAATTCATCGGATCTCGACAAACACACCGCAAAAAGAGTTTACATCGAATAGATCTCCATAAGAGAGGGGGAGAACATTGTATTGAGATCCAAAAAGAGAGAAGAAGCCATCTAGCTAATAACTCTGGACCTGTAGGTCTGTGGTAAACTACTCACAACTCATCGGAGGGGCTATGGTGTTGATGTAGAAGCCCTCCATGGTCGATTCCCCCGCCGGCGGAGCATCGGCGAAGGATCCAAGATGGGATCTCATGGATACAGAAGGTTACGGCGGCGGAAATTGTGTTTCGTTGGCTCCCTGGATGTTTTTAGGGTACGTAGGCTTATATAGGAGGAAGAAGTACATCGGTGGCCGCCTGAGGGGCCCACGAGACAGGGGGCGTGCCTTGTAGGGGGGGCACGCCCTACCCTCTCGTGGCCGCCTCGGCTGCTTCTTGACTTGCACTCCAAGTCCTCTGGACCACGTTCGTTCCAAAAATCACGCTCCCGAAGGTTTCATTTCGTTTGGACTCCGTTTGATATTCCTTTTCTTTGAAATACTGAAATAGGCAAAAAACAGCAATACGGGCTGGGCCTCCGGTTAGTAGGTTAGTCCCAAAAATGATATAAATGTATAAAATAAAGCCCATAAACATCCAAAAGGGGTAATATAATAGCATGGAACAATAAAAAATTATAGATATGTTGGAGACGTATCACTAGACATCAGGGTGCCTCGACATGAGCGGCCACCATTGCGTGAAGGGCCACCGCTGTGACCATGGGAAGCGACGGCAGGGGTCGCGGGATGCTTGCGAAGACGACTGCGGCCGCGCTTGGGCGGGAGAGAGCCAGGCCCTTCCTGGCGAGCCTTCCCCTTCTCTGCGGCCGAGAACCTCTTCACGGGCGCAATGGGGCGCTGCAAGCAACAGGAGCGAGGAGGGAGAAGAACCAGGCGGAGCAAGAGGGGATCGGCAACGGGGGCTTTCGCCCCTCCCCATTTATAGTCCAGGGGAGGCCAACCTTCGACCTCCACGATCACAGGTAATGATGGTTCTTTTTGCATGCAGTAGGGACCCGTCAAATTGGGCACTTGTCGAGGCGGCGTGGGGAAGCGGAGACGCCCACGTCTAATCAGTCGCCATGTGGCAACCGAGGCCGCATGCTATTGGGGCCTGTGGCGCTCCGCACTTGTCCTTTGGCTTCGCCGCTAAGCCAAGCCCGAGCATGCCTTGGGCCCGGGGGCTACTGTCGGCGTTCTGGGAACGGGGGTCCCCGGACTTGCCTGCGTACGGCCTGCTATGTGGGTCAACCAGTGGCCCAGTACGGCGCGCCTTCATCAACCTACCACTCAAGACCCTCGCGAGGGGCCAAGCCTCGCGGGGCGGACGACACAAGGCCTCCTCAGGATTGGCCTTGCCAGGAAGGCTCGCAAGGAGGCGGAGAGATCAAGGCAAGGGGTACCTCATGAGGTGCTCATGACGCAAGCCATGACGATCAAGGCCGGGCAGGCGCCAGGCGGGCGCCAGTCTGCGCAGTGTCCTTATTTTCTCTTTGGTGCAAAGGGGGCAAGCACAGGCGCAGAGTACCAAGACAAGCAGGACGGCAGGACGGAGGTCACCGTGGAGCCAAGACGGCATCATCACCAGCACCTTTGGCAGACGAAGACCACCTTTAGTTAGTATAGCTCGTAGTAGTTGTCCCCTTTCAAAATGGCCGTTGTTGGATCCCTTCCCGCTCAATATTTTGGAAGAGGACCAGGGCCTCTATAAATAGGGCTAGCCACCACCATAGAGGGGATGGATCGATTCCTCCTCAAGCACACCACCAAGCACAAGAACACCTCTCCTCGTGAGGTTGTTCTTCCCTTGTACTATTCATCATCAGCCCAAGAGGCAATCCTCCATAGCACACACTGGATTAGGGTATTACACCACAACGGCGGCCCGAACCAGTATAAATCTTGTGTCTCTTTGTTGTTCATCGATCTAGCTTAGAAACCGCAGCGAGGCTGAGGGCGTATTTCGGTAGGGAGAAGATCTTCGTGCGCACCCCAGAGTTCGAACCTTAAGGGTTTTGCCGGAACCCATATCCGACAGTGTGTGTGTGGAGGGGGCGGGGGTGTGTTTGAGGAAATGACGCGGGTACTAAAAAGTTTACAACATGGGAGTGAAACGACGGGGCTAATGAAAGTTTTGATGATGGTGCATCGCACACGGTTCGGAGATAACAATCGTGTGTTACGAAACAGAAAAACCCTCGAGGCGGGTAGATATTTTCTAGGGGCACGCGGGGTGGGGAACAAGTAACATCACACACGGTCCGGGGATAACAATCGTGTGTTATGAAACACAAAACCCTCCTCGAGGCGGGCAGATATTTTGTAGGAATGCAGGTGGGGTTGGGAAGAAGAAACATCGCACACGGTCCGGGGATAACAACCGTGTGTTATGAAACAGAAAAACCCTCGAGGTGGGTAGATAATTTCGAGAGGGGGAGCCTCATGGAGTCCAATGTACTGTGTGGATGTGTGCGTGACAGGGGCACTGGCGTGGCGCACGGTTAGTTTGAGTGAACCGTGTCTGTTGCGTCATCCAACTTGTCTAATGTTCATAAATTTGGCGAAAAATGAAGCGGGAGAGGGTCAGAACACGAACACACTTGCTCGTGGACCAAATTTATATGTATGAAAAGGGTGATTTTATTTTCAAATACCAAATGCAACTTTGATGTCGCACCTATCTCACAAAGCACGCAATATTGCTTACCCCCCCCCCCTCGTGTTGGCATGAAGGGAATACTAAGCTATGAGTGCATGCCCCGCCACCCCCCCTAACCGAGGCTCACCTAGCAAAGTGCAAAGTAGCTAGTAGCCCCCTCCCTCGTGTCGGCACGAAGGGAATCC
>NC_041387.1:232992432-233010186 GCF_002162155.2 Triticum dicoccoides | reverse complement strand
CCCCTTGTCGTACAACCTCTCTCTTGTTGCTGGTCAAAGTGATGGTTGTCCATGCAACCCCAGATAGGCTAGCTCGCCAATAATCACGCAAGTAGCTAGCTAGTTGCCGAAGACAACCACTGCATGCGTGTGGCCCAAACATATGTACGGATCAGGTGTGTTTCTTAGTACACAATGGAACAACTTTGATGTGGCACCGTGATTTCGAACTAGAAACCCCACACTGAGTGAGGGTTATATATATATATATATATATATATATATATATATATATATATATATATATATGTTACACCACACTTCAAGCCGGTGACGGGGATTCATGCATGCATGCGTGCATAGTATATGCGCTCAAACTTTAATTAGGTCTGAATCTCACCATGACCTATACTACGATAACATGAACCAAATGAAGAATCCTCCATGGTAACCTATCTTGTTTTCAGTCATGGTCATCATGGATGTCCACGCGGGCCCACAAATATATAGGCTTGTCGCCGATAACCATGCGAGGGAGTGTACCATTCGAAGACAACCACTACATGCATATGTATGGAGGTGATGCGTGCATGCATGTTTGAATACCATTTCACAACATTGATGTGGCTCGTTCGTCGAAAATCGTACACTCTCCCCACGTAGAGCGAGATCAGTTCATTTTACGACTTGTATTGAGGTACTTACTAAGCAAAATTTTCATGGGGTTTCTTTTTTTGCTTGAATTTTTACAATTTGAATTTCTGCCATTTCTTTTATTCCGAACGGACCACCGTTTTTAACTCGTACTGAGGTACTTACTACACCCGAACTGGGGTGGCTGTCACGTGTGTTTTTGTGTGTTTTTTCAACGTTGTTCTGGACTTCTCTCATTTTAAGACTTGAACTTTTACCATTTGAATTTCCGTGGGTTTTTTAAGGTTTTTTCCCAAACTTATCTAGGACATCGTGTTGAACTTACAAATTTTTTCAACAATGGACGGCTATTTTTTGAGTTTTTTTTGTAGAACTTTGCACCGAACTTGCATAGTTTATATCGTTGAACTGAATGCTATTTTTTTCCCAAAAAAATGTTTTTGCGTGTTTCCCTTATTTGGAAGTCAAACTTTTTTTGCAACGATGTTTTAGACTTCTATTGTTTTGCGACTTGAGCTTTTACCATATTAAACTTTTACTATCTTGAATTATAGAATTTAACTTATAGAATTTAAAGTTTTTTGTTTTAATTATTCTTTGTTTTCTTCTCCGAACTTATGGAATCATCATTAGTGAACCTACATGGTTTCTATAGCTGAACTAAAATAAACTTCTACCCAAATAAATGTGAACACTAAGACATTTGTACAACAAAAACTGAATCTAATGCCAATATTGAACTTGCAGGTTCCATACGCAAGCTAGCTACTGATCCTAAAATCAATCACCACCACAAGAACACAATAAAGTTATCCAAATGTTTGCTCGAGGAAGAGCTAGCTGCTGAACCCAACCACATTTACCGCTGGGAGCAGCCAACTTGTAGTTTGTATAGGGATTTAGCGACGTCGGCGGCCGCCATCTCGCACCTGAGAATCAAACCAAATATTCAGGCGAATAAATAAGTGCACAAGAGATATTTCTTTAGCAAGAAATTTTCACGGAACAGGCAAACCAAACTTTTTCAATGAACTTTTCTATGTTTATTTGTTCGAACTTGCAAACTTTCTGAACTAGTACTTAGCTCGCTTGTCATTTTTCACTTCATGATGGGATCAAAAGTGCACAACATATACAAACATAAACACAAGGATCAATTGGAGCAAACAACAGAACACAAAACTAAATAGATAAATATGCACCAAAAGTAGCATCTCTCGAATGGGCCATTATGCAGGCATCACCGCCGACAATAATTGGGGCACCGAAGAACCTGCACTACTGGATTTGTCGAGAGAGAATTGAGGGTAACACATCCCCATGCCTTTTTACTGCAGCAACCACACTTGGTTTACCAACTCACACACACACAAAACTGATAACAAATTGGCACACGACCTGATGACAAGAGCACACACGAACTGATAACAAGAGCACACCGGTTATTAACGTAATATATAAATCCATTTTGGAAGATGAACCGCTAGTTGTTCACGCTAATGTATTACCTAGCAAGACTGCTACTACGACTACAGATTAAATGTTGTATACATGTATCCTATACTTACCTAAACATTGTCACTTTGATGTAATATTTTTTGTTCTGTGTACTGACATCAAGAAAGAGTATAGAAATATATGATCTAGAATCCAGAATACATTTTCCAATAGCCAACAGATAAAGACATGAGTTTTCATGAATAAAATGTTTACTGTTGCCATGGGCAACAAATCTTTTCTCAACAATATGATGGATGAGGCAGTAATATAAGGCAAGAAATTTGAAGGATTGCCCACACTAAAATAAGGAATTGTACTGATCTTAAAATAAGATTTTCACTGAACTAAAATTGATCTTTGTTTAGGCATTTAAGCAAACACCTGAAGGGAAAAAAGTGACTGGCATTTAGAAATAAACATGATGGTATAGAAAAGTTTCATGCAAGAATGAGAGGTACGACTATGACATTGTAGCAACAAACAAACGACTAGGGTAGAAAATGTTCAAACTGAAACACTTGAACTTGCAAGACATATGGATAGTACGGACTAGAACATTGTGTTTTGTGCACCCGCTCGAACTGAAACAATTGAACTTGTAGCAATACAATTTTTTTAGTGATTTAGTAATTGAACTGATGGTCTTTTTGTCGAATCGCGCACTGAAGAACTGGTACAATTCATATGGAAAATATACCAAAGAGAAACCGAAGGTGTGGCGGCACCGTTGTAAAACTTGTGGCTTTTATAACATTTTCAAGAGAATCTGACCATACACTTGCTGGCAAAATGGAACTTCAAATAAAGCTATTTGGCAAGAGGCAACATAGGGTATCCTTTCTTTGCCATATTATACCAAATACCAAACAAAAATAATTGGTTCTCATAAGCATTTCAACAAGCACCTATAGACCATCAATTATTCTCATATAAGTATGAAATCGAATGGAGCAGCAGTATATAAGAAAACAAAAACCATGGAACATGGCGAGAAACATCTGTACTCACAATGGCGATGTGTTTGTACTGCCGAAACAAACCTGCAAGATGAACCAAAGGGGAGCTCCTTCACCTGCATGATGAAAAGAAAATGCACACTAACGTGACCTGAAGAACCACCAGATGTTGAACTGAATATACACAAGAGAAGGAGATGAACGTCCAGGGGTAGGTGGGGAAAAGCTAGCACCTCCTGAGCTGTGGCGTCGAACTGTTTAGCGTTGTGTTGTTGAACGACCCGAGCTGGTGACTGTGAATGGCCGGCGCGCTATAGCAACAGAGCATAAGACATAAAACTTTTAGTATCTGGATGGCAATTAAGCAAAGTCAAAACTTAGTTTTGCTAATTTTCTGGTTTAATAGGACAATATGTAAGAATTAGTGGTCGTGGCATGCACTAGCTTTTTGAATAAAAAAGTTCCTAGAGAAGATATAGCTTCCTCCCCACCCTTGATGAACTATTCTTTCTTGAAATGGCGGCCATTTCACTTGAGACTATCTACCATGATTACCTATTGGTGCCTAGTTAATTCATTAACTGATGGTGCTGCTCTTAGAGCTTTTAGAAGGCCAAACATGTGTACATGAGATCGTGTTTCTACATGCCAATAATCCCTCTTTTATAGTTGTTTGGATAAAGTACACTGCCAATTCAACAAATCCTTCTCATGAACTTCTAATACAGAGCATGTTTAATTTCGTACGGAGCACAAAGCATAACTGATGCCACAGTGGGGCTGTTGGCAGAATACACAGCCCACTGATGCATTTTACAGAAAAAAATCATTACACACACTAAACTTACTAGGAGAGATCGCAGTGAACTGAAGGGATTCAAACCTGCAGCAGAACTTGGCAAAAGGCCAACTATGGATCCCGCCGCGCAGGAGGCCATGTACTGATGTTAGTTTACATACTGAACTGGCACACCTAGTTTGTGTTTTCAGGAAATAAAATAGATGATAGTTAATTATGATGATGATATCGCAACATTTCTTCCCACAATAGGAAATTATCTCCTGAATCTTAACACAGTGAAGCCCCAAACCTGTCAGAGCTTATGCAAACACTACAGGAGTACAACCACAAAGTATACAAATTATAGGGTGGACTTGTCAAGTTGGCTTCTCTGAACTTGTTTTTTGGTCTGAACTATTCTGAGTTTTTATGTCAATATATAGTAGTCAGCATATAACAACATTTAGCAACACCAAATTGGGCAGCAAATTACAATACAAGATGAACTGGAAAAAGCATACAAATTGGGCGGCAAACAAGGAGTTGCATGCCTAGTAATTCAGAACTAAGACACCAATTTTTTTGGGCTATAGCCCAAGTCTGATTGCACAGAAAAATCTCATCTAAACATGGAAGGGATGAAGGGAGCACAAGGTGCATTACGATACAGAATAAATGACTTTGAGACAAACTATTAGACCTGATTTTTTTTGCAAAGAAGTCATGCCATTTCAATAGTGATGGAGGCATCGCTGCTGGCAATACTTGGCGCATAGGAGAACCTGCACTGCTGGATTTGTCGAGAGAGGACTGAGGGCAACATGTTCCCATGTTTTTTTCCTGGAGTAGTCACTCTCGGTGAGTGAAAATGCACAGGGAGCAAGACCAACCATTAACATGATTAGTTAAGATCCTCAGTCTGAATAACCTTGCATATTCTTTGGTTAGCACCTAAAGTACATATCACACACGAAAAATGCTCCAAGTATTGTAAGCTATAGCAATTAGCAAGCAAGAAGGCAGCTACAATTCTTGTAAGCATAAGAAAATACATAGAGTCACCCGAATTTGAATCACACTAGTTCATTTCATGTTCAATTGTTTATCTCCGAACTTTTACTGTCTCTCATTTTGAATTGATGTGAATTTCTTTCGCCAAAACCGCAACCAAATTTATGTAAACTAAACTACCATTTAATAGATAAACCAAATTATGTCTCTGACAGATACGGAACTGTTTTGTGAACATATAGCAAAGTTAAATTTCATAAACACAAGCATGCTCGGCAATCAATTTTTCCTCTTGATATGTAGAGGGACACACCTTATTCTTACAGTCAGATTCATACTTCCGGGCAAATAAGTGGATATAGGAGCTTCGAGACAACACTACTAGGAAAAGGCCTACTAGTGGTGCACCAGTTTTGCCTACTAATGGCGCACTACTGGTGCACCACTAGTACCACGCCACTAGTATTTTTTACTAATGGCGCACCTATGGTGTGCCATTAGTATCTGGTATACTAATGGCGCACCATAGGTGCGCCATTAGTGTAGCCCACGGTGCGCCATTAGTATGCCTCCCAGGGGGCCATATTTACCCAGGTGGTTTGGCATACTAATGGCGCACTATGGTGTGATGCTCCATTAATATCCTTTGGCATACTAATGGCGCACTGTAGGGTGATGCGCCATTAGTATCCTTTGGCATACTAATGGCGCAATTTATGGTGATGCGCCATTAGTATGAATATTAGTTTTTTTTTACTTTTCTTATTTTTGCACAGGTTACAAAATGTATTATTGGGCAGAATATAGACAGCACCACACAGCAACAGCAGATTCCTCGAATACAATAGAAGATTAGTCTCCGAATACAATTCATCATATTAGTCTCCGAATTCAAAAGACCGAAAAAAGACAGAACATTACAAGTCTCGGTGACCGCGAGTAGCAAGTTTGTCTTCACATTACAAGTCGATATCGATCATCTAAACTACCATCACATAGAAGAGAGTTGCGGTCATCACGATGAGCATCATCGCGATGAAACTGGTCTTCATCTGGTTCCTCCAACGCTCCCTGCTCTCTCCCGCTAGATAGAGGGCGTATCTAGATTCCACCTCCGCCCTAGTGGTGTACCCTTTGTAACTGTTACCGCTGAAACGGTGAACCTGTCTCCGACACTCCTCCCAGTCGTCGTAGACTCCGGGAACCTTACCCTTGTACACGACATACGACTACATCTCTATGCAAAAGCCAAACAACAGACAATACATAAGCAATATATAAGCATGCAACAAAAGGATCGGAAGAGAAAAGCAAGACATTAATAACACGATTCATGGTCCTACTAATAAATAGCATCGAATACATCTAAGTTAAACGACTATCCAAACCAAAGAGACATACAAGTTCATTAAAGTTTAATTACAACATGAGCTAATCGATGTTTCAGAACTACACATAGCATCACTACTTTCGACTTGACTCATGGGACCGGAGCGTGGATGAAGTGGCCGTCTTTCATGATGGTCATGAAGTCGCGGGCGTTGTCAGCCTGCATTTGTAGCGTTGTGTCTATCTCACTGTTGGACGGTTGATATCTGAGGTAGAACTGCCCCGAGGTATGAAGGACATCTTGATGGATGATTTCTGCAAACTCCGATTGGATGCGGAAGAATTCTTGTCGGAGGTCCGCGTCCTGGATTGCCGCCAAGCTTGCGGCCCAATCTTTGACATTATTTGGTAGCAGAAGGTGATTATGGTCCAGTACGATCGCCCGCATGTGATGGAGTGCGTAGTAGGCATCCTTATGACCGCCAGGCGGCTGCTTGACGCAGGGGAACATCGTATTGTGGGTGAACACGTGCCTACCGTACCTACAAACTGGCCTCTTAAAGGTGCCTCCAGATTTGGCGTAGCCGGGGAGAGCATCATAAAGAACTTTCTTGATATTTGTGTAGTCTATATTGGAGTCACAGTCCGGGTCGAAATACGTGGCAATGGAATATCTCAGGCTTAAGAGGATGAGTGTGCAATGTGTGTCACTGCACAGAACACAGAATGTTAGAAAAAAAGAACGATCAAAATCGAAGAAATCATATGTGATGGGGTGGTGAGGGGATGACTTACTCGGGAAAGTAAGGCACGAGGAAGTTATCCTTGTTTGGGTTTGCCAGAATGACGCCTTCGAGGTGTGAACTCGCGACTTGCCGGCCCCCAGCACTGCCCAAGAACTTGGCACGCGTGTAGAAGGGGTCGACTATCCCGATGTCCGGGGTCTTGTCTCGAATGATCCGCATCTCCATACTCAGCGAAAACAGCCGAACGAAGGTGTAGTGCAGCGGATGAAGGTTAAAAATAGCAAAGATGTCATCAAACTGCAGGACGATCGTACCCCCGATGGCGCCATCCACAAAGCCCTTGCCCTCTGACACCTTGGCCACGAAAACCGGGTATGCCACATCATTCTAGGAGAGACGCCGCTTCTCCAAAGAAAGAGCACTGTCATGCAGACTCCGCATAGCACCGGTTGCAGCATTGAGCATATTTGTCGGTAGCATCACCCTACCCGCCACATGCACCCTCCTCGAGATATCCTTAGGTGAAGGTGGCCCGTCCTGAGCACGGATCATACTCGGTGCCGGCTGGCTCGCACCGGCGCCCTTGTTAGTCTTTCGTTTCCGTCCCTTCTTCTTGATCTGCTGTAATGGGACCGAGTTCTTCTCACAGATAGCCTTCTTGAGCCTGTTCGGGCTGATAATATTTCGCACCTCAGCTATCTGAGGCTCGGTGAAGGGGGGAGCTGGAGGCATCACCTGAGAACTGAACGCTAGACGATGCATATTGAAATTGGATTTCTCCACCGCATCAGCTAGATCGCGGTCGTCTTGGTTGGGTTCTTGAGAACTCGTCAGTGTACCCATGTTCGGCAAAGTATTTATCGACGTTGGTAAATGTACCGTCATCATTGTCGTTGTCGTCCGGATCCTGTGCCATATGCATGTCCGGATGCTGTGCCATAGGGATGTCCGGCATGTCCGGTAGCGTTGCGGTGTTCTTGCCATGGCTTGGCGCCAGCACGACTAGCGGTGTTGTCTGTGGGGTGGTGTCCCCCGCCCCCAAATGAATCTGGCTCTTCGGACAAAGTGGGGCCAGCTTACGCAGGCGCTGAGGGTCATCTCATCTCCTTCGTCGGCCCCAGCAGGTGGAATCGGAGGTAACAGCTCGTCGCAGCCTGGCAGCACTCGAACCAGTTCAACCCTATACAAGGTGGGTGGCATCGGATTACCGTGGAACACGGGGTTGCCCGGTTGAACGATTCTTCCCTTGGCGACATCGACCAACTCGGCGCCCACGAAGTGCAGGAGAGTGCAAGGAGCATCGGCGCTACCCTGGGAAAACATGTAGGGCGTCAGGGATACCCAGTCAAAGGCAAGGGGATGAAGTCATCAGCCGAGAGGCTTAGTTACCATGATGCTGTCGAGCTTGGCTAATGTCGAGGCACCGCCAATGGCGGGCGTGCACCTGACGGAGGGGCCGCTTGCTGGTGAGGTGTCGGCCGGCGTACACCCAGGTGCATTAAGCTCCAATGCCCGTGTCGACGCCGGAGACACGAATACCGCCTCCGCCGGAGACACCAATGGCGCCGCCTGCATGTTGTGCGAGTTGCTGGCCGTGAAGCTGGGAACCGGGGGAGGCCCCTGTTGGCACCCGCAATCCACGTCGTCAGCCCATGAATCAACGTAGGCACCATGGCGGTGAGCGTCGTTCCCAGTTGTTGTTGCACTTGCTCTTGGACAATCTCCAGAATCCGTGCCACTTGTGCCTTGAGTGGTTCAACCTCGCACGACTGGCTTTCCGAGCTGGTCTTTTTCTCCTTTCGCCCACTAGCAGTATAGTATGACGACCATTTTGTGGACAAGCCTTTGCCGGCCACACGACCAGCTGACGGCCGCTTACTGAGCTTATCCTTGTTTTTCATTACGTTCAACACCCTATTTAAAGGGGTGTCGAAAGGGGAGCTCTGAGACGACCCCGCGCTACTACTTTCAGTGTACTGCGGAAGGAACGTGAAACATTTAGAAATATTGAGGATTAATTAGAATACAACCATATGGAGCTAATTACGCGGGGGTGTATTCCTTATCAGAGCAAGCTCGAGCGCCCTGGTCTTCGGATCCGTGGTAAGCTCCTTTGTTACCGGATCCTCCTTGTACCAGGCCCTGAGAAAGTTCCTGGTTTGCTTGTCACGGTATTTCTCGAAGCGGGGCGGTAGGCCTTGCTCGGCATGCTCCACGTCCTCCTTGTCCCATATAGGCTTCACCACTTTGTAACTGCCCGGACCGAGTTGGTGGACCGGTAAGTTCAACTGCCGCATTTCTTTCCCCCACTGACTTGATTCGGAGGTTGCGCTGCTCTCGCACTTGATCTTGAACTCCTTGTAGTCATCTTCGCTCATCAAATAATATTTCGCCTTGATCTTCTAATAACTATCACCTTTTTCAATCATTGCCTTCACCGTGCTTCTCCAAGTAGACAGGGCCGTGCTCATCCTCGTGAGGGCGGCACTGTTCACTTTGTTCCCCGAGAGTCGTGTGTTTGCAAATTCAGCGAGGAACTTGTATCGTTCGTGCAGCTTCGTGAAGAGGAGGCTGCGCAAATTCCCTTGGTCCTTATGCCTTAGGTTCACTGGTTGCAGCATTGAGCATATTTGTCGGTATCATCGCCCTACCCGCCACATGCACCCTCCTCGAGATATCCTTAGGTGAAGGTGGCCCGTCCTGAGCACGGATCGTACTCGGTGCCGGCTGGCTCGCACCGGCGCCCTTGTTAGTCTTTCGTTTCCGTCCCTTCTTCTTGATCTGCTGTAATGGGACCGAGTTCTGCTCACAGACCGCCTTCTTGAGCCTGTTCGGGCTGATAATATTTCGCACCTCAGCTATCTGAGGCTCGGTGAAGGGGGGAGCTTGAGGCGTCACCTGAGAACTGAACGCTAGACGACGCCTATTGCAATTGGATTTCTCCGCCGCATCAGCTAGATCGCGGTCGTCTTGGTTGGGTTCTTGAGAAGGAGGCCCGCAGAACTCATCAGTGTACCCATGTTCGGCAAAGTACTCATCGACGTTGGTAAATGTACCGTCGTCGTTGTCGTCATCATTCGGATCCTGTGCCATATGCATGTCCAGATGCTATGCCATAGGGATGTCCGCCATGTCCGGTAGCATTGCGGCGTTCTTGCCATGGCTTGGCGTCGGCACGACTAGCGGTCTTGTCTGTGGGGTGATGTCCCCCGCCCCCAAACGAATCTGGCTCTTCGGCCAAAGCAGGGGCAGCTTACGCAGGCGCTGAGGGTTATCTCATCTTCTTCGTCGGCCCCAGCGCGTCGAATCGGAGGTAACAGCTCGTCGCAGCCTGGCAGCACCCGAACCAGTTCAACCCTATAGAAGGTGGGTGGCATCAGATTACCGTGGAACACGGGGTTGCCTGGTTGAACGATTCTGCCCTTGGCGACATCGACCAACTCGCCGCCCACGAAGTGCAGGAGAGTGCAAGGAACGTCGACGGTGCCGTGCGAAAACATGTAGGGCGTCAGGGATACCCAGTCAAAGGCAGGGCGATGAAATCATCGGCCGAGAGGCTTAGTTACCGTGAAGCCGTCGAGCTCGCTAATGTCGAGGCACCGCCAATTGCGGGCGTGAAACTGGCGGAGGGGCCGCTGGCTGGCGAGGTGCCGGCCGGTGTACACCTGGGTTCATTAAGCTCCAATGCCCGTGCCGGTGCCGGAGACACGAATACCACCTCCGTCGGAGACACAAATGGCGCCGCTGGAGACACCAATGGCGCCACCTGCGCGTTGTGCGAATTGCTGGCCGTGAAGCTGGGAAATAGGGGAGGCCCCTGTTGGCCGCCCGCAATCCACGTCGTCAGTCCATGAATCAACGTAGGCACCATGGCGGTGATCATCGTTCCCAGTTGTTGTTGCACTTGCTCTTGGACAATCTCCAGAATCCACGCCACTTGTGCCTTGAGTGGTTCAACCTCGTGCGTCTGGCTTTCCGAGCTGGTCTTTTTCTCCTTTCACGCACCAGCGGTATAGTATGATGACCATTTTGTGGACAAGCCTTTGCCGGCCACACGACCAGCTGACGTCGGCTTACTGAGCTTATCCTTGTTTTTCATTACGTTCAACGCCCTATTTAAAGGGGTGTCGAAAGGGGATCTCTGAGACGACCCCGCGCTACTGCTTTCAGTGTCCTGCGGAAGGAACGTGAACCATTTAGAAATATTGGGGATTAATTAGAATGCAACCATATGGAGCTAATTACGTGGGGGTGTATTCCTTACCAGAACAAGCTCGAGCGCCCTGGTCTTCGGATCCGTGGTAAGCTCCTTTGTTACCGGGTCCTCCTTGTACCGGGCCCTGAGAAAGTTCCTAGTCTGCTTGTCACGGTATTTCTCGAAGCATGGCGGTAGGCCTTGCTCGGCACGCTCCGCGTACTCCTTGTCCCATATAGGCTCCGCCACTCTGTAACCGCCGCAACCGAGTTGGTGGACCCCTAAGTTCAACTGCCGCATTTCTTTCCCCCACTGACTTGATTCGGAGGTTGCGCTGCTCTCACACTTGATCTTGAACTCCTTGTAGTCATCTTCACTCATCAAAGGATATTTTCCCTTGATCTTCTCATAACTATCACCTTTTTCAATCATTGCCTTCACGGTGCTTCTCGAAGTAGACAGGGCCGTGCTCATCCTCGTGAGGGCGGCACTGTTCACTTTGTTCCCTGAGAGGCGTGTGTTTGCAAATTCAGCGGGGAACTTTTATCATTCGTGTCGCTTCGTGAAGAGGAGGCTGCGCAAATTCCCTCGGTCCTTATGCCTTAGGTTCACCGGTTGCATCATCGAGCATATTTATCAGTAGCATCGCCCTACCCGCCACATGCACCCTCCTCGAGATATCCTTAGGTGAAGCTGGCCCGTCCTAAGCACGGATCATACTCGGTGTCGGCTGGCTTGCACCGGCGCCCTTGTTAGTCTTTCGTTTCCGTCCCTTCTTCTTGATCTCCTGTAATGGGACCGAGTTGTGCTCATAGACCGCCTTCTTGAGCCTGTTGGGGCTGATAATATTTCACACCTCTGCTATCTGAGGGTCGGTGAAGGCGGGAGCTGGAGGCGTCTCCTGAGAACTGAACACCAGACGACGCCTGTTGCAATTGGATTTCTCCACCCTACCAGCTAGATCGCGATCGTCTTGGTAGGGTTCTTGAGAAGGAGGCCTTCAGAACTCGTCAGCGTACCCATGTTCGGCAAAGTACTTATCGATGTTGGTAAATGTACCATCGTTGTTGTCGTCGTCGTCCGGATCCTGTGCCATATGCATGTCCGGATCTTGTGCCATAGGGATGTCCGGCATGTCCGGTAGCGTTGCGGCGTTCTTGCCATGTCTTGGCGCTGGCACGACTGGCGGTATTGTCTGTGGGGTGATGTCCCCCGCCCCCAAACGAATCTGGCTCTTCGGCCAAAGCAGGGGACAGCTTACGCAGGCGCTGAGGGTCATCTCATCTTCTTCGTCGGCCCCAGCGGGTCGAATCGGAGGTAACAGCTCAATGCAGCCTGGCAGCACCCGAACCAGTTCAACCCTATACAAGGTGGGTGGCATCGGATTACCGTGGAACACGGGGTTGCCCGGTTGAATGATTCTGCCCTTGGCGACATCGACCAACTCGCCGCCCACAAAGTGCAGGAGTGTGCAAGGAACGTCAGCGGTGCCCTGCGAAAACATGTAGGGCGTCAGGGATACCCAATCAAAGGCAAGGAGATGAAGTCATCGGCCGAGAGGCTTGGTTACCGTGATGCCGTCGAGCTCGGCTAATGTCGAGGCACCGCCAATGGCGGGCGTGCAACTGACGGAGGGGCCGCTTGCTGCCGAGGTGCCGGTCGGCGTACACCTAGGTGCATTAAGCTCCAATGCCCGTGCCGGCGCTGGAGGGACGAATACCGCCTCCGCTGGAGGCACCAATGGCGCCGCCGGAGACACCAATGGTGCCGCTTGCGCGTTGTGCGAGTTGCTGGCCATGAAGCTGGGAACCGGGGGAGGCCCCTATTGGCCGCTCACAATCCACGTCGTCAACCCATGAATCAACGTAGGCACCAAGGTGGTGAGCGTCGTTCCCAGTTGTTGTTGCACTTGTCTATCTCCGGAATCCGCGCCACTTGTGCCTTGAGTGGTTCAACCTCACGCGACTGGCTTTCTGAGTTTGTCTTTTTCTCCTTTTGCCCACTAGCGGTATAGTATGACGACAATTTTGTGGACAAGCCTTTGCCGGCCACACGACTAGCTGACGTGGGCTTACTGAACTTATCCTTCTTTTTCATTACGTTCAACGCCCTACTTAAAGGGGTGTCAAAAGGGGAGCTCTGAGATGACCCCGCGCTACTGCTTTCAGTGTCCCGCGGAAGGAACGTGAACCATTTAGAAATATTGGGGATTAATTAGAATGCAACCATAAGGGGCTAATTACGCGGGGGTGTATTCCTTACCAGAACAAGCTCGAGCGCCCTGGTCTTCGGATCCGTGGTAAGCTCCTTTGTTATCGGGTCCTCCTTGTACCGAGCCCTGAGAAAGTTCCTGGTCTGCTTGTCACGGTATTTATCGAAGCGGGGCGGTAGGCCTTGCTCGGCACGCTCCGCGTCCTCCTTGTCCCATATAGGCTCCGCCACTCTGTAACCGCCGGGACCGAGTTGGTGGACCCCTAAGTTCAACTGCAGCACTTCTTTCCCCCACTGACTTGATTCGGAGGTTGCGCTACTCTCGCACTTGATCTTGAACTCCTTGTAGTCATCTTCGCTCATCAAAGGATATTTCGCCTTGATCTTCTCATAACTATCACCTTTTTCAATCATTGCCTTCACCGTTCTTCTCTAAGTAGATAGGGCCGTGCTCATCCTCTTGAGGGCGACACTGTTCACTTTGTTCCTTGATAGGCATGTGTTTGCAAATTCAGTGGGGAACTTGTATCGTTCGTGCAGCTTCATGAAGAGGAGGCTGCGCAAATTCCCTTGGTCCTTATGCCTTAGGTTCTCGGTGTTGATCGAGACTGTGCTCCGGAGAATGCACCCGAGCTGAACCGAGTACCCCTTGACTACTTATTTGGGCGCCATCGGATGCCCGTCGGAGTTCACTTCTGTAAATTCCTCCTTGACGGTGCGGAGCACGTTCGGGCGCCGGTCCTTCCGTTGCCTCTTCGGTTGGTTGCCATCTGTGCGTGCGCCGCCATCATTAGTAGTGGCATCCTCAGCGGCACCATCAGTGGTGTCATCCCTGACGCCACTAGGGGTTTTGTAGTCATGATCGGTGTCTTCCGCGGCGTCCTCATAGCGGTGAGGTTCTTCCTCCAACTCCTGGGACAGCTCCCAGAATTGCTTGCCGCCCGAACCCACGGCCTCATCGTTGTGGGCCATGTTTCGCTCTAAATAGGAAACAAAATTGGTCAAAAAGTTGGTTATTCTCAAGGAAGAAGATCATGGTCTCATCATTTAGGGTTTGTCGACACCGAGGCATCCTAAAAGCTAAGCTTTTATCATTTAGGGTTTGTCGACGCCGAGGCACCCTAAGAGCCTAAGAGTACGTCATTTAGGTTCTCATTGACACCGAGGCACCCTAAAAGCCAAGGTTTCATCATTTAGGGTTTGTCGACGCCGAGGCACCCTAAATGATAAGTTAAGTTTTCATCATTTAGGGTTTATCGATGCCAAGGCACCCTAAGTTGGGCCTAATCACTTGGCACTAATCACTTGGCTCTATTGCCACCTATGTTGGGTTTATCATCTAGGGTTTATGGATGCTAAGGAGAATTCTAAGTTGGGCCTAATCACTTGGCTCTATTGCCACCTATGGTTTAATGCAGCAAGAATAAAGGGGCAATTGATCCTACTTAATTAAGTACTAAGATACCCCGGCCCATACATTAGTAGCAAGTACCCCATATGTCCGATTTTTAGCAAAGTCGTGCTAAAATTCACGGAAAATTTTAGCATGACCTTTGCTGAAAATAGGACATATGGAGTACCCGAATTTGCCGGAACGGAAGTTAATCGACATTCTGGCAAACTCAAGGGCCTCTCGGGGTACCTGCAAAATCATCACGATACGAAGGGCCTCTCAAGGGCCTCAAGCAGCAGCAGCGTCTCCCAGGACCCCAATTTTTTGCTAAATTTCTTTGAGCAACAATCAGAGCAGAAAATTCAGCATATTTCTATACAACAGCACTGTAAAGATGAAGAACAGTTCTATAGCAGCCCATTTATATACAGCAGCATCTTTGGTTATACCAATTTCTGAAACAATTCAAATCTGAACTATATCTCTGGTCATACAAATTTCTGAAACAATTCAAATCTAAACTATATCTTTGGTCATACAAATCTCTGAAACTATACAAATCTGAAATATATATTTGGTCATACAAATTTATGGAACTAATCAAATCTGAACTGTATCTTTGGTCATCCAAATCTCTGAAACTATACAAATCTGTGGTCATACTAATTTACGGAACTAATCAAATCTGAACTATATCTTGCGTAGGCACCACTACTGCAAGTGCCATACTACTGCAAGTGCTATACTACTGCAGAGAATTATGCCCACTTGAGTTGGAGTTAATGACCTCGATAGACTGTCACTGGCAGTAAGACAGTAGCACTACTAGTACTAGCCTTGTACTACGTGTAATGGAAGAATATGACACAGTGCTAGTACACAGGTACAAATTATAATCAGTAGGAAAATATCATCATAATAATATCATCATTCAGTAGGAAAATAACCTTAGCTAGGTCAGTTCTGAACTACATATGACAATCTCACTTTTAGGAAAGGAGGATCATCATACACATATATATGTATAGCAATTGACAGGAGCTTCATCATTTTTAGTAACAACAATACATATATAGCAATTGGAAGCAAACAAATGTACACATAAGATAAAAATGTAATGCTGAAAGTTTAATGATTACAAAAGACTTGCTGAAATAGTGAAAAATATGGAGTCACTAAGCTAGCTAAGAAACTCCCAAAGTCCACTAGCAAATCCAAGATCTAATCCTGTTACACACATCATAACAATTTAAGATAATTAGGATAAGGATAGTAGGAAATGAAAAAGAAAGAGCTCAAAAAACAATCACAACAGCAAAATAATAAAAACCTTAGGTAAGCATTCTTAGACCAGAAAACAAGACATGCATAGAATATATTTGAGAAATCAACCAATATTGAACGAGAACAAGCATGTAGTACTGACCACTACCTTGACAATCAGCAGTTTAACTCTGTTTTCTTTCTCGTCAACACGTGAAATAACTCCAGAAGTCGTGTAACCTGGGAGATGTAAGCAAATGATTTGACATAGATTTTAGTATTTGGTAGTCTAATCAGCAAGACAAAGTATTTGATAGTCTACTGACAACAAACATTGCTTAATGTTCACCCTCAAACATACTGTAAATTTCCATTAAAAAAAGTCATGATGCTTACACAAATCTGATGTTCACCCTCAAACTTACTTAGCATGTAAGGTAATTCAAGCTCCTAGCAGCAATGGTCACAAGTGACAGGAGCTGAGCCTGCCACTAGGATGAGTACTTAATATGGATCGATTGTGCTTTCGTTTTAAATTTGCAGGTAAGAACAATGAACTTATAGATGGGAGGAACCTGAAGGTTGTTCACCCTGCTCATATCAAATATTATGTTGTATTAGCAGCAAGTAGATGTAAACTAACCTATAGCTAGAAATTAAACATATAAATGGTTGAAATACATAATTCTAGCTGTAAACTAACCTATAGCTGGAAGAAACTAACTAGAAAAAGTGAAACATGGGAGGAACATGCTGTCACTTTTTCTAAAAAAAGGTAGTTAGCATAGCATCCTCTATCTGGTTGTGTTCCTACAAGGACAATATTGGTTACACTATACAGCTATAAAATGCAACCTTGCATGGCACACTAATCCATACATCAGCATCAGTTGATCCTGACCGGGTACTTTGCATGATAGATACCACCTCTCAACCCACTTAAAAGTTAAAACCACAGGTGACATGTTAGAAATTTCTTCTCTAAATTAGATAAACTAAGCTACACGAGATCGACCAAAACCAACTAGACAGGATCTATCAAACATGAACACCTACAGCAGTGAGGCAGCAGCAGAGAATCGATCAAACAGAAACATGCCACCCACAACAACATCACTTGCTATCTCAAAGACAGCTTCTCCACAACAGCAGCACACTCCTCAAGGTAAGGCAACAAGTAGAACAAACAAACATGCGCCGAGTAACCGCGGGGCTTGCGAGCAGCAAGTAGAAGGACTAGCACAGCAGTAGGAGGACAACGACGACAACAGCGGTAGGCGGCAGTAGCAGCAACAGCAGTTTGCATCGGCAATGCAAGGCAGCAGCAACAGTTAGCGGAAGCAGAGGCGGGAAAGCGCAAAGCTGCAGCAGTAGTATGCAGGGCGCGGCCCGGGCGTACGCGCACGCGCGAGGAAGCAGGCCGGCCAGCGGCGGTAGCGGCGCGGGAGGGCGCAGCCTGGCCGCGATGGGGCTTGCACGGGGTGGGGGAGCAGAGTCCAGCGGCAGCAGTAGTTTAACAGAAGCAGCGACAGCGGTTTCGGCGGGCGCGGGCGGAGAGGTAGGCGGTGGTGGTGCGGCGGCTGCAGGTGAAAGCAGCAGCGAGCAGGGGGGCCGACGAGGGTTGTACCTTCGCAGCGGCGAGGAGGCACGATGGCGACGCAGGCGGCGGCGAGATACAAAGGCGTCGGAGAGACGATGCGGGCTCCTCGTGGTCCTCCTCCTAGTCCTCCTCCTTC
>NC_041387.1:232991488-232992134 GCF_002162155.2 Triticum dicoccoides | reverse complement strand
GGTGGGGGGCGCGGGGGCGGCCGGGGTGGAGTCCGGTGGGGGTCGGGGCGGCGGCGTCGGGGCAGCGCGCGGGTGGATCTGGCGAGGGAGAGGGATGAAGGGGATCTGGCGACAGGAAGAGGGAGGAATTAGCAAGGGGGGGGGGGCAGCTTACTAATGGCGCACCCTGCAGCGGTGCGCCATTAGTATGTTTTTTTAGATAGCAATGGCGAACCCACAGCCGGTGTGCCATTAGGAATCTTTTTTTATATAGCAATGGCGCACCATTAAGGGGTGCGCCATTAGTAATCTTTTTTTTATATATAGCAATGGCGCACCAGCCAGAGGTGCGCCATAAGTAATTATTATTATTATTATTTTTGTTGCATCTAATAATTTTTAAGAAAATGAATATGAAACAGTAATATTTTTTATAAAAATAGTAATAATTTTTTAAAAATATCATCAAATTGTTATTTGAAAATATTTATGAATATGAAAAAATATCATCAAATTTATTATTTGAAAATACCATCAAATTTGTTATTCAAAAATATAATCGACTTTGTTTTTTTTTGCAATTTTAGTTGCATTCATTTGTGACGGTGGAGTGGGCCGGGGAGGGTGCGGGGGAGGGTGCGGTAGGTCGTCGGCGGCGGTGGAGCGG
>NC_041387.1:232977331-232990828 GCF_002162155.2 Triticum dicoccoides | reverse complement strand
GGACCGGGAGAGGGTGCGGTGGGTCGTCGGCAGCGGTGTTGCGGGGGAGGGTGCGGGGGGTCGGCGGCGGCCGCCGATGGAGCTTGGGAGGGTGCGGTGGGTCGTCTGCGGCGAGGGGGACCGGATCTGGCAAGGTGGGAAAGCGATCGAGATGGAGAGGGATGGAGATCGAGTGTCCATGAAATTTGAAAACATTCATGAGTTCAAAATTAAAGTGCCCATGAAATACAATAATCAAGAAATGAAGGCTACAATTTAAATACAATCGATCTTAGCTATCTATTTGTTCACAATCTTCTTGCCCTTATTTTTCGTAAATGGAGTTCTTCTCTTGAACGGACGTCCTTTAGGTAGGGTGGTCCTGCTTCTTCTTGTGGTGTATGCTGATACTTCATCGTCGTCGTCATGTTCCATCTTCGGGTCGCCGTACTTGTCGAAGTCTTGCTCATTGGCGACTCCATCCATTCCGATGATTTTCCTTTTGCCTCTCCTCACGACAACACGACTGGGCTTTGGCGGGTCGGTAATGAAGAAGCATTGGTCCACTTGGGAAGCCAGTACCAATGGCTCATTTTTCGCGGTGACGTTTGCGCCCGCGGTCTTGGATTTGGCTTCGGGTATAGCCATGGTGGTGAAATACCGGTCGTCTTTTATGATGCTCTTGGCCCATCTGACACGGAGCATCGGGACCTTCTCTCTAGCGTAGCTCAGCTCCCAGATCTCCTCGATCCTTCCGTAGTATCTGTCCTTGTCGTTACCGGTTAGGATTCTATCGTTACCCCGGAGTTCTGATAACCATCACTCTTCATGTCCTTTCCCTCGGTGTAGAATGTGTAGCCGTTGATATCGTACGCCTCATACGTCATTAGGTTGTGCTCGGCGCCCTGTGACAAGGCGAATATGAGTTGTTCTTCCTCGGAAGAATCCTCATGTAAAGGGTACGACAGAAGCTTCTACTTGAACCAACGCGTGAAACATGAGTTGTGCTCTTTGATTATATTTTCGTCCGTCCTCTGTTGGCCTCGGTCATTGTACGTCTTCTCAATAAAGATTTTGTGCTCTACCACCCAAGGATCGACCATGTCTATGTGTTGTAGCGCGACTAGGTTTGCTCTTTCAAAGTCGGCGAGTCGACCCTCGAAGTCGACATGCATTTCCCGGCGACCCTCACGGTGACCCCATCCAGCGAGCCTGCCGAGGTGCCTGTTGATAGGCAGACCAACGAGGTTCTCGATGCCCAGATAATTCATGCAGTAGGAGATGCACTCTTCGGTCTGAAAGCCCCTGGCTATGCTTCCCTCTGGGCGTGACATGTTGCGAACATATCCTTTGATGACACCATTCATCCTTTCGACGGCATCATGTTGTGCAGGAACATCGGCCCGAGTTGGATGATATCCTCCACGGTATGGACCAGCAGATGCACCATAACGTCAAAGAATGCGGGCGGTAAGTACATCTCAAGCTCGCATAGTATCACCACGATCTCTTCCTGTAGCCTTGTGAGTTGCCTCACGCCAACCGACTTCTGAGAGATGACGTCGAAAAAGTTGCATAGGCCAAAATAGCGTTTCACGGACGTGCGCGTCCATGTTCCCACGGATTGCAATTGGAAGTATCTGCATCATCAGCACGTGACAGTCGTGAGACTTCATCCCGCTAAACTTCTGCTTCGCTGTGTCTAGGTATTTGCTTATCTTCCCCTCGTAACCGTAAGGAAGTTTTACTCCTACGAGGCAGGTGCAAAACTGATTGATCTCCTCCTGACTTAAAGTGAAGCACGCGGGAGGGTAGTCATTTCTGGTCTTCTTGGCCTTTTTGCCTTTGCGACGACTTTCCGTGTCCTGCTTCGCCTCATCATCATCATCATCATTAGCGTGAAGCTCCTCCCTGATGCCCATTGATTTCAAGTCCGCCCTTGCTTTCGGCCCATCTTTGGTCCTCTCTGGCATGTTGACCAGGGTACCAAGCAGACTCTCGCACACATTCTTCGTGATATGCATGACATCAAGGCTGTGAGGCACATGGTGGATCTTCCAGTACGGCAAGTCCCAGAAAACAGACCTCGTTTTCCATACATTAAGCAGCGGCTCTGGCGCCTTTCACTTCTTTCCCGGCTCCAGTGCCTTTCACTTCTTTCCCGGCAGTGGGCAATCTTTCCAATTTTTCGACAGCTGGTCTATTTCCTCGCCGCTCCTCGTACGCGGGCGTCTTCGAGGTTCGGTTTCACCATCGAACAGTTCCTTGTGTTTCCTCCACGGGTCATCATCGCGAAGCCACCTTCGATGTCCCATGAACACGGTTTTCAAAGACCCGGGATCTCTATCTAGATGGCGATACATTGTGTCATCCATGCACCTGACGCATCCAGAAAATCCGTGGACCACCTGCCCCGCGAGATATCCATAACCGAGATAGTCGTGCACCGTCGTGAGCAGTGCAACTCTCATAGGGAAATATTCCTTCTCTGCGGCATCCCACGTATTGGCTGGCATTTTCCACATCGTGTATAGCTCCTCTTTCAGCATCCCCAGATACAGATTGATGTCGTTCTCTGGTTGTTTCGGCCCTTTAATTAGCATACTCATGTGAATGTACATCCTCTTCATGCACAACCAGGGGGGAAGGTTGTACATCCACACAAACACAGGCCAGGTGCTATGTGTGCTTCTCTGGCTACCAAACGGATTGACTCCATCGGTGCTCGCGCCTAGCACGATGTTCCTTGGATCCTTCCCAAATTCTGGGTGTTCGAAGTTCAACGCTTGCCACTGGCTCCCATCCTTAGGGTGACTCAGCATCTTGTATTTTTTATTTATCTCCGGATCATTTGCGTCATCTTCTCGTTTCTTCTCCTCCCTATCCGCGTGCCAACGCAGGAGCTTTGCTACCTTAGGGTCCGCGAAATACCGCTGCAGACGAGGAGTGATCGGAAAGTACCACACCACTTTTCCAGGAGCTTTCTTCCTCTTCTTGTATCGAGTGATGCCGCACACCGGACATATGGTAGACTCCGCGTGCCCGTCCCGATAAATGATGCAATTGTTCATGCACACATGGTATTTCACGTGCGATAAATCCAGGGGACACACGATTTTCTTCGCCTCCTCCAAACTGGTCGGGCACTTGTTCCCCTTGGGAAGACGTTCGTGCCAGAATGACATGTTCTCGTCGAAGCATGCGTCGGTCATTTTGTGTTTTACCTTCATCTCCAGAGCCATGAGCGTTACTTTCAGGCGAGTATCCTCAGGCCTGCATCCTTCATACAATGGAGTAACCGCGTCTATCTCCAGTTGATCCAGCTTGGCTTTCTCTCGGGCGGCAGCTCTTGCGTTATCCATCTGCTTGAGAAGCAGCTCTTGAATATGAGGTTCCTGCACCCAACCCATTGATTGTCCATCCTCGTCTGCTCCACTGGCATCTTCATCTTCATGATCATGCCCTTCGTCTGCTCCGGCATCTTCCTCATCATCATGTCCTGCATCTTCTACATGATGACTGTGTACAGCATCACCGTCGTGATCATGTCCTGGAGATTCTTCGTCTTCTTGCCTGCCCGAGTGAGGGAGTTCCGGACTAGGGGTGTCTGGATAGCCGAACTATCATCATCGGCCGGACTCCAAGACTATGAAGATACAAGATTGAAGACTTCGTCCCGTGTCCGGATGGGACTTTCCTTGTCGTGGAAGGCAAGCTTGGCGATACGGATATGTAGATCTCCTACCTTTGTAACCGACTCTGTGTAACCCTAGCCCTCTCCAGTGTCTATATAAACCGGATGGCCTTAGTCCATAGGACGAACAACAATCATACCATAGGCTAGCTTCTAGGGTTTAGCCTCCTTGATCTCGTGGTAGATCTACTCTTGTAACCCACATCATCAATATTAATCAAGCAGGATGTAGGGTTTTACCTCCATCAAGAGGGCCCGAACCTGGGTAAAAACATCGTGTCCCTCGTCTCCTGTTACCATCCGCCTAGACGCACAGATCGGGACCCCCTACCCGAGATCCGCCGGTTTTGACACCGACATTGGTGCTTTCGCTGAGAGTTCCTCTATGTCGTCACCGATAGGCTCGATGGCTTCTTCGATCATCATCAACGACGTAGTCCAGGGTGAGACCTTCCTCCTCGGACAGATCTTCGTATTCGGCGGCTTTGCACTGCGGGCCAATTCGCTTGGCCAACTAGAGCAGATCGAAAGCTGCGCCCCTGGCCGTCAGGTCAGATTTGGAAGTTTGAACTCCACGGCTGACATCCGCGGGGACTTGATCTTTGACGAATTCGAGCCACGGCCGAGCGTGCCGCACTGTCACGTCGGGCATGATTTAGCTCTGCCGCCGGACAGTACCCTGGAGGCCGCACTCGAAACCACTCCGATCTTCAATTCGGAGCCAGCTCCGCAGATCGAGGATGGATGCCTAGACACCGCCTCGGGGGCTGCGACCTCTACGGTGATAGAGCCGGACACTGACTGTGTCCCTCATAAAGGTCGTGACTCCGAGGTGCCGGACTCCTCGCTGGACTCCGAACCTCCTGCACCCGCCCCGATCGAATCCGATTGGGCGCCGATCATGGAGTTCACCGCAGCGGACGTCTTTCAACACTCACCTTTCGGCGACATCTTGAGTTCGCTAAAATATCTCTCGTTATCAGGAGAGCCCTGGCCGGACTGCGGTCAGGACGGTTGGGATGCGGACAACAAAGAAATTCAATACCCACCGACCACCCACTTGGTAGCCGCTATCGACGATTTAATTGACATGCTAGACTACGACTCCGAGGACATCGACGGTATGGACGACGATGCCGGAGACGACCAAGAACCAGTGCCTAACAGGCGCAGGAAAGCCACCCCAGCCCACGACGTATACATGGTGGACACACCAAAAGGAAGCGACAATGAGGAAAAACGGGACGTGGCGAAGGACAACTCCCCCAACAAACAAACAAAGCAGCGACGCAAGCGCCGTCCGAAGACCGGCATCGACAAAAACGGCACCCATACGGACCTGGCCTTAGAGCAGGAAGAAGCAGTGGACGACGCACACGTCAACAAGCAGCCAGCCGGACATGAACTGGACAAGCAACCCATCCCCGGCGAAGACGATCTCACATCACCAGAGCATATGAATCTTCATAAAAGGCTCGTCGCCACTGCAAGAAGTTTGAAGAAGCAAAAGCGGAAGCTCAAAACAACGAAAGGCGCACTCAAAATGAGATGGAGCAAAGTACTCAACACCACAGATAAATACGGCACTAGTCACCAGACAAAAAGCTACCCGAAGCGCAAGCTGTTGCCCGAATTTGACGAGGAGGCCTTAGAGCCCCCGCAGTCAAAAAAGAAAGAAGCCGCCTGGCCGGATAGACGATTAGATGACAGGCCAAGAGCAACACGGGGCGCCGCACACAAGCCGGCACATGAACAGCATAAAGATCCTCAGAAAAAGGATAACCCAGCCAGGTCTATCTATGGGCCAAAAAAGAAGACTCCAGGAAGTAAGACAACCAGCCGAGCATTTGAAGACAACGGCACACCCAAATACAGGGGTGCCGCACACCCATCGTGTTTTACCGACGAGGTACTGGATCATGGATTTCCAGCGGGATTTAAACCCATAAACATAGAGGCATACGACGGAACAACAGACCCCAGAGTCTGGATTGAGGATTATATCCTACACATACACATGGCAAGAGCAGACGATCTCCATGCCATAAAATACCTACCCCTCAAGCTCAAAGGGCCGGCCCGGCATTGGCTTAAAAGCCTCCCAGAAAATACGATTGGAAGTTGGGAAGAGCTTGAGGATGCGTTTCGAGCAAATTTTCAGGGGACTTATGTCCGGCATCCGGATGCAGATGATTTAAGTCACATAACTCAACAGCCCAGAGAATCAGCACACAAATTCTGGAACAGGTTCCTCACTAAAAAGAACCAAATAGTCGACTGTCCGGACGCTGAAGCCTTAGCAGCCTTTAAGCACAACGTCCGAGACGAATGGCTCGCCAGACACCTCGGCCAGGAAAAACCAAGAACAATGGCTGCACTAACAAGTCTCATGACCCGCTTTTGCGCGGGGGAAGACAACTGGTTGGCTAGGTGCAGCACCAGCGACCCGAGTACATCCGAAATCAGGGATGGAAATGGGAAATCACGACGTAAAAAAGATCAGCGCCGGAATAAGGAAAATGGCCCAAATAGTACGGCGGTCAACGCCGGATTCAAAAGCTCTCGGCCGAACAACAAAACACTGCCCCTAAAGGATAACAGTGAGGAGCTATCCAACCTCAACAAGATTCTGGATAGACTGTGTCAAATACACGGTACCTCCGAGAAGCCTGCAAACCATACCCACAGAGATTGTTGGGTCTTCAAGCAGTCCGGCCGACTTAACGCCGAACACAAAGGGCTCGACACACCAAGTGAAAATGACGAAACCCAAAAGCAGCGCTTCAAAAACCAAAAGACTTTCCCATTAGAAGTCAAAACAGTGAACTCACTTCACGTGATAACACGCATTGCGGCACCTGCTATACCAGGACACCGTCCGCAGACTGGGGATAGAACCCACCAAAATTCGCTATAGCAGCACTTCCTTCAAAGAAGTGACGCCAGGCCTTTTCAACCAATCTCATAGGCTCTGTACCGCTAGAGGTCGTGTTCGGTTCATCCGACAACCTCCGTCGCGAAAAGATCACCCTCCATCGCCCCATTTAGCAGTAGTCCTTAAGCACTACTGGGGCGTGCAGCTTTCGCCCGCTTTAATGCAATACCACATTACGCGTCTCTTACGCTTAAAAATGCCCGGTCCACGGGGCATACTCTCAAAGCTCCAGGTGTCTCTAGACCATGGAGAATGTGCGGCTGCCTCGACAACCACACACTATTCCGACCTCGCAGGTCAAAGCCCCTAAAAACAGGTCATTTAGACCTCGGACATGGTTAGACGAGTCCGGCGTAACTTAACAAGGGGCTTCCCAGCCGCATACCCCCCTTTTTTTAGGGGGCCGCGCCCATAAATGATGAAAGCCAATAAAGCTCAACTTTCTTCATGTCCCAAATTATACTTTCTTTTTGTATACACTTTTTGCATGATATTTCTTAGAAACTAAGTCCTTCTCTTTTACAGATGAAGCACGTGCTACACCCATCCAGGATACAGCACAACGGAGAAACAGGCGCAGACGTGCAGTAGGGACCCGTTGCAAGGATTCTTTTCAGATTAAGACCCTACGTAAACCTTTCTTAATGTCTCTTGTTGATACACATCCCCCGGTTTCCTACCAGAGCCAAGGAGGAGGCTGGCGTTTTGGCATCGGCCGCGTTAGAAGTTCCCGCCTGTACCTGGACACTAGGGGCTTAGGGCTTTGTTCTGCCCGCTATCATAAAGACCGAACACCTCAGGGAGTGTTCGGCGTCTCGAGTTAGGCCTTATATGCATCAGCTCCGAATCATGTCTTTGGTCAAATGTTGGGTTTGCCCGGCTCCTGTGTTTTGCTGCCTTACATTCCGTATCATCGGCTAATGCGGCACCAGGAGAACTACTGCGATTGTGCCCCGGTTCGGCCGGGAGAGCAACTCAGTAGAGAAAGCCGAAAACTGACTGTCATGATATAGCGATAGACTGGTCAACCACTCGATCGACCATTGGAATGTTTATAATTCCTCCGCTTTGACGAAGGACCGCTTCCCGGTCAGGCACATACGCGCCCCGAGTTCGGAGAAGCGCGGTGCCATCAGGGGCTATATAGTAGCCCCACATTCGAGCTCCTATGGCTAAGTGAAAGTGATAAAGCATTATAGTCTGGTTGCCTAGTTTGCTACGCTATCACCTCCTTACAAGGACCAAGACGTTGGATTAAGTGCGGAAAAGCATTTTTATCTTTGCAAACACCCCCGCACCATGTGCGTGGGGGCTGAAGCCAAAGACTGCCATCTTTCAGATTATACATATACATACGGCCGCACAGGAGATAGTTCAATACTTGAACACACAAGTATAAAAAGTTATTGCATTATAAACATGATCTTAGAAATCATACATGTCATTCAAACATAACATCTTTGGAGCACTACGACTCTATTATACGAGCGCCCTGCAGGACTTCCTCAAAGTAATGCTAGGTGGGGAATCGGCTTTTGTCTGAACCCCGGGATGCGACAGCGGTGGCATCCATCTCTGCCCAGTATGCTTTACCACGGGCGAGAGCCATCCGTGCACCTTCTACGCATGCCGACCGCTTCATCGCCTTAATATGCGGCACTGCCCCAAGGAATTGCTGCAACAAGCCAAAATAACTCTTCGGCTTGGGCCTTTTCGGCCACAGATGAGTGACCACATCCGTCATGGCCAGTCCGGACAATCTATGCAGCTCAACCCACTCAACCAGCCGATCACTCAACGGAAGTGGACGCTCCGGACTATGGAATTGAGACCAGAAAAGCTCTTCCATTTGATGATCCTCCTGGCTGTGAAAGTGCACGACTTCGTCAGCCGCACTCGCCGCCAAGTCCAGATAAGGATCCTCCGCACCGTACAATCGGCCCAGCTGAGCATACTTCGGATCCGTAAACTTCCTACGTAGCATAAAGGGCTTTCCAGCCACAATGTCTCCGACCTGCCGTAGTTCCTCCTTCATAGCCTGCATCGCACTACGGGCATCCTTGGCTTTGGCATCGGCCTTCTTCAGGTCTTCTTGATCCGCTCGGCGTTCTCCTTCAAGAACTTCCAGGCGGTCGGTAGCAACTCTTAATTTCATGGCCATTCTGGCCATCTCCTCCCTGCTTCGGCACTGAGTAGCCTTCTCGGCTTCTAGCCCTTCCGCTGCCTTCAAGGCAGCCGCCTCGCTTTTTCTGTCTTGCTCCTTGGCCCGAGCAAGTTCTGCTCGAAGGTCTTCCACAGAAGCAGCACCATCTGCATCTAGCGTACAATTTGTAAGGAATGGGCGTCAGCTCCCTTACTAAGCAACCGCAGAGCAACCACATACCTTGTGACTCATCAAGTCGTCTATTGACCAGCGAGATGTCCGCATCCGCAGTGTCGAGTTGCTTCTTCAGCTCAGCAAATTCATCAGTCTGGCTGGCCACCGAACGTTCCGCCACCTGCATGGGAAAGGTGACAGTTAATAACTGAGATTATGATCCTAGGCACGATGTCGTCTTCGACAGCATACCAAGTCTCAGGGGCTACTATCTATATAGGGCGCACTTCATGTGCAAAACTGTCAACAGGTATGTCATTTTTTGCGTACCTCAAATCCCGTCAGTAAACTTCTGACGGCCTCATACAAGCCGGTTTCGGCGGATGAGATCCTCTCAATCACACCACCCATTAATGTGCGGTGATCTTCTGAGATGGACGCCCTCTTAAGCAAATCCTACAGCTCCACCGGACGTACTCCAATGGGCGCCGAACTCTCTGGCCCCGCCGGACTCGGGGAGACCCTCCGCGACGACACCTCAGGGTCGTCCACCCTGCGTGATGGGGCGGCAGATGGAGGCGTTTCGCTTTCCATCATCTCCGGACGAAGGTCTCCCAAAGATGAGCTGTGCTGAGATGGGCTGAGATCCGAACTACAAGGTGAAAACTTCGGTTACCTTTAGACATTAAGCAGGGGTGTCTGATAATTATAAAATCCCCCTTTTTTCACTTACGGCTCGTTAGAGGGCTGATTCCTCCGAGGAGACAGTACGGCCGGGGCACTTTCTGGCGCAGGACCTTCTGGTATAGATTTCTTTCCCCGCTTTGAGGCCTTGGCCTCCGGGTCTTCGGAAGCGTTCCTCTTCTCCCCCTGGAGGGAGGGACTCTCGATTCCTCCCTTACTAAAAACCTCCTTGGCAGAGGTAACAGTTTCCCCGTGCCCCCCTTCGCCCTCATTCGAAGGTGCGACCTCCAACATTTTGATTAACACGGGATCCTGCGTGGTCTCAGGGAGGGGGGCCGGACACCGTATCAGTTTTGCTTGCGCTATCCACTCCTGTCCAGGGATAGCTGGTTAAAAGGCAAGCTCACGATAAATAAATGGATGGTGTGTCCGGACACAGGGCTACTTACTTGAGTATCCGGGCGATTCAAGCTTAGGCCAGCGTCCTCGGTCAATTCTGGATGCGTCTCTTGCGATCCGAAGAACAGTTTATACATCTCCATGGGAGTCAAACCCATGAAGTGCTGAAGAGCTCGTGGCCCCTCCGGACTAAATTCCCACAGGCGGAGGGGGCGACGTTTGCAGGGCAGTAGGCGCCGGATCAACATGACCTACACCACTGTGACCAGATTGATCTCCCTTTCTTGGAGGCCTCGAATCCGGTCCTGCAACAGGGGGACATCTTTGGGCGGCCCCCAGTCACGCCCCTTGTTGACCCATGACGTCAGCTGCTGTGGAGGGCCCGAGCAAAAGACGGGTGGCGGCTTCTGCCTGCTGCCCCGGGGAGCGGTGATATAAAACCACTCCTGTTGCCACAAGCCGAGCTCCTCCTGGAAAGAGCCCTTAGGCCATGGAGCTTCGGCCGTCTTGCTTATAACCGCCCCGCCGCACTCTGCCTGACGTCCCTCAACCATCTTCGGCTCCACATTGAAGGTTTTGAGCCACAAGCCAAAGTGAGGGGTAGTGCGGAGGAAGGCTTCGCAGACGACAATGAATGATGAGATGTGGAGGATGGACTCCGGAGCCAGGTCATGGAATTCCAGCCCATAGTAAAACATGAGCCCCCTCATGAAGGTATCCGTCGGGAAGCCTAAACCCTGACGGAAGTGAGACACGAACACGATGCTCTCGCCAGGCTCGGGAGTTGGGATAACTTGCCCTCGGGCAGGCAGCCTATGCGAAATTTCGTAGGTTAAGTACCTGGCATCTCTCAGCTTTAGCACGTCCTCCTCCGTGATGGAGGAGAGCATCCACCGGCCTCGTAGGTCAGGACCGGACATTGTCGAAGATCGAAGGTGCCTGAATTTGGAGCCCTGGGTGTTGGAACTCGGGGAGAGGGGCGGATTCGATAGAGGATTGAATAAAAAGAACGAGCCTTGATCTCATTATAAAGAGGAAGAATACCAAGAGCCGTCCCCGTGACCGTTTGGAACCCGCCTTCGATGGAGGGGGCGTGGCAACAGGCGCGGTTGGGTTACCCACGTCCGTATTGATGGGAATCCCGGAATAAGGGGAACACGATCTCTGCTTCGACAAGACGTGCCAAGGAAACCGCCTCGCTAAACGCGCTAAGGTGGAACTATAAAAACAATTCGAGTAAAGGCTTGGAAGTGGTGTGACGTCACGCCACAGAATACGTCAGCAGATTGATCTTGTGTAATACTATTCTCTCTACGGTGGTATGTGGAATTTATTTTTGCAGAGCCGGACACTATCCTGGTGTTCACAATCTTCTATAAAATTATTCGGAGGAGGAACCCGCCTTGCAATGCCGAAGACAATATGCGCGCCGGACTCGTCGTCATTGAAGCCTGGTTCAGGGGCTACTGAGGGAGTTCCGGACTAGGGGGTGTCCGAATAGCCGAACTATCATCATTGGCCGGACTCCAAGACTATAAAGATACAAGATTGAAGACTTCGTCCCGTGTCCGGATGGGACTTTCCTTGGCGTGGAAGGCAAGCTTGGCGATACGGATATGTAGATCTCCTACCTTTGTAACCAACTCTATGTAACCCTAGCCCTCTCCGGTGTCTATATAAACCGGATGGCCTTAGTCCATAGGACGAACAACAATCATACCATAGGCTAGCTTCTAGGGTTTAGCCTCCTTGATCTCATAGTAGAAACCGGATGGCCTTAGTCCATAGGACGAACAATAATCATACCATACTCTTGTAACCCACATCATCAATATTAATCAAGCAGGACGTAGGGTTTTACCTCCATCAAGAGGGCCCGAACCTGGGTAAAAACATCGTCTCCCTCGTCTCCTGTTACCATCCGCCTAGACGCACAGATCGGGACCCCCTACCCGAGATCCACCGGTTTTGACACCGACACCGAGTCTTGCTCATTTCGTGCCCGGCCCCCATGGACGACTTCATAGTAATCTTCATCACCTTGCCACCGATAGCCATCCATGAAACCACGCAAGAGCAGGTGGTCCCGCACCTTCCCGGAATCCGGGTCCGCAATAAGGCTCTTCAGCTTGCATCTTCGACACGGACATCTTATCTCCGTCTCGTTCTTTTGAAGCATCTCGGCCTTCGCAGAGCTCAAAAACCTATTCACGATGCCTTCGGTCATCGTGCGGACCATGGTCGCCTGCGGGGTAGAGCAAAACTATATTTTAGAACCAAGAAAAAATTTGGCATGACTTTCCCTAAAAATAGGACCAAAAAGAATGCATAGTGCCAAAATTCTCGCCGAAACAGAAATGAATCAACACTCCGGCAAAATATTGGCAACTATCGCATTTCAAATACCGGTACCTGCAAACACAAACATATATGCAACACCACACACATATGCAACACGACGAACATACATAGATCTAGCTAGGTCACAAAAAGTGCATGTGCACGTTGTTGGAGAGGGAGAACAACATAAAGATAGCTTCCCCCCTTACTTACCTATCAAAAAAAGGTAATTTAACCACTTAATTTGGATTAATCTATGGTGCAAATGAGGTGAGGAGGAGGAGGCAGCCGAGACAAGCTTGGAGGAGGAGATGGAGAGAATGAAGTGGGGAAAGTGAGTGGGTAGGTGTGGCTGTCCAAAATATCTTGTTGGTCCCGGGTTACTAATGGCGCACCACCTGCAAATGCGCCATTAGTAACCCTGGTTACTAATGGCGCACCTGCTGGTGGTGCGCCATTAGTAGTTTTGCAAAAAAAAGAATAAAAAAACAACAGTAGTGGCGCACTGTGTGGCTGGTGCACCATTACTAGTTAGCACTAGTAATGGCGCACTGTGCCAGGATGCGCCATTAGTATGTTTGGAAAAAAATTGTTACTAGTGGCGCACCATGTGCCTTGTGTGCCATAAGTGTCTTCCACACTAATGGCGCACCTGCACATGGTGCGCCACTGCTATATAGTAGTGGCGCACCACATGACAGGTGCGCCATTAGTATCCATTTCATCTATAGCCTTTTTCCTAGTAGTGCAAGGTACATCAGTACAAGTTTTTGTACATCTTCTTGTTGCGTTGAAAAATGGCTTGTATGGTTGCACCATAATCCCATCGATAATGCATCAGAGTTGACCATGTTGGCACACATTCTACACATGAGCTTGGACGAAACAAACGCATGAACGTCTGAGATGGGTGCTTACCAAAAAGCAATTCATCCTCACAGCTCCCCGCATATGGACTTGGACTGAAGCACCTTGGTCATCGAACTGTAGGGGACAGGCGGTGCGAGCTCGGGGGCAGGGGAGCACGGTGCCATCAGCGGCCAAGGGAGGATGGTGGTGGCGCGAGCGGCACCCAGGGGAGTATGGCGCCGGCGCGATCCGGCGTGCGTGGGGCGGGGGAAGTAGGAGGCTGGCAGCGGGCGGCGAGGG
>NC_041387.1:232878888-232977009 GCF_002162155.2 Triticum dicoccoides | reverse complement strand
ACGGCAGGGGAGGGAGGGGGCGGCGCACAAGCGGGGAGGAAAGGGCCGGCGCACCGGCGAGGAGGGAGGGGCCGACACACGATGGGGGAGGCAGGAGGCGGAGTGCCGGTGGGGATGGAGGGGGAGGTGCGTTGGAGGAGGAGTCGGGGATCGGGAGGGAGGTGGTGGGTTCGGTCGCCGTGGCTCCTATACAGGGCCGGACGGTAACAGAATAGTCCAGCCCTATATATATATATATATATATATATATATAAGCAAAAAAATAACCCCCTCCTAAGTCAAATTAACCACGCTCGTTGTCAGGCAAAAAGTAGTGATGGACCAAGCGGGCCCACAAATGGAAAGCATCGATATCGCTGATAACGGCTTAAGTGCGTGTGAGAGGACAACCACCATCGCTTTGCAAGTGGGCCAAACATATGTTGAATATAATACATAAAATGCACAACTTTGATGTGCCACACATGCCTCAAAAACTGTAAACCATGCACCGACACAGAGCGAGGTTCATGAAGCGTACTACATATGATGGTCCCCTTCCCCCTCTTTGACACATACTATATGCTCCCACCGTAATACAACCCAAAAAGAATCCTCAATGATGGTGAAATTAATTAACCTCTCCCGATGTAGGTCAAAGTGATGCACATGCATTGATCATGGCTTCATGGGCCCACAGATGGAAGCGTCACAAGTGATGTCCTAGCTAGGATAACCACCGCCTGCATGCATGTGGCGCAAAGAGGTGTTGTGTGATGTTTGAATAGCCATTTTCACAATTTTGATGTGGCATATGCCTCGGAAACCGAAATTCCAGACACTGAGTGAGGTGTACTTGTTCACGGGCGCGTACGTATAGTGTGTGTGTTTGTGTGTGTGTGTGTGTGTGTGTACACAAACAAAAAAGATTCTACCTTGCTGGTCAAATTAACCTCACTACCAGTTGTTAGTCAAAGTGATGGACGACGACCTCGCGGGCCCATAGAAAGTGTCATACGCGAGTATCGAGTGTCGTGTAGGACAACCATTGACTACATGTGGCCAAAACATGTATGTATGAAAGGGTTTTGTAATGTTTTAAATTACAAATTCACGACTCTGATGTGGCACCGGCCTGCCTAACAAGACGGCCAACCCACACGGTGGCTGACAACTTTTAGTGTACTGCAAGCCACTCGCCACCCCAAGACGCACACACCAACACACACCCCACGAATCCACCGCAACTACGATGCATGTTAAATTAATTATCCCGCGGTGAACATATATATGTTACCAAACGAGGGACGTTTTAATTTTGAAAAAATTCAGAGATCATTAAGACGTTCTAGTACATTAATTGATTGATTTTCTATGGGTATAATGTGCAAAAATCAAATTTGAGCTACATGCACATGTGACAGTGCACCGAAATGGATTGCAAAAACACAGGTGTCTCACTGGGTGCATGTTTACTCCCCGTGCAACAAATTTCAAACAATGAGAATCTTGATTTTTAAGTTCTAGTACATCCAAAACTTATTTGAAGTTCATCAAACTTATTGTGTTGTCATATGGACACCAATACAAAGTTGCATTGTACTTTTTTTGGTCAAATTTGAGACCAGTTTTGATGTAATCTTTATCTAATTACAAATGGGAGATTATTAATAATTGGGAACCAATATCCCAAACGGACGATGTATTTGAACCGTGAGCATTGGACAAACAATGGATACGTGCCATGCTTCGGTTAAGCAAAAAATAAAGCGGCATCATTAATCATCCAAATAGAAAAACAATATACGTGTCGCCATGCGACCCGTGTACTGTGCGAGAAGGCATGAGTTGACGGGATGCATGCGAGCAGTCCGCCGTGCAGGCAGACCCAGAGGCGTGCATGCAGGTGTGTGAATTAACAGAGGTGTGCCCGCTGCGCAGTGTCATCGGGAGGCATGCGAGTAGTTGTGTGAAACGACAGTAGGCATGCCAGCAGTCCGGTGCACAGGCTCACCGGGAGGCGAGCCAGCGGTTTGACCGTCGCCCGCCTCTCTCCCACTACTCCCACTACTCCATATTAATGGTGCGCCCAAGCGGCCGCACCCCCCATCCTTGCCACACAAACAATCCCCTCTCTCCACTTGCATCCTCGCCGCCGCTCTCAGTCATCAAAGCTGTCAGTGTATGAGGATGCCGCCGAAGCGCCCCATCGAAGGGAGTGGCAACACCGGGGCTACTAAAGCACCGGAGTGCGGTGTGGAGATGGATACAGAGGTTTCCGTTGTCGACGGCGTCGAGCTTCCACAACCGAAGGCGGAGTTCCACACTGACTCGGGCGACGTCTCCGACGACCACTCCGGCGACGACTCCGACGACGATGGACAACTGGTTAGTCATCTATACCCATTTATGTGTCAAATAGATCCCAGGGTTCTCTAGTTACTCCTGCCTCCCCCTTTTTGGAATAGAAATCCTATGGTTATGTTCTCCGAATCCATGAAATCTGAGTAAGTTCCGTTAGATCCGTGTAGTATATTGATTGTTTGAATGGTACAAGTGATAAGTGATTAGTTGTTTCATCTGTGGAAATGATTTCTTCTAGTAATCCGATTAGGGTTAGTGTTCGTGCTAATAATTCCAAGCCAGGACTTGACAATTCATTTTGAATGTCCTACATATGTTTGTGCCATTATTTTCTTCAAGATTGGCATGTACATAGATCAATGTGCTTAAAAATCGAACCATAATCTCTGTATAGGTATAAATAAATAGCCATAAATTCCTAATCCTACTTCACGACATGTAATCGTTGATTTGAGGCCAATTTTTGGTAGCTGCCAATGTTCACTAGAGATTACTTTGTAACCATTAATTTGATGCCACATTTTCTTACTATTTGTATAGGTGTTGTCTGACGATGTGGACAGCGAGGATGAAGATGTCCAGAGGAGGTACAACAGGCAAATCCGAAGGCAGCTTTATGCGGGAATGCATAAGAGGCATATTAGGACCTGGAACGACGGCTATCGATGCCCATTCTGCAACCACAAGCTTCATGATGCGTATCAAAGTGTTTTGGCGCATGCAAGAGGACGGGTCGTTGGCTCCTTCAAGCAGAAGTATGCTCGCAGGGTGGAGCACGACGCGTATGCTGAGTACCTGGAGAAGCTTCGGGATCGTGCCAGCTTATGAGATGAGATGTGGGATCGAACTATGTACGCTTGAGCATGCTTAATGATGGTTGAACTATGCTTGTGTACGTGTACGCTTATTATCTATGTCTGAGTATGTTCACTTATGTCTAACTGTGGGATATGGATGCAATTAGTTTGGTTGATGGAATCTACCTCCATCCTCGTTTATTGGTCCCCTTTGTAATTTGTGTTAAATGTTGACCAAAGATTTAACTGACAAATGTTAGTGCAGGTCAGCATAAATTATATCGTTGGAAGCATATTAGAACATAATGTTCAATGATATAATTTTTGGTGACATCTCTTAGTCAAATATTTGGTACAAATTACAAAGGGGACCAATAAACCAGGACGGGGGTAATACACCAATCACACATGGTTTCCAAAATTGGAACCGTGTGAAGTGACTTTCATTTTACCCGTTGCTTCAGTCACACATGGTTCCCAAAATTGGAACCGTGTGCAATGGCTTTCGTTTTTCTTCTTGCGTCAATCACACACGATTGGCTCTAGCAAACCGTTGCCTCCGAAATTCTTTGTGGGACTGAAAACCCTCACCACCCAATTCAAAAAAAAAAAACTCGCCATCCCCACGCCACAAAAATCCTCACCCCCGCCCACCACCCCATGCCTCCGGTCCCCATTGACACCTGCACAAGCTCCTCCGCGTCTATGCATGACACTGCCTATCATGGTGGTAACCACTTAGCTCAATGCCTACTGCTGCCACCAGGCTGCCGTCAAACCCCACCGCATTTCGCCACTTCCGCTTGCCGCCGCCTATCGCCATCGACTTTCTTGATGCTGCTCGCGGCCGACCCAGCTCCACTCAGTTGGGGAATTTGTCGTGCTGAGGGTTTTTTCTCATGGACGACAAGGTAACTAATTTAATGAGATATTATCTCATCTCTCATCCCAGTTCATCTGCCTCCTTTAATCACCTGATGGAAATTGTCGTGAATTCATTTTTATTAATGCTGATTTGAGGGATTTCGTTCATTCATAAAGTGTATAGTGCGTCGACACATCAGGACCTTGAAACCTCCGCCAGAGATTCCATCTCATCGTACAAGATGACTTGAGCATGTGCACGGTATGTTCAATCTCACCCTAAATCGGTTGGCATGACCTACTTTCCTAAAGATATTCTAAATATTGCTACATATGGATAAAAGGTGCCACATGCACCATATACGTCAAAGGGGATTCCCCCCCCCCCTCTTCTTTCTATATTAGGCAAACTAATGATCTATTGTTCTTTCAATTACTCTCATATTTCCATGACATCATGTTTACCCTATTTGTTTAATTATAGATTTTTGTCCTTCAATTTCAACTGTTGTATAGTTCTTTCAATTTGGGTCCACATTTGCATGTTACCATATTTTCTTTAACAGTCCTACCATTTTCTGCAGAGCATCCCTTGCTAAGCACCATATTATGTAGTGCACAAATTTTCCTTTTACATAGATCAAGGCTGCACGGATGTCATAGTGCACACAAACCATTGATTTACAATCGTTGCTACTATATTACTTGATGAATGTGGAGCCTCCTATTTTGGCGCAGGCTTTTGGAAAGAAATTTCAAACTTTTATGTACTGAAAGATGGCACTAAAATTGGACTGCACATAAAAGGGCCTGGTGATGAGATATATGCTAACTTCCCCAACAATATCATCCGTCCTGAGTTTGTTTGAAGTTAGTTTCCTTTTCAACTATCTGCATGTTGACTTACCCAGCAATGTTAAATTAATTGTGTACTATTTAAGCAACGAATTGTTATTCCCTTTTCTTACTATATTCATACCTAATAAATTCTAGTTACCAATACACTTTTCTATTGCCCTGTTTTAACTAAATATTCATGGTACTCTCATTTCTATCAGAAAGCGCCACTAACAAGGAGACTCCGGAGGTGGAGAACGGGCCTGCCAACAAGCGGAGGCGGGGCGGGCTAGAACCGCAAGCGACTCCAGCAGGCAAAGACTTCATCAGCAGCCTCCCCGATGATATGTTGACAGCCATCATCTCCCTCCCCCCAATCAAATGTGGGGCGCAGACAACCGTCCTTTTCCGGCGGTGGCACCCCCTATGGAACTTCACCCCTCTTGACCTCACCGACACCCATGAGCTCTGCCATGGCTATCGCAAAAGCTTGGATGCGTTCACTAAGATCCTCAGCAATCACCCTGGCCCAACCAGAGGCCTTAGAATGGGCAAGTTTTGTTCCAACGGCAGGGACCGAGCCAAGCTTGATGATTGGTTCGGATCCCCTGCCCTAGATCAGCTCGAGGAGCTCACTTTTGATGATGGGCATATGCATTTGCTGCCAACGTCTGCGCTCCGCCTCGCGCACACGCAATGCGTCGCCAAGTTTAGGAACTGTCGTCCCCCCCCCCCGTAAGTGATGCGCCCTCTCTTATTCTACCACGACAGAAGCACCTTGAGCTCGTCGTCGTCTGCCTCTCAAACGGTGACATGGAGCGCCTGCTCCATGGCTGTGCTGCACTCGAGTACCTTCATCTTCAGGCGATCAATGGGCTGAGTACATTCCACATCACCTCCATGACTCTCCGGACTATTTATGTGTGTTGCTGGTTCGGGAAGACATCACAATTTATGTACCACGGTATGGTCATTGAGGACACACCTGCACTTGAGAGATTACTTGTACTTGATCAACTAGGTCCAACAAGAATCAATGTCATTTCTGTGCCGAAATTGATAGTTCTGGGCTACTTGTCTGACAAATACTCCGAACTTCTAATTGGATCCACTCCCGTTCAGGTACAACAGCCGCCATCTACCTCTCCTTCTACAAATTAACATTATTTCTAATTTTGAAGATGTTTGTTCATTTTTCATTCAAAAAATGATTACGACAAGCTTGACCGCAAAACTACGCACAGTGAAGGTCTTGACACAAGAATCTATTGGCCCCAACCTGGAGCAAGTTGTCACTTTCCTGAGATGCTTTCCGTGCCTGGAGAAGCCATATATCAAGGTGATGTTCCTTTCCTGTTAAATGTCAACCATAAGGGAGTTCAATTTGTGACACCTTTTTCCAAGTTTACAATGACAATGTACTACGATTTCTGAAGGATTCTTTTGGAGGATTTCAGTACATACATGTCTCCTTTTCCAAGTTTACAATGACAATGCTTAATCCATATGGTTACAATCCATATGCATTTCTCCTTTGGATTCATCTATACTAGTTTTCTTAGGGAACTTTTCATCCACTCCAACATCTTGTGAAGATGGAAGATGGCATGTTAATGCCCATGTTAATCATGTCAGGTCGAAGATGGCATGTTTGTGCATTTTACAAATCCTGCAAATCAAATAGGCCTGTAGTAGTGTTCAAACCAGCATCTAGGAACTAACATGTTTTTTTCTTTTGTAGATGAGATTAGGCTTAGTGGTGGATAATGTGATACAATATAACAATCACGTCGAATGCCTAGATCTGCATCTCTCAGAAATTAGTTTGAACTCCTATTGAGGGACCTTACCAGAGATTATATTCGCCAGGATCTTTGTTGTCAGAGCAAGGGTGCTAAAGGTAATGAGGGTTGCCCTACATATATTTCAGAAAAATGAATGGTTTGTTGATCAGCGCTGGCGCCTGCGGCAGAATGGAATAGGCTCCAAAAATGTTGAATTTCATTTTGGAACTTCAGATGATAGAGTAATTGGAACTCATCGTGTCAACCCCATACATGACTTCTCAGTCGCTGACCCCTTTGCAAAAGTTGTGAGGTTTCGAAACAAGACTTAGAAGTGGTAATATTAGTTTAAACCTCTCTGATATCCATGTTTAGCGGATCAGCGCGAGCGTTTGCAGTTGATGAGCTGAATTTTATTTCTAATATTAGTTTGAACCTTGTAATCTTCGAATTTGAGCCATATAACTCTGGAATTTGAACCTTGTAATATTTCGAGCCTTTGTGGTACAATCGTCGAAATGCATCGTATGAGACTCGTATATTGGTAGCACTATTTTGAACTTAATATGCAATGGTCTTAGATTTGATTTTATTAACCATTCTCAAATCTGTTTACCTTGTCGATCTCACAGCACACGATCTGTATAGCTAACTCGACTACGATCTTGGACATTATTGCACACAGTTGGTTTCTTCCACCATGTGCCCTGTAGAGTGCAGAATTAATTATCGCACTCGAGTGTCCATCATCACTCTTCTGTGTAACTATGACCTCGTCATCCACGGGTAAACTTACGACCGAAGTCATTCCACACACTTCGTTTTTACAAAGCTTTTCACCAATAAACGCCCATGATTTGTCCCTCTTCTAGCCGACGCGTGGCAAACCAAGCCGAGCAGGAAGCTTGTGCGGTAAACTACACGGTAGCATGGCAACAGGCTCACCGACGATAAATTTGGTGCCTCTTCGAGCCCACGTGTGGTCGAACTGCAGTGCGGTGTTGTCAGGCATGCACTGGAATCCTCACTGCGGTGTGGTGTTGTCAAGCGTGCAATGGAATCCTCCGCTATGAATGCCGTGACAAGACGTGACGATTACAAGCCGCCTGGCCCCCATTTGTTACAGCGGATATTTAACCCTTGTGTCTCTTCAACCTTTCGATCGCGCCCCACCATTGCAAGAAGCACACCTACCACGACAAATTCTTCGAGAGTATCCTGCGCGGCTCCACTGGCACTTCGAGCGGATGCTGACAACAAGCAGCAGTTCACCATCCATGTCATGGTGGACACCCACCGAAGGTTTGAGGAGCTCTCGGTGGTGTACACCAACCACCCGGTCTGGGTGGAGCACTCCATCTACATTATGGAGTTGTTGCTTGCCGACGAGAAGTACAAGGTGGTCGGGTTTGACATCGAGCACACTCGCGCTTGTGTCGGGTCTCATCCCAAGGTTGTCGTTTCCCAGATGTGCATGGGCCACCACGTCCTCGTCTACCACTACTGCCTGGCCATAAGGCCTTGTGAGTGTTTTGCCAGGTTTGTCAACAGCCCCCACTACATGTTCGCTACGGTCGACATCACCAACGATGTCAAGGTGCTCAAAAATTCGGGCATCACCTGCCAGAATCTTGTCGACATCCAGGGCCAATACAAGATCTGGGGCAACAAGGATCATGAGAAGGACTCACTGGTTCACCTCGCCGAGGCCATCATCGACCCCTACTACAGAGACATGAAGGATTCCTACAACAACGACAAGCATGCCTGGCACTCGGCCTGGATGAGAAACTCGACAAAGATCATGTCGTGTACGCGGCCAAGGAGGCGTACACGTGCTACGACATGTACAGGTGGATCGGTGACATGAGGAAGTGCCTCCTTCCTGAAAACAATGAGGGATCCAGCCGGAAGCAGAGCAATGGCAAGCGTCATCGCAACAAGATGTAGATGATTAGATCCTCGTTTCTCCTAGTTTAGTATGCATGTAATTGCTTACTTTGGTGTGTGAAAATGTTATCTGTGTAGTTACTTGTCTAATTGTATGCTTAATTTGGTTATGCAATGCTATCTTTTGAAGTATATTTGTTGATGCTCTGTAGACAGAGCAAATCACATCGCACACAGACTAAACAAGTGAACCCGTTGATCATGATTTCATCAATCACTGACAATTGTATACCAGCAATCATTTGCTCACAACACACATGGCTTGTTAACAAGAATCGTCTGTGTTGTTATTGGTCTTCCCACACATTTCTGATTATAGACCTGTTTGCCACGTATCACGCACATCTTGTTATATTGAACCATTTTTGTTCTCTTGCCTCAACACAAACAGTTCATTCAAGTGAACCGCATGCTGTATATCGCACACACACCTTGATCTGGCTGATCGTTTCTTTTGTGTTGCCTAATCACAAACATTTCATCCGAGTGAACCGTATGCTGTGTATCGCACACGCCTTCATCTGGCTGCCTGTTTCTTTTGTTCCTCCTCGTCGCAAACCGCTAATTGAACTGGACCGTATGCCCTGCATCGCACACGCAACTAAAATCTGAATCGTGTTTGATGCATCCGTCATCGCAAACATTTTGCACATTTTAGACGGTTCCCTAACACCACCGTTTGCGATTATTGCATCACACACAGCTTCTCGAATGGTTTCTGATCATAGTGTCCCGTTAGCAGCATCCTGTAGTAGTGTATACAAACAGTTTTTAACCCCTTTCCGCGATGGAATTTTGAATCGTTGCCAAGTGAGTGTGTGCGATAGGGGGGTCATTCCCACACGACCCAAAAACCATCAAGGATAGGGAGCCGTGATGCATACAGTTGTCCCTATAAAACTATTTCTCATATCTCGAATATCCCAAATGCTCCATCCTTGCTACTCATTGGTACTCGCATTGCCATCGCAGTAGGTATTCTATGGTGCTACGTTTACGATGCGGGGCCCGTCACGAATGGTTCACATTTATAGAACATGTATGATAAGCAAACAATCACACAAATTCACTTTTCTCGAACCGTATGTGATAACTAATTATGAAATTAGCTAATCATCATAGGAGTGTCGGATAGGATTACGAAATGTCGGACCGTTGTAACATCGTCGTACGTCATAACTATCGCACATGCTATTCTATGGTGCAATGTTTACGATGTGTACCACATCAAAAATAGTTCATGGTTGCAAATCGTGTACGATACGGCAACTATCAAAAATGTCTAGTTTGCCAGCACCATTTGCGATATTGTCTAACATCACACACGCTTTGCAAACGACAACTGTGTGCATGCTCGCACACGTTTCCTCTATGTGAATCGTGTCAGATTATGGTGTATACCACAAACATTTCTGTTTACCGATCGTGTGCGCTATAATGACCTGCAGAGCATAATTTCACCGTAATTTAATTGCTGCTACTTCAAATTGTACCGGATTTGAATTTGAAAGTATGCTATAGCTTTACTCATATCCATCAACTTCAAACAACCAATGCATTATTCGATTCACAGGTACATGTTCAAGAATTACATAAGCACCAAATAAAGAATGATGAACCACAATTGTATACTTGTACTATTAAAGACGGTAAAGAAAGAGGCAAAATACATTCTGGTTGCTGAACAAGGTGAAGCAGAATGCCTATATTGTGCCCTCCTCCATGCAGAAGGCACACACGACTCTAGTCCAACCCCTTGTGATGGCCGACCGCCCATCCCTCACTGTCTTCATGAACACATCTAGATAATCATTATGTTTTGGTAGAAATACTTTAACCTTTGCATGCCCATCAATCATGTAGTTTGAGAGGTAATGTTGAGTAAACTGCTTTGGGAACCACTACAAAGGAAAAAGATTCAGACATTGTCATCTAAAACAACTCATTATGGGTAGTAAAAAGAAGGCTGCAGAGTCTTACTTACCATCCTGCAGTTTGCTGTTGTCTTGGATAAAGTGTAAACATATAGTTTAATTGCCATCTTTTGACCCATTTTACTAACAATCTTTATCAGGTTCCTCATTTGATGCTGGTTCATCAATATCTGATTGCCCCATACGGAGAAAGGGTCAAAGCGCGGATCTTTACCAATGACATATGTACCTAAAAGCACCAAGTTAATATTAGAAGCTAAACGGTAATTCCACAATGATGTAGTACAATACTCGCTCCGTCCCATTATATAATATCTTATAACATCCAATATAATCACATATTGGATGAATTAACATCTTATATTATGGGCCGGAGGGAGTTTATTGCATTTTTACAAATTATCGGCTGATTAACTGTTGATGTAGCCTAGGATTGCATATTTAGACATTCAGTACAGTGCATGTTGCTATGTACCCTTAGATATATTACACATGGCCCTAGTTAACCTAAAGATAAATGGGTTACATATATATACAATTAAAAGTCGTATTCACCGATTAGTCCCTTATCAGCCCCCGGCCTATATGGTACCAGCTATCGATATCCTGAACAGTGAGTACATATAAGCCATGTGATGAAACTAACCTCGATGGAAAATGGCAGTCGTTCCCAAAATTGTCATGTCTAAGTACATCGAGAGTAGGGATGGCACCCGCAGCGTTTGGGTATGGTTAGAGCCACCACATACCTTACTCCTCCCATTTGATCTTACCCATCACCCATACGCATACCCGCTAGTGGGTACAATTTTTTCCCATGCCCATCACCCATAGGGTAAATGGGTATTGTTGGGGATATAACTACAGAGTGTAAACCGCCCAGAAGGGGCCGGTTTACGCTCATCCGTATTGAAGCCCATGAAGACAAGGAGTATGGCGCTCTACCGTTGAAGCTTAGAGTCCCAGGGCCCAAAGGTGGTTTAGAGCCCATAAACGTAAATCAGTATGAGATGTGTAAACTTGTGTTGTAAGTTAGGAAATGTAGAAACCGAGCCGTACACGTGTATGAGCCAACCTCGGTGTTCTGTAAACCGCCGGGCGTCAACCTGTGTATATAAAGGGACAACCCGGCGGCGATTCAGGGACAAGGAACAACAACTCGAGAGATAGGTAAAGCGGATTCGCTCCCTGCTCACTGAGACCCCATCAATTCCACCAAAACTGGATCATAGGCTTTTACCTTCACCGCAAGGGGCCGAACCAGTATAAACTCCCCGTGTCCTTTGTCCGGTTTAACCCCTTTTTTGCTAATCTCGCTGCGATGGCTCCACGACTAAGTCCTCTTGCTAGGACATCTGACGTGTTAATTCCATGACAGTTGGCACCCACCGTGGGGCTATCGCACGATGGTTTCGAGTTCTTAAAGGGCAACTTTGAAGGACCCAAGGGATACGCGATTGGCCGCATGACCAAGAGTCATCGTGGCAAGCTCTACATCGACGATGCAGGATGGGGCCCCGAGGCCGGCTTAATTGAGTACGGGTACCGGGTCCCCTTTGGTGGAATTCACGTTTTCATCGGCAAGATCGGCGAACCGGGCTCTGAGCCGGACATCTGCACCGACCTCGTCGAGACGGCTCAGCGTGCGAGTCCTTCCCGGGTTCAGCCTACTGTGAAGCGTGCGTTCGTAGGATTCATCCATGGTGCAGGATCTGAACCGGTGTCCGACGGTGAGATAGCCATCTACTCAGATGGCAAATCATCTACTCGCGAAACCGAGTCATTGTACCAATTGCAAGACGGCCGTATTGGGGGATGTTCCAATGGCGACAGTATTCCGGACCCCTTTGAACCGCCGAACCGGGTTGCAATCTTCATGGACGGTACACAACCCATGTTGCAATCTTCATATGCAGCAGCAATGATTTCCGGATCAGCAGCCGGGGCAGGAGGCTCTGCGCGCCGGTTGGCTCAAGTTCTTTCTGGTTTGTTGGATGGTTGGACGACATTGCTGATTGTGGCAGTTACCCGGGAGACTCAGGATCAACATAACGCGGAGGTTACAAAACTGAGGGATCAGATAACTCGGGCCAAGGAGGACTTGGCAGCTGAGGAAGCCAGGATGACTGAAGAATGGGCCACTTTACATGCCCAGTCACAGCAGATCCAGGCGGAGAATTACCGGCTTATGTTGGATCAGAACGCGTCAAACGAAGTGCTGAGGAGGAGGCACCGATCTCGTCTGCCACTGGTTTACGAAGGAATGAATATATTCAATATGCCAGGGGCGGGGCCAAGTGATCCGGCAGCAGTGAACCAGATCGAGGCACCTGGGACCAGAGCTCCAGGCAGCCACGGGTGATGGACCCGCCTTGATCGGATGACCAAGAGTCGTCGCGGCAAGCTCTACATCGACGATGCATGATGGGGCCCTGAGGCCGGCTCAATTGAGTACGGGTACCGGGTCCCCTTTGGCGGAATTCACGTTTTCATCGGCAAGATCGGCGAACCGCGCCCTGAGCCGGACATCTGCACCGACCTTGTCGAGACAGCTCAGCGTGCGAGTCCTGCCCGGGTGCAGCCTACCGTGAAGCATGCATTCGTAGGATTCGTCCATGGTGCAGGATCTGAACCGGTGTCCGACGGTGAGACGGCCATCTACTCAGATGGCGAATCATCCACTCGCGAAACCGAGTCATTGTACCAATTGCAAGACGGCCGGATTGGGGGTTGTTCCGATGGCGACAGTATTCCGGACCCCTTTGAACCGCCGAACGGGGTTGCAATCTTCATGGCCGGTACACAACCCATGTTGCAATCTTCATCTGCAGCAACCATGATTTTCGGATCAGTAGCCGGGGCAGGAGGCCCTGCGCACCGGCTCGCTCAAGTTCTTTCCAGTTTGTTGGATGCTTGGACGACATTGCTGACTGTGACAGATACCCGGGAGACTCAGGATCAACATAACGTGGAGGTTACAAAACTGAGGGATCAGATAACTCAGGCCAAGGAGGACTTGGCGGCTGAGGAAGCCAGGATGACTGAAGAATGGGCCACTTTAGATGCCCAGTCACAGCAGATCCAGGCGCAGAATTACCAGCTTATGTTGGATCAGAACGCGTCAAACGAAGTGCTCAGGAGGAGGCACCGATCTCGTCTGCCACTGGTTTATGAAGGCATGAATCTCTTCAATACGCCGGGGGCCGGGCCAAGTGATCCGACAGCAGTGAACCGGACTAAGGCACCTGGGACCGGAGCTCCGGGCAGCCATGGGTGATGGACCAGCCTCGATGGACGGATAACCCGCCGCAATACGTACCAACGCCGCCAGGTCACTTCTCTAGCCCTTTGGATAACATGATTGTTGCGGCGTCTTGTTTGGAAGCTATTCCGATGGAGGGAGAATCACTGGCGGTGGTTCAAACGCGACGAGCCAGGGATCTCCTTCAAACCGCCATGGTGCAACAGCAGGCTTATTCATATAGTCGGGACAGGATGCATTCAACCCCCCATCCGAGCAAGAGTTATAGCAGGCACATTGACGAACCAGCTGGGTCAAGCAGTGCGCGTCACCGTGACGCCCCTAGAGGGCCTAATCCGGCACGCGGTGGTATGAATGCTCAGGATGTGGTAAACAATGGCAGAGCCCGACGAGAGGCAAAGTTAGCAGCGCAGTTGGCAGCGCAGTACCCGAATCGTCAACACACTCCGGTTCAACCAGCGGCATCAGTTGAACGTGGATTGACTTTTAGCTCTTGGGGAGTGTCGTGCCTCACCCCAGCTCTGCGTAATGTGCAGCTAGCCAAGGACTTCAAGGGTTCGCATAAGGTACCTATTTATACCGCCGATCAACCCCCCGAGGCGTGGGTTGAAAGTTATGAGATGGCAATGGAGATGCTGGATGCGGATGAATCAGCATGTGCAAAATACTTCACCATGATGTTAGACGGAATGACTCGCACCTGGATAAAGAGTCTACCCGTTAACTTGATCAGTTCATGGGACGAGTTGAAGGCTCGGTTTATAGCGAATTTCAAGGATACATGCAAACAACCCATGTCCATTGTGGATCTGGCTGCTTGTGTCCAAGGAGAGAACGAATCAACAACTCATTGGGTGTGCCGGGTTTCAAAAATCCTGCATTCATCGGACCACATCAATGCTGATTCGGCGATTATAACGTTGGAGGGCAATTGCCGGTTTAAGTCGCTGAAGATGAAATTGGGACGGCTCAAGCGTCATTGCAATGATATGGGAACGCTCATGGCAGCTCTGGTTAATTATGTCGATTCTGATAATACCAAGGATCCCGAGTCTGACGAAGAGAAGCTGGAGAAGGGAAAAAAGAATGTCGGCGCAAAAGGACAGCACAACCAGACTGGCCATCGGAATAATGGTAAGTGCAAGGCAGACAACAATTCTGATTTTGTGGCTAACACCAATGTTCAGGGCAATAATCAGTGCCGTAAGGGTAAACCGCCCCCCGCGGGGCTGTCACACCCTAGCTAGTTCATGCATTAGAGTGTTGCATCATGTCTATTTTTCTCAACAGAAACTTGAAATGGGGATGACAGAACCCCCAGCCCCCTCTGAAACCAACTAGGGTTTACTAAAAATATTTTCAATGAACCTGAAATGCCCTTCTAAAATGTCCATCATTTTTGCCCTGGTTTAGAACCTCTGCCAAAAGTGGTGCACAATTTTCTAGGTCATCCTAAGGTCTTTGAATTAAATCATAAGTATTTGAGTTTGGGCATTTAAATTATATAAATTATTTTAAATGCTCAAATAATCCAAAACTAAAATGTTCCATGTTGGATATATTCCAGTTAATGGCCATGAGCAGTTTGGTGAATTTTGGAGTTGTTTAGGCATTTTTAGTAAGTCCACAAAGTTACAGAATAAATAAAAATAGATAAATAAAAAGAGAGAGAGGGAACTAACCTCGCAGCCCACCAGCCAGCCCACCTAGCCGGCCCAGCCCAGCAGCCGCTCCAGCGAGCTGCTTGCCTTCGACAGGCAGGCAGGCAGGTGCTCGACGGTGGCACCAGCGCGTGCCACGCAGCTGCCCGCCGCCCTGCTTCCTCCCCTCGCCTCTCTGCTGGCCTGGACGACCCCCACGTCGTGCCCCGAACCCCGTGGACACATCCATTCTCCCCCTGCCTCTCTCCCTCGCTCTCCCGCTCCATGGCCGACGCCACCGTAGCCGCACCGTCGCCGTAGTCGCGCTCTCCGTCGTCCTTGCGCCGTGCTGTCGTGTCCAGGAGCTCCGCCGCCCTCCTCTCCGTCGAGCTAGCCGAGCCCCGAGTGCTCGCTTGCCCCGAGGCCTCTGCACCGACCTCGCCCGACTCCTCCATCGCCGGAGATCCCCTTCGTCATCGCCGCCGCACCAGCTCGTCCCCGACCGCGCCGTCTGCTCCCTTGAGACCGCCGTGAGCCCAGCTACCTCTCCCCCCTTTCCTTTCTCGCTCTCAAGCCCCGTAGCGACTGCATGTAGCTCACCCGCACGCGCCGCCGCAGAGTTCATCGCCGACGTGACTCTGGCCATCCATTGGCCACACCACCATGTCCAACGCACTCACCGCACTCGTAGGAACCCGTAGCACCTCACCACGAGCCTCGCCGTGCTCCGTAGCTTCGGGTTCATCATCACCCGAACTCCGGCGACCGCCAAAGTCGTCGCCGGCACCGTTTCCGGCCACCCCGAGCTCAACCACCACCACCAAGAGCTGCGGCTTGCTCCCAGCTACACGTAGATGCCCTCCGCCGCTCATTTGGTCGCCGCAATGCACAAAACCACTCTCACCGCCACGTTCGGCCTCTCCGGCGGCTAAACGCCGGTGAGTTGACCCCGCTGACTCCTTGTTTGACCATGGGTGGGCCCAGTTTGACCCCCTGGGTCAATGACAGGTGGGGCCCAGCCCTACTAACTAATCAGGATTAGTTTTAATTAATATTTAGTTAAACTAATTGCACTGACACACGGGACCCACTAGTCAGGGTTGACCTGGACTGTTCCGTTGACCGCTGATGTCATCCTGACGTAATGCTGACGTAATAATTTATTTACTGGAATTATTTTTATTCAGGAAATTCCAGGAAATACCACAAACTTCAAAAAATCATAGAAATTAATCTGTAGCTCCAAATGCAAAGTTTTATATATGAAAAATGATCAAAAAAATCCAATCTATCCATCTGTACTGGTTTCATGCATGTTTAAACAATTTAACCTGCTGTTTAGTACAGAACAAGATAAAGCACTAAAAAGGGCCACATATGAGTTTGAAACTTGAATCTTTGGTTCAAACTAGTTCAAACCCATCTGGTCTTAGTTGCATTAGCCCAACACACTCATTTTTCCATGTCTCATGCAGGCATCATATTGTTGCATATTGTTTGGTGATGTTTGTGTATCGGTGCTCTTTGCGGCAGGTTCTGCCTCCGAGGAGTACCATGATTACCCTAAGGAAGAACAATACCAGTGCACCGACCCATCAGGCAAGCAACCAACCATTTGATCATATCGATACAATCCCATGTTCTCGCTTCTGCTCTCTTTTATTGCATTAAGACAACGCGTTTCAAACTGCTGTGTGCTACGGTAGTTGAACCCATTTCCTCTGCATGATCTGTCATTGCCACAGTAACTAGATGAAACCCACTAGCATGTGTAGGAGTTGATTGAGCCATATGTATGTGTTGTTCCAACCTTGCTATGCCTGCTATGCTTAGAGTCGTGTCAGGTTTGGTTCATCTGGGTGATGGGCTAGAGTGAAATGATCATGTGGATATGAGAGTAAGGTGTTGAACACGATTTGGTAAAGGTATCGATGAGAGGCCATGTAGGAGTACATGGTGGGTTGTTTCATTGAAGCTGACCCTAAGCACTGAGATCTGTATGTGTGATTTAAGATTCAGCTACTACCATGAATTGGGCCCGAAACCAATGGACCCTCTCGGCTTCTTATTCACCCTAGTCCTCTGTCCAGGAGTTGCAAGTAGTTTCTGGTGTTTGTAGCCTACTGGAGGCCGTGGACAGCGCTGACCGCGAGGTGGGCTGTGATGCGGTAGGTACGTGGCACGGTGTACCGGATACCCGTTAGGTATCTCGGGAACCCTGTACACATTGTTCGGGGCCGTATGTGGAAACCTCGGCCGGACTCCCTACGGATGGAACCTAGATAGGCGATAAACCTGGACTAGAGACTTAGGTGTTTAGGTAGGTCGTGGCCGACACCCACGTTGGGCTTCCGCTTGAAGGTTGCCGAGTACATGTCGTGTAAACGGCGGTAAGTGGTGAGAGCGTGTATGAAGAAGTACACCCCTGCAGGGTTAACATCATCTATTCGAATAGCCGCGTCCGTGGTAAAGGACTACTTGGTTGCCTATACAGTTCATAGACAAGTAAATGGATACTACTAAAAATCTCAAGATAAGCGTGAGTGCCGAGGATGGCTCTTCCGTAGGATGACGGAGGTGGATCCTCGGTGGTGTATTGAAGTGGTGAGTGGTGGACTCGAGTGCGCAAAACCATTTCAAGTTGGTGTCTCGTAGGATAGATTAGCCAAGAGTCAAAGCTGGCTTGCTGCAATAACCCCACCAACCCTTCTTGATAATGTGCATATATGTAGGATCTGATGTAAGTCTTGCTGAATACCTTTGTACTCATGTTGCTTTAATTTACATTTTTCAGAAGACGCTGCAACCCCTTCTGATGGGATCTTCGTAGATGTTGACATTGATGAGTAGACTGAGGCCCAGGTGGTGATCCTGAGCTTGTGAAGGACCATGTAGTATAGCCAGGCTTCCCCAAGCCTCCTTTATTTTACTAGTTGTCTGTACTCAGACAAGTTACTTCCGCTGTTGGCTTGTATGCTTGTATGACTTGAATGTGGGTCGTGTGACCCATACTTGTGTGTGTGCTATGTATGGCTCTCTGAGCCTTTAAATAAAAGTACTTATGTTGTAGAGTCATGTTGTGATGCTGTAACACCCACGATGCGGCTATATCTCCCACGGGTCGAAGCACGACTTAGAGGCATAACCGCATTGTGGTTTTGTCGCAAGAAGGGTCATCTTCACACAATCCCATGTAATGAATAAGAATGGGATAAAGAGTTGGCTTACAATCGCCACTTGACATAATGAACATAATAAATCATACATCATTCAGAGTACACACATAGTCTGACTACGGACGAAGCCAAAAGAAAAGAAGATAACCCAACTGCTAGATCCCCGATCGTCCCAACTGGGCTCCACTACTGATCATCAAGAAACAAAACATAGCAACAACTAAGATCTTCGATGAGCTCCCATCTGAGCTCGGTTGCATCACCTGCACTGGTATCATCGGGACCTGCAACTGTTGTGATAGTATCCGGTGAGTCACGAGGACTCAGCAATCTCAAAACCCGCGAGATCAAGACTATTTAAGCTTATGGGAAAGGAAGGGGTAAAGTGGTGAGGTTGCAGCAGCGACTAAGCATATATGGTGGCTGACATACGCAAATAAGAGCGAGGAGAGAGCAAAGGAACGGTCGTGAAGCTAGTAATGATCAAGAAGTGATCCTGAACTCCTAATTACGTCAAACATAACCCAAAACCGTGTTCACTTCCCGGACTCCGCCGAGAAGAGACCATCACGGCTACACACGCTGTTGATGCGTCTTAATTCGGATCTGGTGTCAAGTTATCTACAACTGGACATTAACAAATTCCCATCTGCCTATAACCGCAGGCACGGCTTTCGAAAGATTATACCCTGTAGGGGTGTCCCAACTTAGCCCATGACAAGCTCTCGCGATCAACGAAGGAACAGACCTTCTCCCAGGAAGACCCGATCAGACCCGGAATCCCGGTTTACAAGACATTTCGACAATGGTAAAACAAGACCAGCAAGACCTCCCGATGCGCCGACATCTTGATAGAAGCTGCACATATCTCGTTCTCAGGGCAACACCGGATGAGTCAAGCTACGAGTAAAACCAGTCCTCGAGTTGCCCCGAGGTGGCCCCGCAGGTTGCTCAGTTCGGACCAACACTTAGACAAGCACTGGCCCGGGGGGGCTAAAATAAAGATGACCCTCGAGAGAGCGACTCCCAAGGGAAAAGGTAGGTGGTGGTGAGGCAAATGGTAAAACCAAGGTTGGGCCTTGCTGGAGGAGTTTTATTCAAAGCGAACTGTCAAGGGGGTCCCATAAATCACCCGACCGCGTAAGGAACGCAAAATCCAGGAACATAACACCGGTATGACGGAAACTAGGGCGGTAAGAGTGGAACAAAACACCAGGCAAAAGGCCGAGTCTTCCACCCTTTACCAAATATATAGATGCATTAAATAATATAAGAGATATTGTGATATCCCAACCAAAATCCTGTCCACCATGGAGCAATCTTCAACTTCACCTGCAACTAGCAACGCTATAAGAGGGCTGAGTAAAGTGGTAACATAGCCAATCAATGGTTTGCATAGGAAAAGTGTCAAAGGTTAGAGGTTCATGGCAATATGGGCTAGCTTGATAAACAGGTGATAGGTAGCGCAGCATAGCGATAGAACGAAGCAACTAGCAAGCAAAGATAGAAGTGATATCGAGGGTAATGGTCCTCTTGCCTGAAATACCGCAAGGAAGAAGAACAATGTCATGAAGAAGACAAACGGATGTAGACGAACGGATCCTCACAACTCTGGAATGAAACCGAAGCGAACGAGAGAAGCAAACCGGAAAGAAGCAAACAATGTGGTAAACACACAAGCATAAACATGGCATGATGCACAAACAAGTATGATCCATGTTCGGTTTAAAGAGGCATGGCATGGCAATATGCAAAAACAACAGTACAAGTTAAGTGGAGCTCAATATGCAAGGAGTTGCATATTGACGGAACACCACAACAATTATTTATTTCTCTCTCGTTTAGGTACCCAACATATTACATATTGTTAAACATGGAAAGAGGTGAAGCATAAATAAACTAACAATTTAGGCAAGTTTAAATGAGGACGGAAACAACAAACAGCAATTCCGGAAAGTCCCCATGTCATTTAGTAGTTTAATGCAATCACAATTTTAACCATTTTAATTGTTGTTATCATGATGCGGATGACATATGCAAGTTTTAAGCAATTTTAAGAAAACGTTAACATGAGCACGTTATGAAGCATTTGGTCACCATGGCGGAGCAAAAAGGGTGCCACAGCGACGATAATGAAAATGGTGCCACGGCAACGATAACGAAAATGGTGCCACTGTAGCATATCCGAAAATGGTGCCATGGCAACATATCGGTTCCGGTAACTCGATTGAGATACCGATGCAAGAGAGAAGTGTGCGGATGAGCACAACATGCAAGAAGGTGGGGTGATCCCGGATTCCGGGTTCCCACGGGACGGCGGCATGGCAAACAAGGAAGGAACGCGCACGAAACAAACGGGCACGATGCAAACATACGGTTCATCTCATACAACACATGCATTAGGTCACGGGCGTCGTCTCGGCGTTATACCTTCGAAGCGTGTGTTTTCGAGCGGTTCGGGTTCGATGCGGTGTAGATGGAAGTAGACGTTCACGGGTCATCGTGGAAGTAGTCGTACACGGCGTCGGTAGAGGTACATCTCGTAGTGGAAGTAGTTGTTCATGTGGCGACGGTAGTTGTACACGTTTTTGTAGATGTTCAGGTCGACGGTAGTTGTACACGCGACGTCGGGGTACTTGTCGGTCCGGTCTTGGTGTAGATATACATGGCAAACGTAGTGGAACTTGGCGGTCCATGTACTCAAACTTGGCGCGTCCAAAGGGGATGACCGGCTGGGCTGCTACTCCGGTTGGCGTGGCAGCGAGCCAAAGGAGCTCGTGCTCCTTGGCGATGGGAGGCTCGGGGCATGAACAGGGTCGAAGAGGGCCGAGGCAGGGGGCGAGCCGCGCGGTTGGCTGACAGGTAGCCGCGGCCATGGTGGTCCTGGACGGCGGCAGCGGCTTGCTGGAGGGTCCTCGTGGCCGGAGGTGACGAGGACGAGGCAGGGGGGTCGGCTTGGCACCGGCGTCGGCGAGAGGATGCAGCAGATGCTGCTGCTGCCGGCAGCGAGGAGGCGGGGACGAGGGCTGCGCGGGCCTGCGGGGCTGGCTGGCGCCATGGACGAAGGGAGCATGATCTCGGGGAGGAGGCCGAGCGCTGGCGAGGAGGCGGTGGAGGCCGGCTCCGAGGCGGACGGGCGCGGGTCAACGGGGCTCAGAGGAGGTGACGAGGGGAAGGACTCGCGGCGGAGAGGATGAGGCCACGCGCGGGAGGAGGGTTCGGGCGCGCTTGAGAAGGGGAGGCGCCATGGAGGAGGAGAGGTAGCAGAAGGGCGGCGAAGGCGACGGGGTTGTGCGTAGGTGGCCCTCCGGGAGGTGCGGGGCGACGAGGAGGAGCGGCGGCGCTGTGTGGGATCGAGGGAGATGAGGGAGGAGCGCACGGGCGACTCGAGGAAGGAGATGGGGGTCGGGCCCCGGGTTTGAGCGATGCGTGTTGCATGATGGAGGCGCTGGCAGGGAACGAGGGGGATGGATCGAGGGAGAGATCGCTGGGTGCGGCTAGGGTTAAGGGCAGGGGGTCGGCTGGGCCTTGGCCTTGGTGGGTCGGCCTAGCTGCTAGGCTTAGGGAGGCCACGGTGGTCTGGGCCGGCTGCTACGAGCAGGCCGAGCTACGGCTGCTCTCCTTCTTCTCTTTTCTCCCAAAAACAGAAAATGTCAAAGAGGAAAAAGGAGAAGAAAGGAAGGTAGAGATAGAATTTGGGCATGGGGATAAATTTCATGGACTCACAAAAATGTGCTTGTTCCAGGAAAAATAGAAGTGGCATGATCAAAAGGTATAAATTCAAACTCCTTTGAATTTAATCCAAATGGTTTGAACTAGGACGGGTTTGAGAAGTGTCCAAAAATGTTGAGATTTTTGGTGGAGCTCCGGAAAGCGATGAAAGAATTTATGGACAAAGTTTGAGGTCAAGAAGTGATATAACAAAGGCATGGAATATTTGCAAGTGTGTTATGGTGAATTCCAAATTAGTGGAATATTTATTAGCTCCCTAAATAATATTGGGAGGATATGTTATGAAGAGAAATCACCATGTGAACTCCCTCGATTTAAATAGATCAAAGATCTATGCAATTTATTTAGCAGAGGTTTTAAAAATTAAATGACATGATGGCATGATGACATGATGCAATGCAAGAGATGACATGAAGAAATGCAATAAACAAAAATAAAACACATGGCGAAACTCGGAATAGCTGGAAGGCATCTGAAGCGTCGGTCTCGGGGCGTTACAACACTCCACCACTACAAGAGGATCTCGTCCCGAGATCTAGGATGGCACCGGAGGGAAGCGGACGAGCAAGAGAGGGGGTAAAACTAAGTTGCTTCTTTGACGAACGAGTGAAACCACGAACCTTGAGAGGTTGAAATGTTGAAAGAACACAACGGAGTTGAACACAATTGAGAGCACTGCGGTAGAAAAATAGAAATAAGGAACACCATGTGAACCTTGGAGGTTGCAAAGCTATGAATGACGAGCACAATGGACAAGAAGGAATTGAAACCACTCTGGTTGAAACGAGATAAGAATGAATAAGAATGATATAATTTGGCAGCACTCCAACTGAAAAGAGATGCAAGACTTGATAAGATGAAAAGAACTTGAAGAGATGACACAACATTCCGGTTAAGTGGATAAGCATGAAAAGAACACGATCCTCAATACGAGAAGATGATTGAAGAGAGCAACATCACAATGCCTCCGGAACGAAAGAATAGTAGCTAGATTGTTGGGAAGAAAAGAACGGAGAAGAAAAATGCCAACTTCTGCCACAAATGAGCTTGGAAAGCACCCTTGCAAGAAGGTTATGACGGAGTCGTTGGAAAACCAACAACGAAAAGCACAAGCTTGTATTGGACTTATTGAAACATCTCAACACTTGAGGTGAAATTGTGCCACTAACGAAAAACAATTGCTTGCTTGAGATCAAAGAAGAGATGAAAACTTCTTTTGCCGAGGGGATAGTTAAAAACTTGGATCATTGATAAGCACCACAATAGCAACATTCCTTAGGGAAGGCTTTAGGTGAAATATGACACAAGATAACTCCACGAAGAGATTAATGGATTTAAAATACCTCATTCTTGACAACAATATGAATCATGAAACATGAATGGAAATTGTCACGAATGATATAACACCACCTCAAAAGATAAGGTAGAAATAATTGCACTTCGGATGCAAGAAGAAGAATACTTGAACTCCTCAAAACAAAACATGTGTTAAGCACCATGTTTATTTTAGAGTATAGCTTGGTGGGTCATAACTTCGAGAGAAATCTTGAAGAACAATTGAAGAATGAAAGGAATCCTTGACGAACCACCATGAAGAGCCTCCATGAAGAACTCCGATAATAAAAGGATGATAGAAAGAAAGAGAAGTTGAAAACACAAGGTGAAGCCTTGCAATGATTTAGATGGAGCTTCGCGATGATATAACCGAGAGAACTTGGAACTCCGGAAAGAAAAGATGAACACTAGAACCGAGAATTACTTCATCATGAACAATCTCCAGAAGAAAAGAATTGAATCACCTAGAGGAAATAAGAATAAGATTTATTGTATTCTTATCCTTCATCAAATTAAATTGATGACAAGCAATGGATTTGTCATACTACTTATTCTCATAGAGAGGATTAAGAGAGATATAGCACAAAACTTGAGAAGGTCTTGATGGAACCACCGTTGGAATTTGGAAACAACGAATATTTGATATGATAACGAAGGAAGTGAAATCCTGAACAAACCACCGTAAGAATTGAAAATGAGATTAGCAAAGGCACAAATCACCGGGAAGAATTGGAAAATGAATGAAGATACTTGACAGAATTTAGATACAAGAGAACAAAGAGATCATGAGCTGACTATAGGATATCTGGACGATGCACCGGAAGAATTCGAGAACGAGAGCTGAAAGCCGAGAATGAATAATATTCATAAATGATGGCCTTCAGATGATCGAGAAAGGAAAAGAAACTCATTAAATGCGTCGGATGGTTGAAAAAAATTCTCACAATCAAAAACAATTATGAGGATGGCATGAAGCTAGAACCATGAATCTTGAAGAGAATGGAGCAAGATTTAAGAGAACCTCTTCTTCGGTCTTCAAATGTTGAGAATGATGATGAGAACCACCATGCATTGTTGAGATACTCCAGAACAACGAAGAATAGAAATGATGAACCAACGATGAAAATGTTTTAAAAGCGATCTTGAAGAAGGAATATGACTGATGAAAATTCATACTTACGTCAAACTTCAAAAGAATTTGGGAATAGCTCCGGGAAAATTAGGAGAGTCAGGAAAGATCCTGGGAAAAGACCTGTGGGTTAGGGCCCACTCAAAAGGAAAACACCGTTGAACGATTTAAAAGAGAGATTGCGTCGGTTGAATTAAATGGCTCGAATGAGATAACAACCTCAAAATAACTTGAACGGATTGAGAATGGAAACACGAATCTTCCGAGATATCTAGAGCACTCCGGATAAGAATAGAGAGAGGTGAACAATTATGAGAGGCACCGGCATGGGATAGCATTTGAACGAGGATAAGGATATGATCAACACCGAAAGCTTGAATTGGATCCACCGGAGAAGAAAAATAACAAAGAATGATGAACTTGAAACTCCTAGCCAACTTCATGATAATCACCGGGTAAGAACATTGAAAGAAACGAATGAAGAGACTTCTCACAAATAAAAGGATACCCGATTAAGAAATCTGAGTCCTTGAAGACAAGAAAGGGTGGGAGGGTGGGGAAAACAAAGACAACTTTGGACGGATGAAACAAACACCGTTGAGAAAACTTAGAAATGATCTTGGGGATGTTGAAAATGATTGGATCCACTTGAAGAGAAGCACGCCGGTTGGAAAAGAACTAACATGACAACCTCAATGATCAAGAAGGATTAGTACTCCCATAGAAATATGAGAACACCGCTTGAAAGGTATGGAATCAACATTTGACTTCGAAGCAACTCGAATACCACAAATGAAACAAAACAAAGGATTTGGCTTGCAGAATAAGCCGGAACAAACATATGATAGAGATTCCGTCCGAAGTTTTCGTGGTGGGTCCCACACGGGCTCGAGTGTACAGCACCATCATGTACAAGGTAGTGCACATGACATATGAAATGTCCCCGAACCAGCATAGCCAAGGTTCTTTAAGACACAACGAGACCACTGTAAAAACGACCGTGGAAAGGCGGACCACTAGACGTCGAACCCCAATCTCATATCATGCATCTGTCGAAAAGACATTCTAGGAGCTACTTGAATTCCCACCTATAAAACTCCCGAAACTTTCTGGTTATGCAATCTGGTGTTGGGGATACAGGGGAAGCAATATATATCTCACCCAAAACAAACAATACCTACATCCAAGCTGTATCCATCCGTTAACACATAACCAAGAAACCTTCGGAAATCGTGTACCTCAACCTTCAAAAAGCATCCGTTATACAAGCGATGGCAATACTCCCGAGCTCGCCCTAGTACTGGGTTATCAGGGTTATCTCACCAACAACTGTACAAAAAAGATTTTCGATGTCGGCAAAACTCAGGTATTCCAGAACTGCAACGATAAAATTGTGACGACAACACCTCGGAGCTCAACTCCCCGGGTCAATGCCACATAATAGACAGGAGGCACCAAGAACAATTTTCTCATCACAAAACCATCGGAACGATTCCAAGATACCCGCGTGATCCTAAAAAAAATTTAGTGAAATTTGAGGAGAGGAAAGTCAAAACATCTACGTCAGGAGACCTCACCAGAGCGACGAAGGGACTGAGGAGTAAAAAGAATCCTACTCTCTGATATATATAATCCTAAGACTCAAAACATTTTTTTTCTAGACTCAACAACGCCAGCAAACAATCAAGCAGGGGTCTCCTAAGTCGGGGATGGCTCTAATTACCAACTTGTAACACCCACGATGCTGCTATATCTCCCATGTGTCGAAGCACGACTTAGAGGCATAACCGCATTGTGGTTTTGTCGCAAGAAGGGTCATCTTCACACAATCCCATGTAATGAATAAGAATGGGACAAAAAGTTGGCTTACAATCGCCACTTCACACAATGAACATATAATAAATCATACATCATTCAGAGTACACACATAGTCCGACTACGGACGAAGCCAAAAGAAAAGAAGATAACCCAACTGCTAGATCCCCGATCGTCCCAACTGGGCTCCACTACTGATCATCCAAAAACAAAACATAGCAACAACTAAGATCTTCGATGAGCTCCCATCTGAGCTCGGTTGCATCACCTGCACTGGTATCATCAGGACCTGCAACTGTTGTGATAGTATCTGGTGAGTCACGGGGACTCAACAATCTCAAAACCCGTGAGATCAAGACTATTTAAGCTTATGGGAAAGGAAGGGGTAAAGTGGTGAGGTTGCAGCAGCGACTAAGCATATATGGTGGCTGACATACGCAAATAAGAGCGAGGAGAGAGCAAAGGAACGGTCGTGAAGCTAGTAATCATCAAGAAGTGATCCTGAACTCCTACTTACGTCAAACATAACCCAAAACCGTGTTCACTTCCCGGACTCCGCCGAGAAGAGACCATCACGGCTACACACGCTGTTGATGCATTTTAATTCGGATCTGGTGTCAAGTTATCTACAACCGGACATTAACAAATTCCCATCTGCCTATAACCGCAGGCACGGCTTTCGAAAGATTATACCCTATAGGGGTGTCCCAACTTAGCCCATGACAAGCTCTCGCGATCAACGAAGGAATAGACCTTCTCCCAGGAAGACCCTATCAGACTCGGAATCTCGGTTTACAAGACATTTCGACAATGGTAAAACAAGACCAGCAAGACCGCCCGATGCGCCGACATCCTGATAGAAGCTGCACATATCTCGTTCTCAGGGCAAGACCGGATGAGTCAAGCTACGAGTAAAACAGCCCTCGAGTTGCCCCGAGGTGGCCCTGCAGGTTGCTCAGTTCGGACCAACACTTAGACAAGCACTGGCCCGGGGGGGCTAAAATAAAGATGACCCTCGAGAGAGCGACTCCCAAGGGAAAAGGTAGGTGGTGGTGAGGCAAATGGTAAAACCAAGGTTGGGCCTTGCTGGAGGAGTTTTATTCAAAGCGAACTGTCAAGGCGGTCCCATAAATCACCCGACTGCGTAAGGAACGCAAAATCCGGGAACATAACACCGGTATGACGGAAACTAGGGCGGCAAGAGTGGAACAAAACACCAGGCAAAAGGCCGAGTCTTCCACCCTTTACCAAATATATAGATGCATTAAATAATATAAGAGATATTGTGATATCCCAACCAAAATCCTGTCCACCATGGAGCAATCTTCAACTTCACCTGCAACTAGCAATGCTATAAGAGGGCTGAGTAAAGCGGTAACATAGCCAATCAATGGTTTGCATAGGAAAAGTGTCAAAGGTTAGAGGTTCATGGCAATATGGGATGGCTTGATAAACAGGTGATAGGTAGCGCAGCATAGCGATAGAACGAAGCAACTAGCAAGAAAAGATAGAAAAGATAGAAGTGATATCGAGTGAAATCCCGCAAGGAAGAAGAACGAGGCCATGAAGAAGACAAACGGATGTAGACGAACGGATCCTCACAACTCCGGAATGAAACCAAAGCTAACGAGAGAAGCAAACCGGAAAGAAGCAAACAATGTGGTAAACACACAAGCATAAACATGGCATGATGCACAAACAAGTATGATGCATGTTCGGTTTAAAGAGGCATGGCATGGCAATATGCAAAAACAACACTACAAGTTAAGTGGAGCTCAATATGCAAGGAGTTGCATATTGACGGAACACCACAACAATTATTTAGTTCTCTCTCGTTTAGGTACCCAACATATTACATATTGTTAAACATGGCAAGAGGTGAAGCATAACTAAACTAACAATTTAGGCAAGTTTAAATGAGGCCGGAAACAACAAACAGCAATTTCGAAAAGTCCCCATGTCATTTAGTAGTTTAATGCAAACACAATTTTAACCATTTTAATTGTTGTTATCATGATGCGGATGACATATGCAAGTTTTAAGCAATTTTAAGAAAACGTTAACATGAGCACGTTATGAAGCATTTGGTCACCATGGCGGAGCAAAAAGGGTGCCACGGCGATGATAACGAAAGTGGTGCCACGGCAACGATAACGAAAATGGTGCCACGGCAGCATATCCGAAAATGGTGCCACGGCAACATATCGGTTCCGGTAACTCGATTGAGATACTGATGCAAGAGAGAAGTGTGCGGATGAGCGCAACATGCAAGAAGGTGGGGTGATCCCGGATTCCGGGTTCCCACGGGACGGCGGCACGACAAACGAGGAAGGAACACGCACGAAACAAACGGGCACGATGCAAACATACGGTTCATCTCATACAACACATGCATTAGGTCACGGGCGTCGTCTCGACGTTATACCTTCGAAGCGTGCCTTTTCGGAGCGGTTCGGGTTCGATGCAGTGTAGATGGAAGTAGACGTTCACGGGTCGTCATGGAAGTAGTCGTACACGGCGTCGGTAGAGGTACATCTCGTAGTGGAAGTAGTTGTTCATGTGGCGATGGTAGTTGTACACGTTTTCATAAATGTTCAGGTCGACGGTAGTTGTACACGCGATGTCGGGGTACTTGTCAGTCCGGTATTGGTGTAGATGTACATGGCAAACGTAGTGGAACTTGGCGGTCCATGTACTCAAACTTGGCGCGTCCGAAGGGGATGACCGGCTGGGCTGCTACTCCGGTTGGCGTGGCAGCGAGGCAAAGGAGCTCGTGCTCCTTGGCGACGGGAGGCTCGGGGCATGAGCAGGGTCGAAGAGGGCCGAGGCAGGGGGCGAGCTGCGCGGTTGGCTGACAGGTAGCCGCGGCCATGGTGGTCCTGGACGGTGGCAGCGGCTTGCTGGAGGGTCCTCGTGGCCGGAGGTGACGAGGACGAGGCAGGGGGTCGGCTTGGCATCGGCATCGGCGAGAGGATGCAGCAGATGCTGCTGCTGCCGGCGGCGAGGAGGCGGGGACGAGGGCTGCGCGGGCCTGCGGGGCTGGCTGGCGCCATGGATGAAGGGAGCATGATCTCGGGGAGGAGGCCAAGCGCTGGCGAGGATGCGGTGGAGGCCGGCTCTGAGGCGGACGGGCGCGGGTCAACGGGGCTCAGAGGAGGCGATGAGGGGAAGGACTCACGGCGGAGAGGATGAGGCCACGCGCGGGAGGAGGGTTCGGGCGCGCTTGAGAAGGGGAGGCGCCATGGAGGAGGAGAGGAAGGAGGCGAGGTAGCAGAAGGGCGGCAAAGGCGACGGGGTTGTGTGCAGGTGGCCCTCCGAGAGGTGCGGGGCGACAAGGAGGAGCGGCGGCGCTGTGTGGGATCGAGGGAGATGAGGGAGGAGCGCACGGGCGAAGCGAGGAAGGAGATGGGGGTCGGGCCCCGGGTTTGAGAGATGCGTGTTGCGTGATGGCGGCGCTGGCAGGGAACGAGGGGGATGGATCGAGGGAGAGATCGCTGGGTGCGGCTAGGGTTAAGGGCAGGGGGTCGGCTGGGCCTTGGCCTTGGTGGGTCGGCCTGGCTGCTAGGCTTAGGAAGGCCACGGTGGCCTGGGCTGGCTGCTACGAGCAGGCTGAGCTACGGCTGCTCTCCTTCTTCTCTTTTCTCCCAAAAACAGAAAATGTCAAAGAGGAAAAAGGAGAAGAAAGGAAGGTAGAGATAGAATTTGGGCATGGGGATAAATTTCATGGACTCACAAAAATGTGCTTGTTCCAGGAAAAATAGAAGTGGCATGATCAAAAGATATAAATTCAAACTCCTTTGAATTTAATCCAAATGGTTTGAACTAGGACGGGTTTGAGAAGTGTCCAAAAATGTTGAGATTTTTTGTGGAGCTCCGGAAAGCGATGAAATAATTTATGGAAAAAGTTTGAGGTCAAGAAGTGATATAACAAAGGCATGGAATATTTGCAAGTGTGTTATGGTGAATTCCAAATTAGTGGAATATTTATTAGCTCCCTAAATAATATTGGGAGGATATGTTATGAAGAGAAATCACCATGTGAACTCCCTCGATTTAAATAGATCAAAGATCTATGCAATTTATTTAGTTGAGGTTTTAAAAATTAATTGACATGATGGCATGATTACATGATGCAGTGCAAGGGATGACATGAAGAAATGCAACAAACAAAAATAAAACACATGGCGAAACTTGGAATAGCTGGAAGGCATCTGAAGCGTCGGTCTCAGGGCGCTACAGATGCCTTGTTGTATTTGTACATATCGAGCATATTGTGTGTATGATTGAAATGCTTGGTATGTGTGGGATCTGACTATCTAGTTGTTTATTCTTAGTAGCCTCTCTTACCGGGAAATGTCTCCTAGTGTTTCCACTGAGCCTTGGTAGCTTGCTACTGCTCTGGAACACTTAGGCTGGCCGACATGTGTCCTTCTTCGTTCATGTGTCTGTCCCTTTGGGGAAATGTCACGCGATGGATACCGGAGTCCTGTTAGCCCGCTACAGCCCGGTTTACCGGAGTCCTGCTAGCCCAGTGTTACAGCCCGGATACACTTGCTGATGACCGACACGTTCGCTGCTGGGTCATGGATGCCTGTCCCTGTAAGTCTCTGCCACTTTGGGTTTACGACTAGCCATGTTAGTCCGGGCTCCTTACCATATGGATGCTAGCGACACTATCATATACGTGTGCCAAAAGACGCAAACGGTCCCGGGCAAAGGTAAGATGACACCCGTGGGAATACTGTGCGTGAGGCCGCAAAGTGATATGAGATGTTACATGCTAGATCGATGTGGCATCGAGTCAGGGTCCTGACAGGGGCGGAGGATCAGGGATGAATCTGGAGCGTCTGTTGAACCAGCCTTGCCAAAGCAAGGGACGCAAGAGAAATCGGCTACGCATTTATGGAAAGATTGCTTCATTATGCGAGAGTTCAAAAATTCAGACCTCTTCCGGTATGATCATGGACCGTCCGACGGATCAGGACCCGGGTTTCATGGACCGGGTTATGGTGGAGGTAATTCCGGTTCAGGTTTTCAGGGTAACTAAGGTGGAAAGGGAAATCAAGGAAATCAGAGCAACCAAGGTGGTTATAATCAGCAGGGGAATCAGCAACACAGCAGCAGTCGGGTTATCAAAGCAACCCGAAGCAGTTAAATGGTTGACAGTATCATGTCTTCACTACTAGTCTGTGCAAGAGCGATCAGAAGCTCCATAAAAGGGCAGTAAACTCTATTGAACCGACGGTGCCCCGTTATCTGTGCTGGTCTAAACAGCCTATTGTGTCGAGTCGGGAGGATCATCCGCCCCGGGTTGATAATCCTGGTCATCTAGCATTGGTGGTTGCACTGCAAGTTGGGGGTTATAAGTTCACCAAAGTGCTCATGGATGGAGGGAGCAGTATCAATATCTTGTATTATGAAACCTTCCGGCATATGGGGTTAACATATAAGAATCTTAAAACATCAAACACCATTTTTCACGGTGTGGTACTTGGTAAATCGGCTTACCCGGTCGGTAAGATAGCTCTGGAGGTGGTTTTTGGAGATGATCATGATTCAAGGTTCGAGACACTGAACTTTGAAGTAGTAAAAATCAGAAGTCCGTACCATGCCCTGTTTGGACGACCAGTTTATGCTAAATTCATGGCAAGGCCGTGTTATATTTATCTGCAGCTCAAGATGCCGGGTCAAAAGGGGACCATCACGGTTCATGGTAGCCGCAAGATTGCTCTAGAGTGTGAGGAAGGTGATGCGGCTTATGCTGAGTCGGTTTGTGGGACAGAGGAGTTGAAGTTTTATAAGGACAATGTTGATCTGGCAGATATGACTTCTCTGAAGAAGCCCACTACAGAGCATGATCCGGCTTTGAACTTTAAACCGGCTGATGAAACTAAGTTGGTTGATTTTGTTCCTGGCGATTCATCCAAGCAGTCCAGCATCAACGTTAACTTGGATCCGAAATAGGTAGGCGCGCTCATCGAGTTCATCCGTGGGAACTGGGACATCTTTGCATGGAAACCTTTTGACATGCTAGGTGTACCAAGGGAACTCGCTGAGCACACTCTTAATGTTGATCCGAAGTTCAAACCGGTCAAACAGTTTCTTCGCCTCTTTAATGAAGGGAGACGCAAGGCCATCGGTGAAGAGGTAGCCCGACTATTGGCGGCAAGGTTTATTATGGAGGTGTTTCACCCTGAGTGGTTGGCTAATCCGGTGCTGGTACTTAAAGAAAAATGGCACTTGGCGTATGTGTGTGGATTACACAGATTTGAACAAAGCTTGCCCAGCTGATCCCTTTGCCCTCCCTCATATTGATCAAATCATTGATGCTACGGCGGGTTGTGAGCGTTTGAGTTTCCTGGATGCTTATTTTGGTTACCATTAGATCAAATTGGCAGTTAAGGACCAGGAGAAGACAACTTTTATAACTCCTTTTGGAGCCTTTTGTTATCTATCTATGCCTTTTTGGCTCAAGAGTGCTCAGGCGACTTAGCTGCGGTGTGTGCAGAATTGCCTCCATAATCAGATTGGGCGTAATGTTCATGCTTATGTGGATGATATCATGGTGAAATCCAGGAAAGCAAAGACACTCATAACTGATTTGCAGGAAACTTTTGATAATTTGAGGGTTTATAAAATGATGCTTAATCCGGCTAAGTGTGTTTTTGGTGTATCGGCTGGCAAGCTCTTTGGTTTTCTGGTGTCCAATAGGGGCATTGAGGCTAATCCGGAACAGATCAAGGCTATCACGTCCCTGGCTAAACCGGCGTGTATCAATGACGTTCAAAGACTGGCAGGTCCGATTGCAGCACTGAGCCAGTTTATCAGCCGGTTGGGAGAGAAGGCGATCCCGCTTTATCAGATGATGAAGAAAATAGACAACTTTGTTTGGAGCGATGCTGCTGATGCGGCGTTTGAGGATTTGAAGAAGCAATTGGCCGAGCCACCCGTCCTTGCTGCCTGCATTGATAAGGAACCATTGTTGTTATATGTGGCTGCTAATGCATGAGCTGTCAGCGTGGCTATTGTGGTGGACCGCAAGGAGGCTGGTAAGGAATATCCGGTTCAACGGCTGGTTTACTATATCAGTGAGGTGCTTATCGAGTCCAAACAGAGATACCCCCATTGGCAGAAGCTGGTGTATGGAGTGTTTATGGCGAGCCGGAAGCTCAAGCAATACTTTCAAGGCCATCCCATCACTGTGGTCAGTTCTGCTCCATTGGGAGACATCATTCAAAACAAGGAGGCAACTGGCCCGGTTGCTAAGTGGGCTATTGAGCTTGGGCCTCATGGGTTGAAATACATGCCTCGCATTGCTATCAAGTCCCAAGCGCTCGTAGGATTCATCAACGCCTGGACGGAGTTGCAGGCACCCGAGGATAAACCGGATAACACATACTGGACTATTCACTTTGATGGATCCAGACAATTGGAGGGCTCGGGGCCTGGAGTTGTTCTTACTTCCCCTCAAGGTGATTAATTTTGTTATGTTCTCCGCTTAATGTTTCCATGTACTAACAATGCAGCTGAGTATGAGGCTTTACTCCACGGACTGCAGATCGCGAAGGAGATGAACTTAATCCGGGTACGTTGCTTTGATGACTCCGATTTAGTGGCTCAGCAAGTGTCTGGTACGTGGGATTCCAAGGATCCACTCATGGCGGTTTATCGCCGGGAGGGGGACGTAATTGCTGGTTACTTCAAGGGTTATCAGGCCGAGCACATTGATCGGTGTAAAAATGAAGCGGCTGACGCTTTAAGCCGGCTCGGATCCCAGCGTAAACCGGTGCCGCCTAATGTTTTCCTGGATGTTCTGCATAATCCGTCAGTCAAGGTACCGACGGAGGAGGATCTGGCAATTCCTGATCCGGAGGCTCAATAGGTGGCGGTTCTTCATGCTATCCCTGATTGGACATTGCCGTACCTGGCATACATGAACCGGGGCGAGTTACCAGAGGACGAAGTTTTAGCCAAATAGATAATCCGGCATTCTAAGTCCATGGCTATTGTCAATGGCGAGTTACATCACTGCAGTGTTTCAGGGGCGTTTCAGTGCTGTGTTTCTTCTGAAGAAGGTTGTGAGATCTTGCGTGAGATCCACGAACGAGATTGTGGTCATCATGTCGGTTCAAAATCCTTGGTGGCTAAGGCTTTCCGGCACGGTTTTTACTGGTTAACAGCTCATGATGATGTGGAAGATCTGGTCCGAAGGTGTGACGGCTGTCAGAAATTTGCACGTCAAGCTCATGTTCCGGCTCAGGAGTTGAGGATGATTCCAATTACCTGGCCGTTTGCAACTTGGGGGCTGGATATGGTTGGGCCTTTTAAGAGATCCAAGGATAAGAAGACCCACCTCCTGGTGGCGGTTGATAAATTCACCAAATGGGTGGAGGCAGAGCCAGTGAGCAACTGTGATGCGGCCACGGCGGTTCAGTTCATGAAAAAGGTGATCTTCCGGTTTGGTTTTCCACACAGCATTATAATAGATAATAGCATGAATCTTTCCAAGGGAGCTATGGAAGAGTTCTGTCAACGTGAGCACATCCGGCTTGATGTGTCGTCGGTAGCCCACCCCCAATCTAATGGTCAAGCGGAGAGAGCTAATCAGGAAATCTTAAAGGGTATCAAGCCCCTGTGTCGCGACCGGTTTTCCGGGTATTAATTTCTAGAAAGTGGCCCTTGTGCTCATCAGCCCCATGATTACTATTAGCTGATGAGGCACCAACTTGATACAGAAATTCCAAGCAAAATACAAAATATGCAGTACAAGACCATTCTGGTCTGTGATTACAGCAAATGGTTTCTAGTGGTTGAAGGCGGAAGCGATTTGTGGATCATCAGCGTCTATGGGACTCCATTTCCAACAGGAACAGCTGACCAGGTTAACTCCTATCTTCGCGAGGCTGCTATCACCATTGCGTAGGTTTCGGGGCTGTCATCACGGTCGCTCCTCTCTGCGCAAGAAATCTGGCCAAGACAATAGCCAGGGACAAGCCAGTGAGTACTTTTGAATGTACTTGCAAACATTATGAACACGGGTATAATATAACAACGATAATTATGTTCTGGAATATTTTATGATCATGACGTCAATCATAAAAATAAAATCCTTGATGCATGCAAGCAGGTTATTAATATGTAACAATGAATACGTAATGACAGAGTAGGAATAAAATGCACCATTCGGATGTCTGAAGCGACATCTCGAATTGATGGCAAAAAAAAACATGCCTCGGTCGGGCGTCTGAGCGACACCACATAAAGGGCTTATAAGTAAAATAAATAACAAGCATGCCACAGTCGGGCATCTCAGCGACACCTCATAAAGGGCTTATAAAGTAAATGAATAACAAGCATGCGACAGTCGGGCGTCTTAGTGACACCACATAAAGGGCTTATAAGTAAAACAAATAACAAGCATGCCACAGTCAGGCGTCTCAGTGACACCACATAAAGGGCTTATAAGTAAAACAAATAACAAGCATGCCACAGTCGGGCGTCTCAGCGACACCTCATAAAGGGCTTATAAGTAAAATAAATAACAAGCATGTCACAGTCGGGCGTCTCAGCGACACCTCATAAAGGGCTTGTAAATAATCACAGTGAATATCCAGGAGGTAGAACCATCCCAAGGATACTCGATAATTCCAATAATATAACGGGTTAGTCCACAACAAATAATAATCATGATCATCACAAGTCTCAAGTCGTGATCCCAGTTCTGGTTTAACAGTTTCTCCTTCGAAGACCGACACTAAAACCAACCCTTGACCCATCCCAGACTGTAATCCTTAACCATGGACACGGCTATTCGAATAGGTTTAATCTCTGCAGAGGGTGTACTCTTTACCCATGAGTAACGGATTCCTTTAGTCCATCGAGACTAATTCCGTCTACGGCCTTTTAGTTGAAAACACACCTAACTTGCACACACCAGCTTAACTTACCGGTGTCTGAAATCACCCACGACACTTGTTAAGCAAAACTCTAAGTGGGGAGGCTACAACCTCTCGTAGCATGGGATCAAATTTATATCGCGCGCTCTAAGGGGTGGCCTCCCCTCTCGGTCTCAACCAGAAACACCCATGCCCCCGGACCAGGTGGCCTGCCTACCAGCTACAACCGGTATCTTCCACCATGGCCTCTCTGTACGTTGTGTGCTAGAAAGGGGTTGACAACTTACTGAACCGTACCCTACTTGTCGTAGAGACAAGTGGTAGTACGAAACAAGTATGGGGGTAACTGGAACAAGACTCAATCTATGGTCGACTCACGAGGTTTTAAGTATTCCCTGCATGATTAGCATAACGAATATATTTCATCCAACAGACAGAATCACCACTCATCATACCCCTCATGCCATGCCGGACACACTCGTCTCGACGACGAACTAGGGGCAAGCTCGGGTCTACCCAAGACAGAGACTTTCCCGTTTTCCTTTTGGTAGGCACGAAAGGCATACGACGATGATCATTATCACAAGCATGTCCATTTCCAACAGCAAGGAAGTTTCAAATTAGCATTTATGCAAACGATCACATCACCACATAAAATAACGAGTTCCACGTATTGAGGTGGTGTCATAATCGTGTCAAACAATGCATGCAAAATATTATGCCAGGGTTCAGAATGCTTGCCTTCAAGGTGTGGAAAGGCAGGGTGCACTCCAAAACTTTTGAAAGCTTTCTCCTCTCTCCAAAAATCCTATTCAAAATATTTTTGAATCAATAGATAGTTTCAAAAACAGTACCAAAAAGTTGTCTAAATTTTTTTGAAATAAATCTTAAAATAAACTAGACAAAATTTGAGGAAGGTAGGAAAAAGAATCAATTCATTTGGAGTTATATTTAAAAAGTTATGGACAATCAAAGTTGTGGTCAAAATCTGTTTTTTAAAAATAAAACAGAAAAAAGAAAACACTTTGAACAGGTATACATCGAATACGTACTTTGCCCTTTATGCCTTCACTTAACCCACGTGGACCGGTGCGGTGGGTCACTGACAGTGGGCCCGCCTGGCCCACTGGTCAGGTTTGACTAGTCGACCTCCCCCCTTCTTCCTCTGCCCGAGCGGAGGCGGGACTCCGGCGATGCTCGCCGGTGAATGGTGGCACCATTCGGGAAATCAAGGCCATCCGCGGGCTCAGGGCGTCGAGGCGGTCCTATCAATGGTAGACTTTCTGGTGGGGACGGAGGGAGTCGCCGGCGGCGAGCTTTGCGGCGGCCGGTGGCTTCGGTGGCAAAGTGTGTTTGGGGCTACGGTGGCTTTCCGTCACAGCTGGGGGTCTGGGCGGCTCCGCAAGATGGAGTGGAGTCGTTTGGTGGCGTTGGGAGGGCCGGGGAGATTCAGTTTGTGACGAATGGAGCCGGGAGGCGGCGGTGGCCAAACTGGCCGGAGAAGACGGCCTCTCCGGGTCGATTGCGAGCTAGGGGAGTGCCAGTGGAGTGGCTTGAGGCTTCCTGCAGGCTCGGAGAGGTGCAGGGCTCCTTAGATAGGTGAGTCAAGGCGGTTTCCACTGGCGGTGGATAAAATCGCCGGCGAACCGCCTCTCTGTTGCGGCAGGGCGTCGTGGCGCCGACGAGAGCTAGAGGACGCGTGAGAGGATAAGCTTGGATTGCTCAAGGGGCAGCTGGCGTGCGGCTGTGGCTTGGGCGGCACCGACCATGGTAGAGAGACATTGCGGACGCCGGCGTGCCACCAAGGGGCTCTGACGGTGGTGCTGTAGGGTACCAGGGCCGCCTGGCGTGATGCGGTGAGTAGTCGAGTGAGTGGCACGGCTCTGCAGAGCGGGCAAAACCCAGGGGCGCGACGCGGCGGCTCGGGCGCGACACGTGCAAAACGCGTGCTCTGCTCGCGCCCAGAGCATGCACGGGACGTGCTCGACAAAATTCCAGGGCATGCTAGAGGTCTCGGGTGAGGTTGGGGTTCAACAGACCTAGGCTAAAGTCATTTAGAGGCTTAGTGGACAAGTTAGCTTTCCCAGAGGTGCAAGGTCTTAGTGCAAAACAAAGATCATGTCAAAATTGATCATGCCCATAAGGTGTTTGTCATAATGTCAGGGGCACCTAGGCATTTCTTGGAGTGGCCAAATTCTCCAGGCTAGTGTCTCTTTGGGTGCAAAAGAGAGTGGTAAGGTCATTTGGGCAAAAGAAGAAACTTGCTAGTGCAAGTTTTGCAAATCTTCAGATTTGGACAGAAAGAACAGGGCATGATTGCAAGAACTAGAATTGCTCCAATGAGTCCAAACTCTTGGACTTAAGGTTTTAGCAGGGAGGGCTACAAGTAGGAAAAGAAATCACAGCAACAGGAGCAGGTCAAAATATAGCTGTAGTACAATTCATCAAGTTGGATCAGAATAAAGATGAGGATGGTTCACTCAAATCTTTCAAAGGACATCACTGGGTTTTTGCAAAAAGTTAATTAATATACTCCTGTTGACATCCCAAAATTTTGGTAGAAGTTTTAAAGAAATATTTAAATAGGTTGTAGTGCAAAATTGCCCACTGTACCAGATTTGAAAACTTGGTGTAATGCTCAAAATATCCAAGGAATGAAATATATTTTTGCATAAAAGTGATATTAAAACATCACATGACATCTCCAAATTTTGGTGGAATTTTCAAATAAATTTATCAAAGGGTTGTAGTGCAAAAGAGGCCCTGAAGCTTATAAAAAATCATTTTTAAAGAAATAAGGCATCAGGGAAAAATAATTATGCAAATAATCCCACTAATAAAAGAATTGTTTTATTTGAGAGGGTAAATGAGTCCAATGAAATTGGGAAGTTTTTTTCACTTGAGATAAAAACTCCATAGAAATAAAGGGAAGAATGGTTCTGAAATCAAAAGAAAATCCAGAAAACAAAAGTTTAAGTTTCCTGGCAAGATTTTAATTTATAAAACAAGGTTAAAATTTTGGGGTGTCACACCCGGCTTATGGTCCCTATGAAGCGAACGCCGGGTTGTTGGATGGAGGAATTGCCTTCCGTTCTATGGAGTATTAACACCACCCCCAATTGGTTTACGGGTTACACACCCTTCTTCATGGTCTATGGAGCAGAAGCAGTTCTCCCAAGTGATATGCATCATGACTCGCCCCGAGTGGCAGCATACGTTGAAGCGGATAATGAGAGAGCACGCCAGGATGCCTTGGACCTGTTAGATGAACAGCGGGATATTGCGACAGCTCGCTCGGCGATTTATCAACAAGACCTGCGGTGTTATCACAGCCGCCGGGTTAAAACCAGGACTTTCCAAGAAGGCGACTTGGTACTCCGGCTTATCCAAGATCAGACTGACATGCATAAGTTGTCTCCACCTTGGGAAGGACCCTTTGTGGTTAGCAAGAATTTGAACAACGGGTCATACTACCTCATCGATGGTCGAGAGCACAAAGACTCACACAAATCAGAGGAGGAGACTCGCCGACCGTGGAATATAGCTCATCTTCGGCCTTACTACACCTGAGCCATAGGCTCCTACTATGGATATATCTTTGACAATGTACATATTATGATCAATAAATAAACCGGCATCCTTGCCAAAGTTGGGCCTCTGTCGTTTTCGTCTTATATGATTCCTTGGTTACTTGGGGGCTCATGCTTACAAAGTAGAGTTTTCTAGTAAACTGGCTTATAAAACCACAACATAGCTTGGGAGCTTCACACCCAAGGGACAAAAGAGAGCTTGTTGCCACGCACAACTCAAACATAGGTACCCAGTGAGCACAAGCTCACAATGTTACTTGGGGGCTCTTTGTGCACAGCAACAAAGGGTTTGAAAGGACCCTTGTAATAGGCTATCAAGCCAGGCTTGGAAGCCAGGTGTATTCACCTAAAACCCCGGGTTAACCTGCCTTCATCAAGTAAGACACTCCGTCCAGGTAATCCTGGTATGACCCGCCAAACGTTTGACAAGTCAATCTTATACAGACCCTGAACTTATCAAAGTTAAAAGGACGATTGGTTAATTGGAGGCCCATCTTAAAAGGCTTTGTCAAATGGTTTAACTCAGCGGCCCGGCAGCCCATGAAAAGCCTCGAATTTGGGCCTGACAGCCCTTGAAAAGCCTAGACTACAATTTTTTATTTGATTTTGTTTTTTGCAAGTTTTTCTTTCCTTTGATAGGTTTTAAGATAAACCGGCGTCCATTGACCCGGCCTGACTATAAGTCATTCCATCAGCGTGGTGTTTCTCAACCCGGCGTAGTTTTCAACTATCAGTTGTTAGCACAAAATCAATTATAAACCGGTGCTCTTAGCCCGGTCTGGCATCGACTATAAGTCGCCAGGATGATCATCCGGTGTTTATCATAACCCGGCGTGGTTTATTATGTACCAGCATAGCATGGTGAGAGTTATCAATACTCAGGATTTGGGTTATCACCCTTACTGCAAGAATGATTGGTAAACCAATGATGTGATTTAAATCACAGGTATGAGGTATTTTCATATTTCGTCATCTTTACAACCTTGGTTATAAACTATGACTTCATATTGGGCATCGTAACCCGTCTGGCGGTAAACCGCCATGATAAGTTTCCAGTTTATGACATGCAGAAAACAGGATTGCATAACACTAATAAAAATCATAAGCTCACATGGCATCTTATGACAAAGTGGCAGTCTTAGGAAAGTGATTATACGGCATAGCAAACCAAATGTTTCAAGCTATGCACGATGGCATAGCAGATCAAGTGTTTTAAACTAGCCTATTACAAGGCGCTTGGACCGCCCAACAAGATAATTGTTTTTCTACGAAGGACGGTACACAAATGGTAAACCGGCTTCCGGATTATGATTCCTCTTTGGCTTGATGAGAAGTTTGCAGATCACCTTGCGCCGGTTCAACCTCCTCCTTCCCACCCAGTGGCTAGAAGTCAATGGTTGCCCAGTCAATCCCGGTTAAAGCTTGGAAGACAGCTTCGTCACTTATAAGATTGGACGGTTCAACGTCAGGGGCATAAGTGTGCTTACGGATTGGCGGGGTAAGAATCTGTACTTCTTTCACAGATGCATCAACCCATTTGTTGTCCGCATCATAGTTGGACCAGTGGACAGACAAGTCAACTTCTTCGGCCAATCTGCTTGCAAGCGGGCGCATCTCCTTTGTCAAGGCCTTGAGGGCTTCATTCTCAAATTCTGACCCGTCTTCTTGTTGACTAGGATAGCCCTTTCCGATATCTTCCGGATCAAGATCAGCTATCCAAGCTTTGGCCCGAGTCAGTGCAGATAGAGTGCCAGCCCTTGCAGCAGATCTCTTTACCTCTTCTATCTGGGCAGGAGTCATAGATAATTTGGCCAATGTATCCTTGATTAAGGTTGGCAGCGATTTATTGTATGAGGCCGTGTAGATGACTCATTGAGCACCGGTATACAGTTGTTCTATCAAGGTATAGGCTGCTTTCAACTTCCTACGCATATCCGAGCCTAGATGAGCAACACGACTACCTGCAATGGATTAAGAATTTGCTGTTAAACCGGCAGTTTCAAAGATGTTTAAGAAAGGCTCTTGCAAGGAGTACTTACCAAATATAGCAGAAGTGATAGCATTGATCTGATGCTTTAACCCAGTTAGCTCTTCTGCTACCGGCTTAAGAGCCGCTTCAGCATCCTCAGCCCGTTTTAACAGAGTGGCCCTCTCAGTTTTCCAGTTTGCCCGCTCGCTTTTGAAGCCATCCTTTAATTGCTCCATGGCAGTTAAAGTGCCCTTTAATTCCTCTTTGGCCTTGGAAGTTTCTACTTGCTCGGACTTGATATTTTCTTGAAGATCAGTGATTTGGGAATCTTTGTTGCTTAAGTCAGCCTGCAAAAGACAGATAATAAAGTTGTTAATATTTTCTCAAAAGGCCCAAGCACATAACAAGTTATACACTTGGCACTTGGGGGCTAATGCGGATTGCTTCTTCTTAACTGATATTTTAAGTCCCAAGGCTCAATACAAGTATTAATTGTGGCACTTGGGGGCTAATGCTTAATTAATCAGATAAACCGGAGGTGAAGGAATTCAACAAGGATAAACTTTGCAACAGGAAATCCTGGATCATCTTAAAGAGATAAACCGGCCCTTGGGGGCTATACAGTTGAAGTTTTTTTATCAAAAGTCCCGGTTCATCTTGAAGAGATAAACCAGCCCTTGGGGGCTACAATGGAGTTGATATAAAGCACAAAGAAAAATTTATAAAATGTTTGAATAGAAGTTACCTCATAGTGGTCCTTCATCAAGTTGACTAAATCGGCCTCATAATCACGACTTGTATACAGGCGGTTTAGATATCCAGAGTGGAGTTCCTGAGGATTAAGATGAGCATAGCTTGACAAATCAGTCTTCCACTTGCCTTTGTCCACAGTAGTAAATTCCTCTTTGGCACTGTGCTTTGACAAAGCGACAGGGTTGCCAGGAGCAGTGTGGCCAAAACCGGTAATCACCACATCATCGGTCGTGCCATGAACAATCTCATCTGCGTTGGACGGTTTAGCAGCAGCTCTTGCTGGGCTTGGGGGATTAGCAGCTGGACTTGGTGGATCGGTAGCTGGACTTGGCGGATCAGCATGAGGACTAGCCAGATTAACTTCTGGTGGATCAACATAAGTGTCCTGACCTTGTGGCACAGGATCATCCAGAGCAATATCAGCATCTCGATCAGCAGCTTCTGAGGTCCTTTCCGGTAAAAAGGATGGATTATCATTAGTGGGAGCAGTCAGCTTGACCTTTTTACTGAGTCGGGCTTTGGCACTTCAAGTATCAAATAGAGGTTATTATGATAAACCGGTGCAAGAAAGCAAAACTAAAATTACTATGCTTACCCAGGGACGGTCTTGAGGGGAGGCATCTGTGTGGTTGATGAGTCGCTAAAGGTGAATTGGAAGTGCCCTGATAATTGGAATCAGACGGATTAAGAGGGTATCGGAAGTAATCCGCTTTGGGATAAGATTTGTTAGAAGTACAAGAGACCTCTGCACGGCATTTCCGAACCGATGTGTCCGCTAAACCGGAGGAGGTAACGTGTTGGCCACTGTGCCGGCTTGTGCGATGAGCTTCAGGGTGCTGTATCTTCAAAGAAAAGTGTGGATCCAAATAAGCGAGAGGATGTGAACGTTTTACTTTCCGGACTGCACGACGGAGTTTTCGTACTGGCACATGATCTGAATCGGAAGAAAGGGGAATTACCTCTACATGATCAGCACAGATGGCTTCCGCATCATCTTGATAATGATCATTGTCAATAAGGTGCATGAAAAATGAGCCGAGGGAATCAAGTTCTACCTCTGATTCCGAGTCATCAACATCTTCGGCCGGATCAGGGGACTCGGCGGTTCTCTTCTTTGCTGGTTTCTTTGAGGCCTTGCTCTTAGCACGAGGCGCTCTCACCGGTTTGTCTTGTATTTTAGCCGTTTTTTCTTGAGATTTCCTTTTCCAAAACGGATCATTGCTCTGTAAAGATAAACAGAAGGTTATCAGAAAAGTTTCAACAAGGAGGGTGAATTAAAAGCAGAAAAATACAATCCTTACCGCTGGAGGTTTATGGGAGGCATAAAAGGGACGCAGACCAGTCTTGCTGCACTCAGATATCGGTTCATCCAACATCTTTTTGACAGCTTCAGAATTGCTTCATCACTTAGCTTGACATCAATATGCCATTGAGGATCTTTTAACTCGTCTGTGTACTCGCACATTAAACCGGGACGCTGGCTTAAGGGCAAGATACTCCATGACACTCAGCAACGGACAAGGTCAATACCAGGTATACCCTTTGCCATAAAAGCCCGGATCTTGGAAATCTGTGGTGCATATTTCGATCGTTCCTTGGTAGTGAGCCATTGAGGCAATGGATGTTCATTACTGAGCCGGTGAGCACGATAACCCGGCAGAGGATTTTCATCTTCCGGAGCGGTATTCCGGCAGTAAAACCACATTTGATTCCAGTCCTTGGGGTGGCTGTGGTGTTTGGCATGAGGAAAATTGACTTCTTTCCTTTTCCAAATAGACACCCCGCCAAGTTCAGTGTTGGGGCCGTTAGTAAACTCAGTAGGGCGGTTCAAGTGGAAGAAGTCTCTGAAAAAATTGACGGTTGGTTCCTCTTGCACGTAAACCTCACAAAACACTTGGAAATTGCAAATATTGGACACAGAGTTTGGTCCAATATCTTGAGGGTGGAGTTGGAAACTGGCAAGTACATCCCGGAAAATTTTTGATCCGGGAGGGCTAAACCCTCGGTCCAAATGATGTACAAAGACAAGTACTTTTCCATCTTGAGGTTCAGGAGGGTTTTCAGTACCCGGGGCTCTCCAATGGATGATCTCTTGTTTTGCCAAAGCGCCAGTCACAACATAACTGGTAAGCTGCTCTTCTGTAACCCGGGAGGTTGCCCAATTGTAGGATAATAACTGTTTGGTCATTTTTGATGAGAAGTGGTAAAAGAAGTTCAGATGCCGGATTATGGTCCAAGATTAATATGTATAAACCGGCGTCAGGTCGGGGAAGGGATTAGATAAGGAAAATATACATGTTAAACCGGATATTGATGCTCAGGTAAAAGTGGCGGTTTAAGAGAGGGCTAATGGTACCTGGCGGATTATCAATTTCTAACAGTGAAACCGGATACAATGGTGCGGAAGGGACATGTCTGAAATTTTCTTAAGTGTTACACAAACAGCTTTTACAAGTTGATGTGATAATTTCGAATCTATCGCAGTTCATCAAAAGGGGAGAAATTTTAAAACTAAAGGATGCAATAGCAGAAGAGCACATATGCTTGGGCAGGATCTCATGCAGTAAAAAGTCATTTTTGAGGGTGACTAGGGGCGCTAAACTACTACCGCACACCTTTGCTATCAGTTTCAGATCTATTTATGAGATCTAGGAGAGAAAAAGGATGAATGATGAAGAACACCAACGAACAACATAACCCTAATGCAGATATAATATTTGGAAAGACAAGTACTTACTGATGCTGTGGGGCAGCGGAGGGGCGTCGCAATCTATCTGATCAAGAACAGGTTGATGCAGTGCTTGAAGGACGACGGCGGCGGTGGAGCTCGGGCTCTTCAGGGTCGCGAGGAAGAAGAAGAGATGAAGATGCAATGGGGAGAATGGACAGGACCCCCAGTCTTATTTAAAAGGGCAATGGGATAAATGACAGGCGCAAGAATCGAGGAGCCAAAAATCGGATATCTGATACAGCTGTCTCCTTGGTCTTCAGGATTTAAGAAGTATTTATAGGTTTTTATACAGAGATGACGTCATGATGATTTGCTGCAATTTTTGAAGATGACGTCATTGAGGTTTACCAAGCTCATATGGAGGAGACGTCATGGCATTTTACAAGGATCATAGGAGGATGTTCAAGGATTTTTTCTAAGTGTTGAAGATTGACATGAACAGGTTCAAATCAATCTGGGGCCTAATGTTGGGGATATAACTACTGAGGGTAAACTGCCCAGAAGGGGCCGGTTTACGCTCTTCCGTATTGAAGCCCATGAAGACAACGAGTATGGCACTCTACCATTAAAGCTTAGAGGCCCAGGGCCCAAAGGCGGTTTAGAGCCCATAAACGTAAATCGGTATGAGATGTGTAAACTTGTGTTGTATTTTAGGAAAGGTAGAAACCGAGCCGGACACGTGTATGAGCCGGCCTCGGTGTTCTGTAAACTATCGGGCGTCAACCTGTGTATATGAAGGGACGACCTGGCGGCGGTTTAGGGACAAGAAACAACAACTCGAGAGATAGGTAAAGCAGATTCGCTCCCTGCTCATCGAGACCCCATCAATTCCACCACAACTGTATCGTAGGCTTTTACCTTCACCGCAAGGGACCGAACCAGTATAAACTCCCCTTGTCCTTTGTCCGGTTTAACCCTTTTTTGCTAATCTCGTTGTGATGGCTCCACGAATAAGTCCTCTTGCTAGGACATCTGACGTGTTAATTCCACGACAGGTACCCATGTGTGAAAATACCCACATTTGAATAACATTATTTGAGCATCACATAATTCATAAAACTACCTATGATAGTAATTTATAAACAACAACACTTAATAACATCAATACATCTTATAAACAACACCACATCCTATAAAAATCGACACTTTCTTGTAAACAACAACACATCAAAACATCAACACATACTCATACATTTTAAGTTGACAAACTCACGACAAAGTATGGAGGTAATTTGTCAATATTTGTTAGATTTTATAAGGGTACATGTGTACGCGGGTATGGGTTACGTACTTATGTGATCCCATACTCGTACCCGCTCTACCCGATGGGTTTGCGATTTGCCCATTTATATACCCACGGGTAATGTTTTGTCCCATACCCTTACCCTAATAGGGTTTTTACCCACAGGGTATGTGGGTAATAGGTACCCGTTGCCATCCCAATCGACAGGCATGTTAAGCACAACAGGCTATACATCAACCAAATATATCCATGGCACACAAAATAATCTCCAAAAGATAGCTTAAGTGTGCAGTTTAAGCATGCTAGTTAAGCAAAACAAGTGGAAAGGTGTGTTAACTACAATAGGCCTAACATTTAAGAACAAGCAAACATAGTCATTCAAATTGGCACTGTACCGGTCTAAGTACACTGGTTATAGTTAAATAAAAATGGAAAGGCATGTTAACTACAACATACTTAATAGCAACCAAATGTAGTCATTCATAGTGGTATTATTGAAAGTGGTATTGATGAAATTGAACTGCACAGTTCATACTTGCACATATAAAACATCACGTTGTGAATAACTATAATAAACAAGGCATACTACAAACAACCAAAGTAGCATTTGAAACTGGACATATGCTAACTACAAACAACCAAACACCCAAAAAACTTTCAAAGAGGCATATGCTAGCTATAACAGGCTTAACAGCAAGCAAATATATGCATTCCTATCGGTATGTTTAAAACTGGTATTGATGAAAATGTACTGCACAGTAAATAGTTTCACATATAGAGCATCACATTGTGAACAACTGAAATAAACAAGGCATACTGCAAACAACCAAATATAGCAATGAAAACTGGACTTATTCTCAGTACACTACAGAAGGGACTCGACAAAACAAATCATGGGTTCCCCCTATGAACAGGCACGGCAAAATAAATCATAGGTTTCCTCACTTGTCACAGATGGGCTCGTTCCTGTGGGAAGAGCACGAACCCTAGGTGCGCTCCATGTTGTCGCAGATGTGCTCCTTCCCCTTGGAAGAGCGCGGCTGTAGGGTGGCCTCCCTGATGTCATAGATGGGCTCGTTCCCCTTGGAAGAGCAGATGGGATCTTTTCCCTTGGAAGAGCCAAAGAGTGTGCGCTCCTCGTGGTCGCCGTCGATGAGGCCTGACTTGGAAGCCATGTATCCCAAGCAAGCATCACAGAACGTGCCCTTCAGAAATGACAAAAGGGGCTCGCTGGCGATGTAGGGTGGCAAATTATTGACAACGAGCCAGAGGAGATCAGCGGCGGGGCCATTGATGAGATCGACAGTGGTTGAACCTGAGGGGTTGGGGGTGGTACACTTAACGTGTGACATAGCCCACGTCAGGCCGGCGCTATAAACGCCCTCGATGTCATAGCAGGCGTCCGTGACATACCCGCATAGTCTAGCCCGTTGATTGAGTGCCTGCAGCCAGTAATGGTCATCAGCTTCCTCGGTGGCCACCTCGGCAACGTCGGGCGAAGAGGCCACGATACACCTCTTTTGGGTCAGTCACTCCTCCAGCTCCATGGGAAGCATACCCGGGCTTAGGCTGCGACGCTCTAGAGTGGGGGATGGGGATATGTGGGAAAGGGGGCGTTTGGCAGGCGTCATCTAAGAAACTCAGGGTTGACTGGATATGGAGATCGGTGGGTAAGGTTCACGGGCAAACCGACAAATGTTGACAATGGAGGCCTTGCAGCAACGGCGGCGACCTTGCTAGGGTTTCGATCGAGGGATGGGTTGCGGTGGTGGTGCGTGTGTGTGTGCGCGCGCGCGCGTGCATGCGCCCGTGGAGTTTTTTGGGTGTGTGTGTGGAGGGCGGGTGTTCAAGGAAATGACGCGGCTACTGAAAATTTTACTACGCGGGACCGGGGCTATTGAAAATTTGGATGATCCATCGCACACGGTCTCCAAAATAACAACCGTGTGTTATGAAACAGAAATACCCTCGATCCTGGCAAATATTTTCGAGCGATGCAGGCGGGAGTGGGAACAACAAACATCACACATGGTCGAACATAATAACCATGTGTTATCAAAAAGAAAAACCCTGCAGGCGGGTAGATATTGTTGAGAGGGGAAGCCTGATGGAGCCCAATGTACTGTGCTGATTGCGTGATCGGGGCAACGGCGTGGCACACGGTTAGTGTGGGTGAACCGTGTCTGTTGCGTTATCCGACTTGTCTAATGTTCATAAATTTGGCGAAAATGACACGGGAAAGAGTCAGAACACGAACACACTTGCATGTGGACCAAATATATGTATGAAAAGGGTGGTTTGATGTTCAAATACCAAATGCACAACTTCGATGCGGCACCTATCTCACAAAGCGCACGGTATTTCTTGCCCCCCCCTCGTGTCGGCAGGAGGGGAATCCTAAGCTATGAACGCATGCCCGCCCCATGGAGGTTCACCTAGCAAAGTGTGAAGTAGCAGTCCCCCCCATCAAACACACACACACACACACACACACACACACTTTCAGTTAGCAGGAGAGGGTATCTCACCAAGATGTATCATAAAACGGACCAAAAATAATCCACATTGGTCGTACAACCTCTCTCTTGTTGTTGGTCGAAGTGATGGTCGTCCCTGCAACCCTAGAGATGGGCTAGCTCACCAATAATCATGCAACTAGATAGTTGATACGTCTCCAACGTATCTATAATTTTTGATTGTTCCATGGTATTATTTTATCTGTTTTGGATGTTTTATATGGATTAATATGCTATTTTATTTATTTTTGGGACTAACCTATTAACCTAGAGCCCAGTGCCAGTTTTTGTTTTTTCCTTATTTTTGAGTTTCGCAGAAAAGGGATATCAAATGGAGTCCAAACGAAATAAAACTTTCGCGATGATTTTTCCTAGACCAGAAGAGACCTACGAGACTTGGTGATGAAGTCAGAAGACCCACGAGGTGACAACAAAGCGTAGGGGCGCGCCCTAGGTGGGCGCTCCCTCGCTTGTACCCCCTAGTGAGCCCATCGACCTTCCTCTCCGTCCTATAAATTCAGATATATTCCCAAACCCTCAGAAAAAGCCATGAAAATACTTTTCCACCGCCGCAACCTTTTGTTCCCGTGAGTCCCATCTTGGGGCCTTATCCGGTGATCTGCCGGAGGTGGATTCCATCATGGAGGGCATCTACACCAACCCTATTTCCCTTTCGATGAAGCATGAGTAGTTTACCTTAGACCTACGGGTCCATAGCTATTAGCTAGATGGCTTCTTCTCTCTCTTTGATTCTCAATACCATGTTCTCCTTGATGTTCTCGGAGATCTATCCGATGTAATCTTCTTTTGTGGTGTGTTTCTCGAGATCCGATGAATTGTGGATTCATGATCAGTTTATCTATGAATATTATTTGAATCTTCTCTGACTTCTTATATGCATGATTTGATATCTTTGTATTTCTCTTCGAATAATTGGTTTGGTTTGGCCAACTAGATTGGTATTTTTTGCAATGGGAGAGGTGTTTAGTTTTGGGTTCAATATTGCGGTGTCCTCACCTATTGACATAGTAGGGGTAGCGAGGCACGTATTGTATTGTTGCCATCAAGGATAAAAATATGGGGTTTTCATCATATTGCTTGATTTTATCCCTCTACATCATGTCATCTTACTGAAGGCATTACTCTGCTCTTTATGAACTTAATACTCTAGATGCATGCTGGATAGTGGTTGATGTGTGTAGTAGTAGTAGATGCAGAATCATTTCGGTCTACCTTACACGATGTGATGCCTATATCCATAATCATTGCCTTGGATATCGCCATAACTTTGTGCTTTTCTATCAATTGCTTGATAGTAATTTTTTCACCCACCATATTATTTGCCTTCAAGAGAGAAGCCTCTAGTGAAACCTATGGCCCCCGGGTCTATTTTCCATTATATATTTTCAGATCTATAAATCTAAAAACCCAAAAATACCTTGCTGTAATTTATTTAGTTCTACGTTCTAGCAATCTTTTATACCTATCCCTATCAGATCTCACCATTGCAATTGACCGTGAAGGGATTGACAACCCCTTTATCGCGTTGGGTGCAAGTGTTTGATTGTTTGTGCAGGTGCATAGATTGGGTTGATACCTTGGTTCTCTAACTGAGGGAAATACTTATCTCTACTTTGCTGCATCACCCTTTCCTCTTCAAGGGAAAAACCAATGCAAGCTCAAGAAGTAGCAGGAAGAATTTTTGGCACCGTTGTCGGGGAGGTCTACATAAAGCCTACCAAGTACCCATCACAAACTCTCATCTCATGCATTACATTATTTGCCTTTTTCCTCTCATTTTCCTCTCCCTCACCTCTAAAACAATTTTCACAAAAACACAAAAAGATTTGCCTTTTTATTCGCCCTTTTTTCGTTCGCCTTTTCGTTTGCCCTTATGTCTTACTTGGTCTGCTTGCTTGGCATAATTTTGTATATTACTAAAAAATAGTAAGCAAAGAGTTTATGGATCCTCATCCACTTGCTAACCTTTTTAAGAGATCCAATTATGATGAACCTATTGCTAGTGAATTAAGTGCACTAGACTATCTTTACGAACTTTTGCTTGAAATTCGTGAATCTGAAAATTGTGATGGAGTGTTAGAAGAAGAAATTTATGAAGTGATTCATGATAGCTCCTTGAATGAAAAGCATGATTGCAATGATGTTATTATAAATGCTATTTATGTCAATTGTGCTAATAATATGCGAAACCCTAAGCTTGGGGATGCTAATTTTGCTATGTCCACTACTTTTTGCAATGATCATGATTGGGGTGATTTTTCTTATGATCTTGAAAATTTATTTAAGCCTCATGATGAATATGTTTGCAATAATATTGAAAGTGGGTTTGGAAGGGTGTCAACTCTAGGTAATAATGATCCAACTACTTTGGAGTATGATCATTCTTATGAATTTTTTATAAAAATGGGCTTGGAGAGGTCATGACTTTAGTTAATGTTAATCCCACTATCTTGGAAGAGTGTCAACTTTGAATGCATGTGGATCATGAAGAGAATATTTTATGTGATAGTTATATTGTTGAATTTGGTTATGATCCTACATATAATTATTATGAGAGAGTGAAATATGGTTGTAGAAATTTTCATGTCACGAAATTACCTCTCGTTATATTGAGATTGTTATCGTTTCTTCTTCTTCCGTTCATATGCTAGTTTTTGCTTGTCTTGATCATTTGTTTTCTTATAAAATACCTATGCATAGGAAATATGTTAGACTCATATTTTTTTCACATGCTACATGATGCTCTGTTCGTGTTTCAATTGCTATCTTTCATGTGAGCATCATTAAAATTATCAACGCCTAGCTAAAAGGCTTTAAAGAAAAGCGCTTGTTGGGAGATAACCCAATATTTTTAATTTATGTTTTTATGAGAATACACATTATTACCTATGTAGTAATTGTGTTTTGGTGTTTTAGTTTGTGTTTGTGCCAAGTAATACCTTTGCGATGGGTTACAGTGATAGTTGATTTGATCTTCCTGAAAAACAGAAACTTTTGTGCCCAGTAAAATAATTTTAGTAATTCACATAAGCGAGATACAATACTGATTATTCTCGTAAAAGATTATTATAAAAATTTCCTCTGGTCTCCAAATTTACAACAATTTTTGTTGTTAAAGAAGTATTCGAAGTTTACAGATTGCTACAGACTGTTCTGTTTTTGACAGATTCTGTTTTATATGTGTTGTTTCCTTATTTTGATGAATCTATGGGTAGTATCGGGGGGTGTGAACAATGGAGAAGTTCTAATACAGTAGATATTACACCAATATAAATAAATAATGAGTTCACAACAGTACCAAAAGTGGTGATTTTATTTTCTTATACTAAGAGATCTCATGAGTTTTCTGTTGAGTTTTGTGTTGTGAAGTTCTCATGTTTTGGGTAAAGATTTGATGGACTATGGAATAAGGAGTGGCAAGAGCCTAAGCTTGGGGATGCCCAAGGCACCCCAAGGTAATATTCAAGGACAAACAAGATCCTAAGCTTGGGGATGTCCCGGAAGGCATCCCCTCTTCCGTCTTCAATCCATCGGTAAATTTACTTCAGGCTATATTTTTATTCACCACATGATATGTGTTTTGCTTGGAGCGTCTTATATGATATGAGTCTTTTCTTTTTAGTTTGACACAATCGGCCTTGCTGTACACACCTTTTGAGAGGGACACACATGAATCATGAATTTATTAGAATACTCTATGTGCTTCACTTATATCTTTTGAGCTAGGCAATATGCTCTAGTGGTTCACTTATATATTTTTAGAGCACGGTGGTGTTTTTATTTTATAGAAATTGTTGAACTATCTTGCTTTACTTATATTATTTTGGGAGTCTCTAAAAAGCATGCTAATTTGCTTAGGTTGTGAATTTAGTCCTAATATGATGGGCATCCAAGAGGAATATAATAAAAACTTTCATATTAAGTGCATTGAATACTATGTGAAGTTTGATTCCTTATGATTGTTTTGAGATATAAAGATGGTGATATTAGAGTCATGCTAGTTAGTAATTGTGGATTGATATAAATACTTGTGTTAAAGTTTGTGATTCCCGTAGCATGCACGTATGGTGAACCGTTATGTGATGAAGTCAGAGCATGATTTATTTATTGATTGTCTTCCTTATGAGTGGCGGTTGAGCATGAGCGATGGTCTTTTCCTACCAATCTACCCCCCTAGGATCATGCATCTTATACTTTGTTTTTATAGCTTCTACAATTTTTCAATAAGTATGTGTGTTATCTATGACTAATGCCGAGTCCATGGATTATACACACTCTCACCCTTCCACCTTTGCTAGCCTCTCTAGTATCGCGCAACTTTCACCGGTGCATTACACCCACCATATACCTTCCTCAAAGAAGCCACCATACGTACCTATTATGGCATTTCCATAGCCATTCCGAGATATATTGCCATCCAACTTCCACCATTCCGTTTATTATGACACGCTTCATCATTATCATATTGCTTTGCATGATCATGTAGTTGATATCGTATTTGTGGCAAAACCACCATTCATATTTTTTATACTTGTCACTCTTGAGTCATTGCACATCCCGGTACACCGCCGGAGGCATTCATATAGAGCCATATATTTGTTCTAAGTATCGAGTTGTAATTCTTGAGTTGTAAGTAAATAAAAGTGCGATGATCATCATTATTAGAGCATTGTCCCATGTGAGGGGAGACTATCATTCCCCCACAAGTCGGGATGAGACTCCGGACGAAAAATAAAAAAGAATAAAAAAGAGAAAAAGAGAAGAAAAAAAGAGGCCAAAGAGCCCAAAATAAAAAATGAGAGAAAAGAGAGAAGGGGCAATGCTACTATCCCTTTTCCAAACTTGTGCTTCAAAGTGGCACCATGATCTTCATGATAGAGAGTCTCATATGTTGTCACTTTCATATACTAGTGGGAATTTTTCATTATAGAACTTGGCTTGTCTATTCCAATGATGGGCTTCCTCAAATTGCTCTAGGTCTTCATGAGCAAGCGAGTTGAATGCACACCCACTTAGCTTCTTTTGAGCTTTCATACACTTATAGCTCTAGTGCATCCGGTGCATGGAAATCCCTACTCACATTGATATCTATTGATGGGCATCTCCATAGCCCGTTTATACACATAATTGATGTGAGACTATCTCCTTCTTTTTGTCTTCTCCACACCACTATATTCTATTCCACCTATAGTGCTATAACCATGGCTCACGCTCATGTATTGCGTGTAATTTCAAAAAGTTTGAGAACATCAAAAGTATGAAACAATTGTTTGGCGTGTCATCGGGGTTGTGCATGATTTTATACTTTGTGTGATGAAGATGGAGCATAGCCAGACTATATGATTTTGTAGGGATAACTTTGGCCACATTATTTTGAGAAGACATGATTGCTTTATTAGTATGCTTTAAGTATTATTGTTTTAATGTCAATATTAAACTTTTGTTTTGAATCTTATGGATCTGAATATTCATGCCACAATAAATAAAATTACATGGATAAATATTTTAGTTAGCATTCCACATCAAAAATTATGTTTTTATCATTTACCTACTCGAGGACGAGTAGGAATTAATCTTGGGAATGCTTGATACATCTCCAACGTATCTATAATTTTTGATTGTTACATGCTATTATATTATCAATTTTGGATGTTCTATATGCATCAATATGCTATTTTTATATTGTTTTTGGGACTAACGTAAACCTAGAGCCCAGTGCCAATTTCTATTTTTTAGTTTCACAGAGAAGGAATATCAAATGGAGTCCAAACGGAATAAAACTTTTGCGATGATTTTTCTTGGACCAGAAGACACCTACGAGACTTGGAGATGAACTCATAAGACCCATGAGGCGACGACAAGCCATAAGGGCACGCCCTGGGGGTGCCCCTGGCTTGTGGCCCCGTTGAGAGTCCACCGACCTCCCTCTTCGTCCTATAAATTCAGATATATTCCCAAACCCTTAGAACAAGCCACGAAAATACTTTTCCACCACCATATCCTTCTGTTCCTGTGAGATCCCATCGTGGGGCCTTTTCGAGCAATCTTCCGTAGGGGGATTCAATCACGGAGGGCTTCTACATCAATCCTATTGCCCTTCCGATGAAGCAAGAGTAGTTTACCTCAGACTTACGGGTCCATAGCTAGTATCTAGATGGCTTCTTCTCTCTCTTTGATTATCAATACGATGTTCTCCTTGATGTTCTTGGAGATCTATCCGATGCAATCTTCTTTTGCGGTGTGTTTGTCGAATCCGATAAATTCTGGATTTACGATCAGATTATCTATGAATATTATTTGAATCTTCTCTGAATTCTTATATGCATGATTTTATATCTTTGTATTTATCTTCGAATTATCAGTTTGGTTTGGCCAACTAGATTGGTATTTCTTGTAATGGGAGAGGTGCTTAGTTTTGGGTTCAATCTTGTGGTGTCCTCACCTAGTGACATCATAGGGTTTGCGAGGCACGTATTGTATTGTTGCCATCAAGGATAAGAAGTTGGGGTTTTCATCATATTGCTTGAGTTTATCCCTGTACATCATGTCATCTTACTTAAGGTGTTACTCCGTTCTTTATGAACTTAATACTCTAGATGCATGCTGGATAGCGGTCGATGTGTGGAGTAATAGTAGTAGATGCAGAATCGTTTCAGTCTACTTGACATGGACGTGATGCCTATATGCATAATCATTTCCTTGGATATCATCATAACTTTGTGCTTTTCTATCAATTGCCCGACAGTAATTTGTTGACCCATTGTATTATTTTCTTCCAGAGAGAAACTTCTAGTGAAACCTATGGCCCGTGAGTCTATTTTCATATCTATAAACCAGAAAACCCAAAAATACCTTGCTATAATTTATTTACTTTTATTTAGTTTTACGTTCTAGCAATATTTTATACCTATCTCTATCAGATCTCACCATTGCAACTGACCGTGAAGGGATTGACAACCCCTTTATCGCGTTGGGTGCAAGTGTTTGATTGTTTGTGCAGGTGCATAGATTGGGGACTTGCTTGTACCTCGTACTGGATTGATACCTTGGTTCTCTAACTAGGGGAATACTTATCTCTACTTTGCTGCATCACCCTTTCCACTTCAAGGGAAAAACCAACGCAAGCTCAAGAAGTAGCACTTGTCCCCGAAGACAACCACTGCCTCCATGTGAGCCAAACATATGTATGGAGTGTTGATGTTTAAATACACAATGGAACAACTTTGTTGTGGCACCGTGCTTTGGAACCAGAAAACCCCACATGGAGCGAGGGTTAGTTGACGACACATTGTATATATGTATGTCACACCACACTTCAATTTGATGACGGGGATTCATGCATGCATGCATAGTATGCGCTCAAACTTATGTCTGAATCTCACCATGACCTACTATGATAACACGAACCAAAGGAAGAGTCCGCCATGGTAAACTATCTAGTTGACGGTCAAAGTGATCATGGATGTGCACGCGGGCCCATGAATATATAGGCTTGTCGCCGATAACCACGTGAGGGAGTGTACAGTTCGAAGGCAACCACTACATGAATATGTATGTATGGAGGTGATGCATGCGTTCATGTTTGAATACCATTCACAACATTGATGTGGAGCGTGCATTGAAAATCGTACAATCCCCACACAGAGTGAGATCAGTTCCTGACGTGTCATGGTACTGCCCACTTCTGCTCGATGGAGGGTATTCATGTGTACACATGGATGTGTGCTCAAACTATATCATGTCATCCCAGAGCATGACCTATATACCGTAATAGAAACCAAAAAATAATACCCTCCTAAGTCAAATTAAGCTCTCTCGTTATTGAGCAAAGTAGTGATGGACCAAGCGGGCCCATAGATGGAAAGCATCGATATCGCTGATAACCGCATGAGTGAGTGCCAGGGCACAGCCACCATCACTTTGCATGTGGGCCAAACATATGTTGAATACCCAAAATGCACAACTTTGATGTGGCACATGCCTCGAAAACCATAAAGTCCCCACACACAGAGAGGTCCATGAAGCATACTACATATGCTGGTCTCCTTCCCCCTCTTTAACGCATACTATATGCTCCTACCATAATACAAACCAAATATAATCTTCCTTGATGGTGAAATTAATTAACCTCTCCTGATGTAGGTCAAAGTGATGCATGCAACGACGACGCTCGTGGGCCCACAGATGGAAGTGTCACATGTGAGTGTCCTAGGATAACCACCGTCTACATGCATGTGCCCAAAGAGGTGTTGTGTGATGTTTGAATAGCTAATGCACAACTTTGATGTGGCACATGCCTCGAAAACCGAAAAGTCCCGACACTGAGTGAGGTGTGTTCACGGACGCGTATGTAGTATATATGGTAGTCCCCTCCCACCTCTTCGACGCGTACTACATACTCCCACCATAACACAAACAAAAAAGGATCAACCTTGCTGGTCAAATTAACCTCTCTCTTGGTTGTTGGTCGAAGTGATGGACAACGACCTCGTGGGCCCACAAAAAGCGTCACACATGAGTGAGTGTCGTGTAGGACAACCACCGACTGCATGTGGACAAAACATGTATGTATGAAAGGGTTGTGTAATGTCTTAAATAACAAATTCATGACTTTGATGTGCCACCTGCCTCACAAAACGGCCAACCCACACGGTGGCTCATGACTCATAGTGTACTACCCCCCCCCCCCAAACACGTGCGCGCGCGCGCGCGCACACACACACACACACACTGCGCATCCAGCGCAACTACGATGCATGTTAATTTTTCCCACGGTGAACATATGTTACCAAAGGAGGGACATGTTAATTTTGAAAAAAAAACAGAGATCATTATGATGTTTTAGTACAATGATTGATTTTTTGGGGGTACAATGTGCAAAAATCAAATTTGAGCTACATGCACACGTGACAGTGCACCTAAATCGATTGGAAAATCACATGTGTCTCATTTGGTGCATGTTTACTCCCCGTGCAAGAAATTTCAAACATTGAGAATCTTGATTTTTAAAATCTAGCACATCCAAAACTTATTTGAAATTCATGAAACTTATCCTGTTTTCATATGGACACCAATACACAGAGGTATCGTACTTTCTTTGTCAAATTTGAGACAAGTTTTGATGTAATCTTTATCTTCTTACAAATGGGAGATAATTAATAATTGGGAACCGATGTCACGAACGGATTATTTATTCGAACTGTGGGTGTTAGACCAACAATGGATACGTGTCATGCTTCGGCTAAGCAATAAAGCTGCAACATTAATCCTCAAAATAGGAAAACAATATACATGCCGCCACGCGACCCGTGTGCTGTGCGAGCAGGCGTGAGTTGACGGGACGCATGCGAGCAATCCACCACGCAGGCAAACCGGGAGGCATGCATGCAGGGGTGTGAATTGACAGGAGGCGTGTTCGCTGCGCAATGTCATCGGGAGGCATGCGAGTAGGAGTGTGAAATAACAGTAAGCATGCCAGTAGTCCGGTGCATAGGCTCACTGGGAGGCGAGCCGGCGGTTTGACCGCCGCCCGCCTCTCTCCCACTACTCCATAGTTATGGCACGCCCGAGCGGCTGCACCCCCATCCTCGCCACACACACAATCCTCTCTCTCCACCTGCATCCTCGACACCGCTCTCAGTCCTCTAAGCCATCAATGTATTAGGATGCCACCGAAGCGCCCCATTGGAGGGAGTGGCGATGCCGAGGCTGCTTAAGTACTAGAACACGGCGTGAATATGGAGACAGAGGCTGCCCTCGCCATCGACGAGGTATCGCCACACCTTGATGTTGTCGACGGCATCATGCTTCCACAACCGGAGTCGGAGGTCCACACTGACCCCGGTGACAACTCGGGTGACGACTCCGATGATGACGGAGAACTGGTTAGTCATCTATACCCATTTATGTGATAAATACATCCTAGGGTTTCTGTGGTTACTCCTGCCTCCCCTTTTCTGCAATAGAAATCCTATGGTTATGTTCTCGCAATCCATGAAATATGAGTAAGTTTTGTTATATCCGTGTCGTGTATTGATTGTTTGAATGGTACAAATGATAAGTTATTAGTTTTTTCATCTATGCAAATGATTTTTGCTAATAATCCGACTAGGGTTAGTGTTCGTGCTAATAATTCCTAGCCAGGTCTTGACAATTGATTTTGAATGAACTACATATATGTTTGTGCCATTATTGTTTTCAACATTGGTCTATACATAGACGATTGCACTTAAAATCGAACCATAATCTCTAGATATTTGTAAAAAATAACCATAAATTCCTAATCCTTCTTTACGACATGTAAACATTAATTTGATGCCAAATTTTGGCAAGTGCCAAATGTTCACTAGAGATTAGTTTGTATTCCAAATTTGACGCCACATTTTTTTACTATATGTACATGTGCTACCTGACGATGTCGACAGCGAGGTTGAACATGGCCAGAGGAGGTACAAGAGGCAAATCCTCAGGGAGCTTTATGTGGGAATGCATAATAGGCATATTAGGACCTGGAACGGGGGCTATCAATTCCCACTTTGCAACCAAAAGCTTCATGACGTGTATCAAAGTGTTCTAGTGCATGCAAGAGGATGAGCCGTTGGCTCCTTCAAGCAGAAGTATTCTCGCAGGGTGGCGCACGCCACATACACTGAGTACCTAGAGAAGCTTCATGATCATGCCGACAAATGAGATGAGATGTGGGATTGAACTATGTATGGCTATGTAGTGTCTGAATTATAAATGTTCTTGAGTATGCTTAATGACTATTGAACCATATATGGTTGAACTATGCTTGTGTATGACTTATTATCTATGCCTGAGTGTGTTTTATCTATGTTTACTTATGCCTAAATATGGGATATGGATGCACTCAGTTCGGTTGATGAAATTTTATGCATATTAGGGTGAATGTTTAGTGTGGGTAAAACTTTCAGATTCAATCGACAAAGGAAAAGTGGAACCAACCTAAACATGGTTATTTTCCCAAATTGAAACCGTGTGCAATGACTTCCATTTTCCCGGTTATGTCAATCACACATGGTTGGCTCTAGAAAATTGTTGCCTCCGAAACTCTTTGTGGGAAAGAAAACCCTCACCACCCAATTCAAAAAGGAAAAAAGAAAACCCTCCCCACCCAATTCAAAAAGGAAAAAAAGAAAACCCTCACCACCCAATTCAAAAGGGAAACAAGAAAACTCTCACCATCCCCATGTGTCACGCCCGATATGCGACCCTATCCTAAAGGAACTTGAAGGTCCCACCAAGGATAGAAGTGCATATTGAAGACGCTTTGCAAGGTGGATATCATTACATCGTACCATTACATAATAGATGGGGATACATACAAAAGAGATACAATGCCACACGAATACAACAACATCATACATAAGAGCAACATCCGACTACGGATGGAACCCAAACAGAAACTCAAATGGCATCCACCCTGCTAGCCCAGGCTGCCGACCAGGAACTTAACCCCTGTACGAAGAAGAAGCAGAAGAAGAACTCCAAAACAAGCATACATCGCTCTCACGTGAGATCATCGCATTATCAGAACCTGCAACTGGTGTTGTAGTAATCTGTGAGCCACGAGGACTCAGCAATCCCATAACCATGGGTATCAAGACTAGCAAAACTTAAAGGGTATGGAAAGGATAAGTGGTGAGGTTGCAGCAGCGACTAAGCATGATATGGTGGCTAACTTACGAATACAAGAATAAGATGAGAAGCTACGCAAATGGTCACAAACTAGTAATGATCGAGAAGTGATCCTGAACTACTTACGTTCAATCATAACCCCACCGTGTTCTCTTCTTGACCCACTCGAAAAGAGACCATCACGGTTACTCACACGGTTGGCGTGTTTTAATTCGAATCTGGTGTCAAGTTCTCTACAAACAGACATTAAAAATTCCCATCTGCCACATAACCGTGGGCACGGCTTTCGAAAAATTAAACCATGCAGGGGTGTCCCAACTTAGCCCATGACAAGCTCACGATCCGCGGAGACAATCCTCCAGCGCGGGACATCCGATCAGCCTCGGGATCCTGGTGCACAAGACATTTCAACAATGGTAAAACTAATCCAGCAAGACCTCCCAGCGTGCCGACACCCTGATAGTAGCCGCGCGTATGTAGTCTCAGGCCACGATGGATGAGCGACGCGTACAGGTGCCAACATAACCCAGTTTCCCCGGGGCGGCCCCACACAGTGCTCTAGTTTGGGACCAACACCATCAGCAATGGCCCCCTGTGTATTATGTAGAATTACTCCTCGGGTAGCGCTAACTCCTTATGCGGCAAATTTAATATCAAGTTTAGTTATTATGTTGGGCAAATGGTAAAACCAAAGTTGGGCCTTGCTGGAAGAGTTTTATTCAAACGAACTGTCAGGAGGGGCCCATAAACCCACACCGTGTTAGGGACGCAAAATCAAGGAACATAACACCGGTATGACGGAAACTAGGGTGGCAAGAGTGGAACAAAACACCAGGCATAAGGCCGAGCCTTTCACCCTTTACCAAGTATATAGATGCATTAATTAAATAAGAGATATTGTGATATCCCAACATAATCCTGTTCCAACATGGAGCAATCTTCAACTTCACCTACAACTAACAGTGCTATAAGAGGGGCTGAGCAAAAGCGGTAACATAGCCAGACAACGGTTTGCTAGGAAGGGTGAAAGAGGTTAGAGGCTGACATTGAAATTTGGGAGGCTTGATAAACAAGCGGTAGGAAGCGCGACATAGAGATAGCACCAAAACAACTAGCATAATAATGATAGTAATGAGATCCGGTGTAACGGTCATCTTGCCAGAAATCCCGCTAGGAAGAAGAACGAGTCCACGATGAAGACGAACGGGCGTAGACAAACCAAGCGTAGTCGAACAGATCCTCACAATCGCAAGGTAACTGAAACTATCGAAAAGAAGCGCACCCGGAAAGAAGCAAAAAACATAGTAAACAAACAACACATGAACAAGGCATGTTGCACAATCAAGTATGATGCACGACAAGATTAAATGTTGGTTAACATGGGAAGAGTTGATGCACAACAAAACTACCTATCTAGGCATTTTAAATCAGGCCGGAAATAACAAACAACAATTCTGAAAAATCCCCCTATGCAATTTACGAATCTGGTACTGTTCTGCCTATAACATAATTTTAAAGTTGTTAAACAGCAAAATAAAGTGCACCAAGTTAATATATGCATTTTTCTACCCCATTTACATAAAAAAATTATTTAGTTCGGAGCTACAGTTAAATAGTTACGAAAATAAACCATTTTAACATGTTATTATGCAAATTAAATGCAAACAACAATTTTAATCATTTTATCATGGATGAATGATGCAGATTATGAAAGTAGAGGAAAATCTGAGAATTTTTCATACAGAAATGCTAACGCCCACACGTGTGGGCGTTAACCATCTGGACCACACGCATCCATCACCGTCCAGTACTATATGCACGAATCTTGGCACAATCTGGCCGATTTTCTATGCCACGTAGGACAAGGCGCGTGTGTGATGTGTGACATAGTTCGCCCGCACGTTGGTTGCCTCCCCCTCCCCCCCCCGCGGTCAGCGGTTGCCACTCGGGGGCATGCGGTGGAACTGCTATTAAGTTATATGCAATGGAAAATTAATGGCATTTCTGTATATATGCAAAAGAAAGTAAAACAACAGGGGAACATGGGCTCGGTCAGCCACTGTCAATGAAAAGTGGGGCTAAAGGGTGGTCAACTGAGTCAATCAAGACCGGTCAACAGGGCTGTGGGGCCAAGGCGCCATACACACAGGGGAAAGAAAAAAAGGCTAAGGTAAAATGAGGAGGCTGGGATTCAATCCCAAGACTCGTGGGTGGAGGGGCAGCGCATTGACCAGCTGGGCTAAGATGGAAGAGTTGTGCAAATGGTGAGCCGGTGATTTTGATAATCAATCAATAAAAGTGGCGAGCTTCAGCCATGGATGCGCCGAGAAAACTCACGGCAACGGCGAGCTAACACGGCGGCGATCTCTGCTGCTAGGCTTCGGCGGGCGTGCAGAAAAGGGTGCTTGTGCATGTGAACTGAGCGGCTGCTGCTGCGGGCATGCATGTGCAAGGCTGCGGGGGCGGGAGCTCGAGGGCGAGCTCGAGATTGCCACGGTCATGGCGACGGCCAGGCGAAGCAGGGCAAGCAGCGTGATGCGGGGCGCTGCTCTGGCGTGTGCGTGCTGAGCACGAGCTGCAGCTGAAGCGCTGGTGTGTGGCGTGCGCAGGAGAGGCGTGCGTGCAAAAGAAACTTAGGAGTAGAGCAACCTCGCCAGGAACCAAAGTGACAGCGGAGGCCGCACCGGAATTACCTCCCGACGTGCTCAAGAAGCAAGGGAGGGTGGGTTGTGCTCAGCGTGTGAATTCACACCTCTGCATGTGCCATCCATCTCCGAACGTCGATGGAAACGACGCCGGTGACGAGCAGCAGTGGAGACGTGCCTCAGGTGTGGATGGATTGCGAGCCTACAATGCTCCAAAGAGGAAAACTAACGGGGCCTAGAAGTTAAACGCGAGGGTGCGAGGGCAAGGATGGCGAAAGATCGACCCAGAGGTCATCGGAACAAGGCCGGCGACGTGGTCGTGGCAGAGGATTTATCGGGCATGCGAGCAATCAGCAACAAATGAGGTAGTTCATGTGGAAAAAGGTACGGGGGGTGCGGCTTCTCACGTTGAGGGGCTTGGCGGAGTCGATCGAGCTCGGGTACGAGGCAATGCGATGAAGGGGACACGGCAGAGGCGCTAATCGAGGCGACAGCACTCGGTCCCTGAAGAAAACGAAGGAGAGGAAGAAGAGGATGTGGGCGTCGCGGAATTGACGTCCCGCGGTGATGAAGAGGACGTCGGGGATGAAGAGGAATTTGGTGAAACTCCTGGGCACCTTGGCTGTGGCTGGACTTGACCAAGAGCATGCCGGCGACGAGCACATTCTCATGTCTCTCTCGGGACTCTCACGGGGAAGGAGGAGGAAGGCAGGGGAGATACCCTTGGGTGGCGGCGGAGATGGGGAAAGAGGGGGATCGGGGAAATCCTAGGGAAGCCGGGGCGAATTTATATAGGGGCGCGGGGACGCGCTGCCTTCGACGTCCGTGAGCTCGAGCTCATGGCGTTGGCACTCCCGAAGGCAGAGGAGGAAGACGGAGTTGTAGCAGAGCAGGTGGCCGTGAACATGGTTTGGGCCAGCTGGAAGAGGCCCAGGTGGGCTGCGGTGGCTGCAGGGAGGCCTTTTCCCTTATCTTAAAATCTGTAAATTCAAAGTCCTTGATGAAGAAAAGGAAAAGGACAGGGTGTTACATGAAGAGTGAGAAGGAAGTAAAAATATACATGATCTCCTGAATTTATGCACAATTTGAATAAAATTGTTTCAGCATTTTTAGAGGTAGAAAAATAATTCAAGTTTGAATTAAATTCAAACTTGAGCCATTTTTGAACCCAACCAAATCAAGACCAATTGAGATCAAATTTGTCAGAGAGGTATAAGGCATTGAGTAAGATCACCAGGAAATAAATGAACATTAACGGAGGAGGGAATAATGTGACTTGCAAAAAATGAAGGAAGAAGGAAGGGAGAGGTGATGATACATGGGCATATGGCTTGAGAGAGAGATAGCAAGGGCTGATGCACACACAACATGAAGAATGCAACCAACATGATGAGCATGATGAAATGCAAAAATGACAAGGGTACAATGCAACATAACAAGTGAGATGAGCATGTTGCAAGAAGCAAATATATGACAAGGCACTCAACATGATCATGGCATAAACATATAGGAATGAAATATGCAAAACACTTATGATAATTCAACAAACATAATAAACACACGGAAACAACTAAAATAAATGGAAGGCAACTGAAGCTTCGGTCTCGGGGCGTCACAACACTCCCCCACTAACAAGAGATCTCGTCCCGAGATCTTAGGAACAAGACGGAAGAGGAATAAGATTGCTTGTTGGACAAATGAGTGAAACCAAAGAACCTTGAGAGGTTGAAAAAAAACTTGGAAGAAAGGGTACAACAGAGACGAACGAGATTGAGGCTCTCCGGTAAAATGAGGAAACAAGGAATACGACGAGAACCAATAGCTTAAGTGACAAGAGAGACATTGAAACCACTCCGGTTAAGCGAGATAGCCAAGGAACAAGAACAACAAAATTTAGACAGCACTTTGATTTAACATGGATGGAATAGAACATGAACTTCACAAGATGGGATGACACTTGACGTGGTGAACACACCATGCCTCCGGAAGAATTGAAATAGTCGAATGAAAAGAACGGATAGGCGAACAACAACTTCCACCACGAATGAATTTGATAGCATCCTTAAAACGAAGGGTTGAACAGAGTTGTTGAGAAATCAACAACAAAAGAATAAGCTTGTTGTGGACTTATAGCAAAACATCTAAAAACTTGAGGTGAATTTATGCCACAACCAAAAGCTTGAATATCTGAGAAGAACGAAGAAATGCAAAACTCCACTTCAAAAGAATAAGGAGAATTAATTGCACTTTGAGACACAAGGAGAAAGATATTTGAGCTCTTCCAATAAGAATCTTGACGGACTTGAAGAATGAATTAAATCCTTGACGAGAATGGGTTAAATCCTTTATGAACCACCACGAAGAACTCCAGTAAACAAAAGGATGATGACATAGAATTGGAGGATGAAAAGAATAAGATTGAATCCTTGCAATGCTTTAGATGAAGCTTCGTGACGAGACAAGCGAGAAAAACTTGGAACTCTGGAAAGGAAAAGATGAACAACTTAGGATCAAGAGATTATTCATCATGAACAATCTCCGAAGGAAGAAATTAATCAACTTGATGAAAGAAGAATAAGAATTATTTTATGCTTATCCTCCATCAAATCGATGTGAAGCAATGGATTTGCATACTACTTATTCGCGTTGAAAAAGATTAAGGGGAGATATAGCACAAACTTGGGAAGGTCTTCTTGAACCACCGGTAGGATTGGAAAGAACCAATGAATTGATATGATAACAAAGGAAAAGGAATCTTGAACGAGCCACCATAAGAATTTGAAAAAGAATGAAGAAAAGAGAATGAATCACCGGGAAGAATTAAGAGAACAAATATACTTGAGGGGATACAAAAACCAAGGAACAAAGAGATCACGGGCTGATTAAAGAATACTTGACATATGTGCCGGAATAATTGGAGAGCGATAGCTGAAATGTGAGGACAAAGAATTCTTCTAGAATGATGGCCTCCGGATGATCTAGAAAGGAAAGCAACTCCTGAAATGCTCCGGGAGGGTATGAAAGAATGCTCACAATCAAAAAGAATTTTGGCATAATATCTTGAAGCTTGAACAATGAATCTTCATGAGAACGGGCAAGATTTAAGAGAAACTCTTCTTTGGTCTTCAAATGTTGAGAATGACGATGAGAAACACCACCACAATTACTGAGATGCCCCGGGAGAATGAAAAGATGAAGGGTTGAACAAAAGATGAAAAGAATTTGACAGCAATCAGGAGAAGGCATGTGATTGATGGGACCAATTTTACGTCACACTTCGAAATAATTTGAGAATAACTCCGTATTAATTAGAAAGAGTCAGGTAAGATCCTGGGAACAAACCTGTGGGTTATGGGCCCACTAAAGCGAAAACACCGTTGAAAAAGGATTGTTGAAGAGATAGATGATGCACCTGAACAATTGAAATATTTGAATGAGGTGACAACCTCGAATTAATTGGAACACAGACGAATCTCCTGAGTTGTCTTCCGAACTTCGGAATAGTCAACTGGTGAGAGGCGAACGAGCAAGGGGGACATTTGATGCAAGGAAAATAATATGATCAACCCAAAAAACTTGAATTGAATCCACCGGAAAAGAAAAAAACGATGAAGAATGTCGAACGAAACGAGAATTCACCGACTGAAAATAATTGAGGGAAGACTGAAGAGGCTCCACACGAATGAAATTGATGCTCGAATAGAGACTCGGACTCCGGGAAGAAAAAGGGTGGGAAGGGTGGAAAAACAAAGGCAACTTGGAAGGGGGAACCGATGAATAACTTGAATAGAAAAAGCAGCAGTTGAAATAATTGAGGAAAGAATGCCAAGGCTTCATACGAGTAGGATGGATACTCGATTATAGACTCCGGCTCCGAGAAGAAAAAGTGTGGGCAGGTGGGAAAAATAAAACAACTGAGGATTGAGCTTGGCAAAGATTAAGAGGCTCGAGTCAACTTGACGAGAAATGCATCGGATGAAAAGAGCTGACACACAACGATCGGATATCTAACTGCGTGATCCTAAAGAAAAAAATTGAAGAAGAAGAGTAGAAGAATCAAAACTCCTACGTCAAGATTCCTCACCAGAGCGAGGAAGGGCTGAGGAGTAAAAAGAATTCCTACTCTCCGATATAACTAGACTCCAAAAACAGTTTTCTTCTAGACTTGAAACCGGCCAAACTACGAACAATCAAGGGGCCTCCTATGGTCGTTCGAGGCTCTGATAATAACTTGTCATGTCCGATATGCGGCCCTATCCTAAAGGAACTCAAAGGTCCCACCAAGGATAGAAGCGCATATTGAAGACGCTTTGCAAGGTGGATATCATTGCATCGTACCATTACATAATAGATGGTGATACATACAAAAGACATACAATGCCACACGAATACAATAACATCATACATAAGAGCAACATCCGACTACAGATGGAACACAAACAGAAACTCAAACGACCTCCACCCTGCTAGCCCAGGCTGCCGACCAGGAACCTAATCCCTGTACGAAGAAGAGGCATAAGAAGAACTCCAAGACAAGCATACATCACTCTCATGTCAGATCATCACATTACCTGAGCCTGCAACAGGTGTTGTAGTAATCTGTGAGCCACGAGGACTCAGCAATCCCATAACCATGGGTATCAAGACTAGCAAAGCTTAAAGGGTATGGAAAGGATAAGTGGTGAGGTTGCAGCAGCGACTAAGCATGATATGGTGGCTAACTTACGAATACAAGAATAAGATGAGAAGCTACGCAAACAGTCGCAAACTAGTAATGATCAAGAAGTGATCCTGAACTACTTACGTTCAAACATAACCCCACCGTGTTCTCTTCTCAACCCACTCGAAAAGAGACCGTCACGGTTACTCACACGGTTGGTGTATTTTAATTCGAATCTGGTGTCAAGTTCTCTACAACCAGACATCAAAAATTCCCATCCCCCACATAACCACGGGTACGGCTTTCGAAAGATTAAACCCTGCAGGGGTGTCCCAACTTAGCCCATGACAAGCTCACGATCCACGGAGACAATCCTCCATCGCGGGACATCTGATCAGACTCGGGATCCCGGTGCACAAGACATTTCGACAATGGTAAAACTAATCCAGCAAGACCTCCCGGCGTGCCGACACCCTGATAGTAGCCGTGCATATCTAGTCTCAGGCCACGACGGATGAGCGACGCGTACAGTTGCCAACATAACTCAGGTTGCCCCGGGGCAGCCCCGCACAGTGCTCTAGTTTGGGACCAACACCATCAGCATTAGCCCCCTGTATTATGTAGAATTACTCCTCGGGTAGCGCTAACTCCCTATGCATGAAATTTAATATCAAGTTTAGTTATTATGTTGGGCAAATGGTAAAACCAAAGTTGGGCCTTGCTGGAAGAGTTTTATTCAAACGAACTATCAAGAGGGGCCCATAGACCCACACCGTGTTAGGGACGCAAAATCAAGGAACATAACACCGGTATGACGGAAACTAGGGTGGCAAGAGTGAAACAAAACACTAGGAATAAGGCCGAGCCTTTCACCCTTTACAAAGTGTATAGATGCATTAATTAAATAAGAGATATTGTGATATCCCAACATAATCCTGTTCCACCATGGAGCAATCTTCAATTTCACCTGCAACTAACAGCACTATAAGAGGGGCTGAGCAAAAGCGGTAACATAGCCAGACAACGGTTTGATAGGAAGGGTGAAAGAGGTTACAGGCTGACATGGAAATTTGGGAGGCTTGATAAACAAGTGGTAGGAAGCGCGACATAGCGATAGCATCAAAACAACTAGCATAGCAATGATAGTAATGAGATCCAGGGTAATGGTCATCTTGCCTGAAATCTTGCTAGGAAAAAGAACGAGTCCATGATGAAGAAGAACGGGCGTAGACAAACCAAGCATAGTCGAATGGATCCTCACAATCACAACTTAACTGAAACTATCGAGAAGAAGCACAACCAGAAAGAAGCAAACAACATAGTAAACAATCAATACATGAACAAGGCATGTTGCACAATCAAGTATGATGGATGACAACATTAAATGTTGGTTAACATGGAAAGAGTTGATGCACAACAAAACTACCTATCTAGGCATTTTAAATGAGGCCGAAAATAACAAACAACAATTCTGGAAAATCCCCATATGCAATTTACGAATTTGGTACTGTTCTGCGTATAACATTTCGACCACACGCATCCGTCACCATCCAGTACTATATGCACCAATCTTGGCACAATCCAGCCGATTTTCTATGCCACGTAGGACAAGGCGCGTGTGTGGTGTGTGACATAGTTCGCCCGCACGTTGGTTGCCCCCCCCCCCCGCGGTTAGCGGTTGCTACTCGGGGGCGTGCGGTGGAACTGCTATGCACCCCCACGCCACGCGCCGACCTTGGTTGACGTCAAACACGTCGCACACGTCGCCCCCCTCCCCCTCACGGTTCCATTTACTCATCCCCATAGTTACTCGCACAACCCACTTCGCATTTCAGACAATTGGAGGAGAAGACGAGGGGAGAAGGCAGCGGCGGAGGCGGAAGAGTCAACGGTGTTCGCGGCCGTCGGTGGTGCTCGCCGGACCGGAGCAGCTTCACCGGAGCGCCTACAGATTGAAGGTAATGCTCGCTCCCACTCGCACAATCCTTGCCTACATTTTTCCCCTTCCCTCCGTGTTCGATTCTTCGCTCGAGATCCGTAGAGATTCAGGCGATTTGGCGATTCACAAGCGTTCTCGCCGGCGGCGGAGTCCTGTGCTTGCCGTTTTCGGTGGCACTGGGCAGTTTCGTCGCCGCCGCGGTGGCGGTCTCGCCGTTGTGGTTCTGTTTGTCCGGAAACACACACTGGTTGTGCCTTGGGATTGGGCCGTCATTTTCCGGTCTGATAGTTGCGCGTTGCTTCGAATTGGTATTTGCGATCAGTTCGGGGGGTATTTGGGGATGAATTTCAAGTCATTATAGTTGCCATTGAACCCTAGATCTAGTTAGTTGTTTTTGAAACTGCTATATGAAGGCAAACGTGGTAGTTTGAGTAACTATCATGACTATACGGCAACTAATTTCCTGAATGACCGTGATAGTTGCCACAAACATGCTTTTCCATGTGGCAACTAATTTCTTGAATGACTGTGATAGTTACCACAAACATGCTTTTCCATGTTGCAACTAATTTCCTGAATGACTGTGATAGTTGCCACAAACATGCTTTTCCATGTGGCAACTAATTTTCCTAAATGACTGTGATAGTTGCCACACTGTAGGAATGGTAAAGTGTAGTAAATCGGTAGTCACTGCAGTTTCAGCAACCAATTGCACTGGATAGCAACTAATCTGCACATCAACTGTGTTTGTTGCTACATGGATAATGTATTCTTGTGGCAAATAGACTGTGAACACACTCTGGCTGTTGCCATGTTTTAGACAGTATAATGTGGCAAATTGGCTGCATAACATGGCAACTAATTTGCACATCAATTGTGTCAGATGTCATATATATGCTTTCCATGTGGCAAGTTGTTGTCTTAATACAGCATGTTTGTTGCCATGTTACAGTCAGTATAATGTGGCAGATTCATTGTACGGCAGGCGCAATTTCCGTGTTTTGCCATGATGACTTGTGATATCTGAACATATTTGTCCGTACTAAATGGCACCTCATTTTTGATATGAGGTCAGTGTGTGCGTTGCAATTTCAGGTTGTTCATTAGATGTTTTTCATCGCTTTTTTGAATCCTGTGTTGCATTTTAACATGGCAATTTCAACCTAGCACATTTTGTCATTGAACACATGGCAAGTCATTGTTGTATGAGGACAGGGTGTTAGCTGCCACATCTTAGGTTTGTGCAGTGGAGGATTTTGTGACATTCTTTCGTACTATCTTGTGCTAACATGGCAACTTCAACATTTTGTTTTTAAGTGCATTTACGATCTGTACATTTTTTTTCAAATGTAACCAATGTGCTTAATTGCCACATTTATGTTTTCAACAATCATAGGGGGGTGCGTGCGTGTTCATGTGATATTTTGCATTCACTAGTTGACATTTTCACTCGAGCCCATGCGGCAAGTACATTCTGTTAGGTGGCAACTGCTTACTTCCTGCATTTTCATTTCCACTATGACAATTTGGTATGTTTTTACCTCAGCAGAATGGCTCACGGCGATCATCACAATGATGATGATGATTTCATGGATCCACCACAGCAGAATCGGACAACTGGAAGGAGAAAAGAGGGCGACGAGGTAACTGTCCACACACCCTCCTCCTCCTGCATATGTTATTGGTTGCCACCTCGAGCTTGCAGTCGTCTGTCATGAACTAAAATTTCATGACAGTGAAAACATGGCAACAACTGATCATTTGTCTGTTTTTTCTAGAAGAAGAAACGTACTCTCAACAGGGCCTCCCAGGAACGACTGACTTCATTGACTGACAGATTTACCAACGATCAGAAGGGAGCTGCTGCTGAGATGGGTATGCAGGCTCTGATGAATGTCCGGTGCACGAATCTAGTCAACCCTGTATGCGACTGGTTGGTGAGATTTACGACCCCGCCTCCAGGGAATTTGTGATTCCGGGACGTGGAAGACTGCCGTTGAACGAGGAATCCGTGTTCTGCACTTTGGGTGTGCCCCATGGACAAATCAAAGTCCCGTATGAGGTTAATAACAAGATCGAGGAAGCGTTGTTCCCCCGTTTATTTCCTGGGTTGGAATCCATGCTGAACACGTCTGTACTGGCAGATTCGCTGCAGGCCATGACAACCCATGGCGAGGTTTTTAAGATAAAACTACTCATGTACCTCATCTCAGCTGTTTTTTGCGCCGACCACTTCTCTTTGCCCAAGCAACAAATGCTTCCCCATCCTGGTGAATGATCTATCTTTGCTACATTATTTTTCTTCAATCTTTTGGCTCCGATGTCATGTGCAAGCTAGTAACTGCCAGTGTTTTTGATGTTTTTTCCATTTGATTTTATGATGCGGCAAGTCGTTGTCTTGAAAATTGTGCGGTGTAGGCGAAACTGAAAGATGTGAAGAACATGAATTGGTGTAAGTTCATTGCCGACTTCCTGCATGATGCATTCTCAAGCAAGATGTACCAGAAGGGTTGTCGACTGCATTTAAAGGTATTTTTTACTAGTCCTTTCTGTGAACACTCTTTTTAACACCTTTTATTCATGCATGGCAACCTGATCATAACAATATGGCAACTGCCATAATGACAATATGGCAACTTCCATCATAATATGATGGCAACTGCCATCATGACAATATGGCAACTGCCATCATACTATGATGGCAACTAGCACATACAGATGGCAACTTCTTCTTTTTCTCTTTTCATGCACTTCAACTTGATGATCGTAGGAACATATATTATCCTATTTTTTTCACAAAATACCATGATGGCAACTGATATTTCTTTCTTTTTAAAATTGTTGTACATCAGCTCATGTACGTCGACTGTCTTGATCTGTCCACCATGGATTTCACTGGGACAGGAGGCCCGCCGCCTACGCACAAGTTTGTTGTTTCTGCATGGACTTACGATGCTGTCAAGGCTGTGCTTGCTGCAGACAGGGTAACTGATACAAAATATGGAAAACTGCAGGTTAGTTCTGGTTTCTTTCTCTACACGGCATTCTTACAAATTTTTGCAGCATAACATATGAAAAAATTGTCATGTGGCAACCCGTCTGTGGTTAAGAAGAGATGACTACCTTTGTTAGCCATGGTTGTCCGCGCATGGTATCCATGTCTCACTCCACATGGCAACTCTGTCATTTGTGCTGAAACTTATATTCGCGTCTTCTTTTTTTGTTGTATTTGCAACACATGAACTGCTAGTCAGTGTTCATCATTCTCTCTCTTACATCCTAGCTATTTTTTTGGTTTTTTCCAGCTGATGGCCAAGCATGCTATAGACTACAACATGTTTGGGGGGCCTTGAAACTTTGGAAAGTGGATGGACGTGCACTCAGCTCCGTCTTGCCCTACTGAGGTTATCAAAGATATATATCTATGGTTGCCTTGGATTATTTTTGATCTCATGCAAGTGACTGTAATATGGTTGGTTATTGCTGCTTCTTGTTTCGTGCACACGTGAGGGCACCTGTTGAGCATCGAATTGGGCAATTTGCATCCGGAATGACCGGCTTGCTCGGGAAGTTGGTTGAGGGTTGGACGTCCCTTAATGGCTCTGACAGCGACGCGGTTGCGAGGCAGTTCACTACATTTGTCCCAGAACGGACACATCGGCCAACGGGTTGCCGTGGCCGGTATGACTACAACAGTTCCCAAGAGCTTGCTGACACACAAGATGACCTAGATGGAGACGCTGGTCTCGACAAGGATGACGATGATGACATGGAGAACGTGCAACAGGACACCGATGATGTTGAACATGTTGAAGTTCGTGCAGGTGGTAAGAAGGGCAAGGATGCACCAGATGTCCCCCCACCGGAGAAAGTCAAAGAACATACGGCTGCAAGAGGCGAGGGGGTGTTGCCCTCAAAGAGGGGGAGGGCTCCAGAGGATGTTGGGTAGGGTTCTCCTGGCAAGAGGTCTAGAACCGATCCCGTAGCTGCTAGGAGGAGGTTCGACTTTTATTTTAGTGTTTTGTTTTGTCTATATTTTTGGAACATACTGACCCCTTTTTGCATTTGTTTTTGCTAAGCGTGGCAATGATTTTGCTGTCTGACAATTGCCACCTTTTTTTTGCCTCCATCTTATACGTGCAGTGAGGTGACAACCGGTGGACAAGCAGTTATGAAGAAACAGGCAACAACTCCAACCCGTGTTTCTGCTCGGTTGAACAAAGGTGCCCCCATTGCTGGTGACACCCCTTCCACCAGGTCATCTCCTTGTACGACGACGTTCAACACCGGGGATCCTGTCGTGTTGCCAGACCAGAGAAAGCCATTCAAGAAGTAGGTTTTCCATGTGCTTTCATTGCCATAGTGCTATATTTTCGATTTTTCAATGCATCTGTTCAGCTTGCCACATGGGCTTCTGTCATCATTCCCACATGGCAACTGCTGTTTTTCAAATGATTTCATTCCTTTTTTAACTGCATGGCAACACCTGCTTGTTTTTGCATGGCAACTGATATCTAGGCCAAATGGCATCTCTTTTTGTACCTGTATGGCAACTGCTATCTTTGCATTGGCTTTGTGTGCTCACCATATACCTAGTTTTGAAAATGCATTCCTGGCATATTAGACATTTTTATCATTCTCCATGTTAGCTAGCATGGCAACTCTTGCTGGATTTACATGGCAACTGCTAACTATGCCACATGGTAACTCATATTCCCCTTACATGGCAACTACCAGTTTTTCTAGCTACTTTTCAATTTTTTTAGATTTCTAACATGGCAAATATTTTTTGTAAATTTCTTAATACCTTTTTCATGTGCATTCTTTTTTGCAGGGTGAAGAAGACTAACACGCGGGGCCAGGCATACCATTAGGGACCCACTCGAACGCCTTCATTCAAAGTTGTCAACAGGGGGCAACTCAGATGTTCATGAGGCGTCAGTCGAAAAAACTGTTGTTGCACCATCAACTGTTCCCACTAACTCTGGCGCAAGTGGCCGACCATCTCTGTCGGTTGCAGATGTGCAGGCTAGAACAACAGGCATCCGTACATCAGGGAGTGACGAGTCGGTATCTGCCAGGACCGCTGAAATATTGCCCACTCTTCTAGCAATGAAGGATGCTACTGTGAGCCATGCCACCCCATCAGGAAGCATTAAAGTGGACGCTCCCGAGACCATCCTAAGCAAGGAACATTCCCTGTCATCCGACACCGATTCCAAGCGCGTGCATGGTGGCACTCCTGTGTCCACGACAGAAGTGGCTGAGGTGACAGCTCATAATGATATGCCATCTACAGGTGAGAGTCTTGGCACAACAGCTCTAGCTCCTGTCGGTGCAGATACTGCTAAGGTGACCGTTTCGCGTGCTGGTCTTCCACCTAGGAGTCATAGCCCCCACAAGCAATCAACGGACATACCCAATGCACCAGCTGTATCTAGGAGCAGCAGAGATGAGTCTGGTTATGTTCCTACGTCCACACTGTTCCTGCCACCTGCCAAAAGCAATGTCATGGAGAAACCGGAAGACCAGAGCACAACTGATGCAGGTGTCAAGCCGGGCACGAGTGACGCAGGTGAATGTCCGGAGCAGACTGCGCCTTTACCTGCAGTGGAACTCCCAGCTTAAATCTGCGCACTTCCAGGCTCCCAGTCAATGTTGGTGTCCCCTACAGCCCAAACAAGAAGATTGTCAAGAAAGTTGTGGACAATACCGCTGACAACACGCCCCGCCCTACAAACAACCCCGATGATTCTGCAGCGGCCGATTCAGATATGTTTGTTAATCTTTCACCCTTGGATTCTGCCCCGCAAGTAGTTCGTGGTCCGGCCAGTAGGCATGAGAGGCACCCAATGGCCTTCACCCCACCGAGCTTCAGCCTTGGCATCAGTCAAGATCAACCAGTGGTGCCAGATCCTATGCCAGTTACCTTTGCTTTCCCGGGAGGCATGCCCGCAATGATGGCGCAACCAATGGTCGAGGGCAGGAAGGCTCTCAAGTTCGCAGAGCCGATCGTCCAAGGTACATTTCTTATGTGCTTATCATTTTCTTGTATATATTTGTGTAGTTTGACTTTTATCCCAAGCATTTTTTTGGGGTTCTCACTTGTGATGGCAATTGTTATGTGATGACATGGCAACTGGATTTGCTGCACCATGTTACCTACATTTTTTTTGTTGCCATGCTGCATTTTACATTCGGCAATCACATGGCAACCAAAGTTGATACAACATGGCAACTGTAGTTGTTGTCACATGGCAACTACAGTGCACTACACATGGCAACTGGATTTGCTCCACCATGTCACCTGTATTTTTGTTTCCATTCTGCATTTTCCATTCGGCAACCACATGGCAACTGGAGTTGACACAACATGGCAACTGTAGTTGCTGTCACATGGCAACTACAGTGCACTACACATGGCAACTGGATTTGCCTCCACATGGCAACTCCCTACTTTTTGAACCTACATTTCACATCATGCACCTTATCTTCTCACATTCTATTTGTTTTGTTTTCCAGGTATCCTAACCCACTTTTTGATCCTTGCAGGCACCCCTGAGGAGGTTTCACCATCACTTGATGAAGCTTACCGCAGGATCGAGGGGGCAGCATTGCAGAGGAGGTCCTCACGAGGTCAGGGGCAGTCAAGTTCCAATGTGCCTGCACATACGGTATCTGAGGATACCATTAGGAGTGCCACCCCTGGTTCTGTGAGGCAACAGAGGGTAGTTCACCCACCTCCCGCGGAAGACTATGAGCCTGAAGACAGGGCCACAAAGGAGCAGACCCAACTGTACGATATTGTCAAGCGATTTGGAAATGCGAGGGCAGCAGCAAGCACATGAAGGAGCTGAAAGCGTAATGTCCACATTTTGCTTTGCTCTTTCTACCATTCATATTTTTTTCTACTTTCTAGATATGATCCGCTTACATTTTAGTTCTTCCTTTTTTACTTAGTAGACATGATTCTTTCATGTTATATCATTTTCATACAGCTCATGTTTGGACAGAACCAAGGTCATTCAATGTGAAGCGACGTACATCGACCTGGGTGATCTTGCCGAGTCAGTGAGGCCACTCGGTAAAATGTCGACGAACGTAGATGCATGTGGGATTGACTACATCAACAAGCATATGGACTTGTCTCCCGACAAAACAATCATGCATTACAGTGTGACATGCAAAATATGGGATGGTGACTTCCACCACAAAATCCTGAGGAAGAATTTTGCTGCGCACGGTGAATTCAAGCTCACGGTGAAGAAATGTGTGAGTACTGCTCCCCTGTCTGCAGTTTTTTCGCATGGTATGTTTTTTGCTAGTAGCTGCAATCTGTTTATGTGGCAGATGTTTCATGTGGCAACAGCTGCCATGTAAACTGACTTTTTGATCTGCATCCCCGTGCAAACTATGTGGCAACTTCAAAGTAAAATACAGGGCAACTTTGTTCATACATGGATGGCAACTTTCTTTTAACTAATCACTATAACTAAACATCCTATCTGATTCTACTTTTTATTTGTCCCCTTGCTGTTCTTCATGTGAACTCTACTTCTCATTTCCTTCATTTTACTTGCAGGTCCTGTTCCCCATGTTCCAGGAGCTTGCACCACATGACCAACACGACAAGTGTGGTCACCACTACGTGATCTACCTTGACCTGAAGAACCAACGCTTTGAGGTGCTAGATTCAATGCGTTCGGCAGCTGATGCAGACCTTACCACGCATGCTGAATTCTTCATCAACAACCTCAAAGAGACATGGAACCGTCACTACGAAAACTCAAAGGTCTAGATCAGCCACTTTCCAATTGAGTATGTGGCAACTATGAAGCAGGGGAACACGTAATTTCCTACCTCTTTCTTCATGTGCCCTTTTACACCAATTCCACCCTCTTTTGTTACATCTGAATTGAAGTTTATCATTGCTATCTCTGTCCTTTTTGTGAGTTCACCTGATTCTTTTTCTTGTGCAGGACAGATTGTGGCTTTCACACGCTGGAATACATTGCAAAGTGGGAAGGCAGATTGGTTCCTATCGTCGCAGCTGCAACGGTCGTTGAGCTCCGGAAAATTTACACATGGAACTAGTTGATGAATGAAGATTTCAACAAGCGGTCCAGAGCACGTGAGTTCGTAGAGGAAGCTGTGAAGAAAGTCATCAAGAAGTACAAGTGATCACGTGGTGCTCCATACCCAACGCCTACCTTACATTCTGTTGCCGAGGAATGTAAGGTACTATCTTTTGTTCTTGTCCAAAACTATGTCCGTGTGCTATGTTATGACTGCAACCCCGCGTAGCCTAGTATGTAGTGGTCGTGTGGGAGCGACATTTGAATATTTTCTGTAATATATGTGTGGATGGGAACCTATTTAGGCGTGACAGCATATATGTTTTATGTTTATCATTATTATTATGGTTTCATCGTTTGTAGCACCAGTTTGATGTTTCGGATGCGTCTACGATGTTTTTAAAACATGGCAACTGTAGTTCATCAGACATGGTTAGTGAAAGTCATCGTCGTCTTTCATTTGTCTGATTTGCTTCTTCTTTTTCATCGCTAGCTGCACCGGCTAGCATGGTAGTTTGTTCATGTAGCCATAACCTTTCCTGCGGTTGATGCACGTTACGCTTTTTTCAACTTGTTTCCGATACATTGCACACAACACTCTATGTGTGACTAAATCGCGTCGAATTAACACGGAAATATATGCGATGCAGAGTCATTACAAATAACATGGCATATTTTAGTATAGCTAACATGGCAGTTTCAGTACAAACAACATGGGAGATTCAGCATAAACAACATGGCAGATCCAGTATACTTAACATGGCAGATCTAGTATAATTAACATGGAAGATCTAGTAAAATTAACATGGCAGATCAAGTATAAAATATCATGGCATATTTTAGTATAAAGTAGCATGGCAGATTAAGTACACATAACATGGCAGATTAAGTACACATAACATGGCAACTATAGTTATCCGTTCAATGCAGCTTTCTTCAACTTCTGATGCCCCTCAAGAGTCATTCTCCCATTTTAAATAAATTTTAGAACATCTAGATTACTAAATAAAATGTCACCAAGGACCATGTCACAGTGCCCCAATGTTGATTACGGACTACCCGTCCCTTTCTTTGTTTTATTGTGTTTTGCTTGAATCTCCAATCCCGATTTGTATCTTATCTCTTTTGGACACCCTTTTGTGATGGAACGGGGCGGGTTCCTGACCTAGGTTTGTGTGCTTGCCGTTCCAGATCCTATCTCCGAGTTTTCATATGATGGCCCCATGGACAAAGGCACACTTGATGTGCGGGGGAACCTGTGTAATGCTTCCTCAACTTTCCTCTTCTTGATCTCATAAAGCTCTCTTTTCAAGGCCTTCCTGTGTTTTTTTGTGACTCTCACTGTCTCATCACTCTTGCACGCTTCATCAATTAGCTCAGCATAATTCTTATCAACATAACGTGCCTCATGGCTTCCATGGTTGACTCCAGCCTCTCGTCATGCACAACCAGAACTGCGTTTGTTGTCTGCGGTGCCAACGCGTCGTCAGCGTCCCAAGTCCATCGCCGCCTTATGAAATGGTGGTGCATCTGTGTCACAGCGTTCATGTCCATTACTTTCAGTATGTGACAGCACACAATGCCGTCCCATTCAAACTTTCAGCATTGGTAGTAGTATTCGCCTTGGCCTATCGAGGCTTTCACGAAGTAGTTCCTTCCTTTGTCCGGGTCTTTAGGTTCTGAATCTGACATGCCCAAAATAGAACACACCTTGAACATATGTTCGTCCACCTGGAAAGCCGTGAGCATGCTGGCATGCTTTATTTCTTCCTGGAATCTGCAAGTTTTGTGTGTTTTCTGTTAAACTATCGTGCGCTCTTTCTTTTAGCCCCTTATGTTGTCATGGAAATAGGAATACATTTTGTTTGAACATGGCAAATATAGTACATTGAACATGGCAAGTATAGTACATAAGACATGGCAACTGTAGTACATTAGACATGGCAACTGTTGTACATTAGACATGGCAACTGTAGTACATTAGTCATGGCAACTGTAGTACATTAGACATGGCAACTGCATATCATTTTCAACTGGCCATTGTCATTTCCATACCAACATTCCCAATGGAAGCACAGTGCATAAAACATGGCAACTGCATTTTATTAAACATGGCAACTACAGTTGAGTAAACATGGAAATTGCATTTCATCAAACATGGCAGTTGCATTTCAGTAAACATGGCAATTGCATTTCAGCAAATATGGCAACAACATAAAATTTTCAATTTACATTAGCATTTGCATACCAACATGCTCAATGGAAGTACAGTGCATTAACATGGCAGCTGCATTTCATTGAACATGGCAACTGCAGCTGAGTAAGAATGGCAAACAATATTTCATTAAACATGGCAACCACATATCATGGCAACTGCATTGCATTCTATATGGCACCTACTGCCTTCGTGCTTTTGTGCAAATAAGACTGTAACGCAATTGACTTACTTGTTAAAGATCTTGTTGGTGTATATCTTGCTCATTTGCCTGTCCATCGGTAAATACTTTAGCAATTTTGGATGCTTTAGCGCGGTTTTCGCTTCTTGCTGTAGCTCATATCCTAGTATTTTTTGTTGCAAAGCTGTGTACTGATTGGCAAACTGTAGCCATGAGTTGCCAGGGCTCACATACCGCTTCAAAACAGCATTGAACCCCTCGCTGCGCTGCATAGTCTGCAGAAACGGGAAGAAGCACTGCATGAAGTAGGCCGGCACCCAGTACATTCACTTCTCCCACAGGCTAGCAAGAGTCTCGTTGTCTTAGACTTGATATGTTTCAATCATGGCCATCCAGCTCCTTTCAAACTCCTCCACTGTCAAGTTGTGGTCCACGCACAGCTCGAATGCCTTGTGCAGCTCTGGACGGTCAGCAAAGAACGGTCCTAGCGTCTCCTCAGCCTTCTTTATAATGTGCCACCTGCAGTGCCTGTGCACTGCCAACGGAAAGACCTCCACTATGCCAGCACACATGCTAAAATCCTGGTCTGTTATTATGTTCATCAGAGCAAGTCCATCCATGCACTCCAAGAAGGTCTTGAACAGCCAAACATACCCATCCGTGTCTTCATTCTGAGCCAGCCCGCATCCGAACTGCAACGACTGATTGTGGTTATTTATTCCTATGAATGGAGCGCATGGCATCTTGTACATATTAGTGAGATACGTCGCGTCGAATGAAATGCAAACTACGAAATGTTTGTAGGCTCTTCTTGCAGCGCCATCCACCCAGTACATGTTCCTGACACGGTCCTCATCATCCAACCTTATCCTGTAGAAGAAATCTGGATCTTCCTTCGCTTTCTCATTGAAGTAGGCCATTGTGGCCTCTATTTCAGCCAGCTTGCTCTCTCTATGGTACTTTGCCTTTAGGTTTATGACGTCAGCTGGTATGTAGGGCATGCTACTCAGAGTCCCACTTCTGTTGTGGATGAGTGATAGTATTAGGACCATTCTTGATGGACCGACATTACAATCATGTAGCAGCTTTATGAATTTCCTTTCGAGGGGGGTGAATCCTCTGTGGGCGGTCAGAAATTTTACCAGGTCGAACTTCTTTATGAGTTTGTGGTTGTGCTCATCAAAGTATTCAGTGACCACATATTGTGTTCCATCTACGTTTAGCTTACACCGGATAGGGCATTCCGTCTTGAGAATGATACCTCTCTTTCGTTCCGGAATGACAGACGCAACACCTTTCCGCTTCTTGTTCCTTCGTGCCTTGTGGCACCACATCTCACCTCTGTTGTACTTGTTAGTTTTCTTAATTTTCCTATGGTATTCGGTGTTGACTGCAAACCCATGGAACTTTGCATATGTCTGGTAGAATTCCTTTGCTTCTTCGAATGATTCAAATCTCTGCCCAACATACGATGACTGAGGTACCGCGCTCTCTGATTGCCCATCATCTTCATCCCCTTGTGCTTCGTCATCAGTTGCATCATTCACTTCAGTATCGGCGGCAGTTTCATCTACTTGAGTGTTGCCAGTGCTTGTGTTCAAAGGGGTGCCTGTCGGCATTGCTGGAATGATTGCCATTTCCGACTCTGACTCGGCATTGTTTGTGGCATGATTGTCGGCTGGCTGGTGGAACGCGTCTCCCGTGCACTCAGAGCTCCCTGCAGTAGATGTCCCCGTGCCGCTGTTCACTGTAGTTGTAGGCCCTGTAATATAAAAAACAGGTACGAGCGTAAGATTTTGCTTGAATAACATGTTTATCGTAACGGATCACATCAACTTCAAGTCATTTGGCATGACACCATTCAAACAGCAAGCCGTGAGTCTACGTGTGGACATGCATGGCAATTGTAGTTGTCCAGTCATGGCAGCTACAATCCAACAAACATGGCAACAGTTGTTTGCCAATGCATGAAAACCAGCTCCTTTTTAGTACGAAAACTTGGATTCTATATGCATGGCAGCTGCAATTTTGCATACATGGCAAATACTGCTACCAATACATGGCAACCAGTGTGTTCTAGCATCAAAACTTTGCATTCTAGGCTTGAGCTCACTACGCAAATTCGATCAACCATTAGTGCTGCACACATGCTTTTAGCAGTTGGCAAATTTCTGAAGACAATATATGACTCATTGCTCACAACCACTTGTTAGCGTTTTATGCTTGATTTTGTCCACCATCACTGCTACAAATCTTCTTTTTCGTCACGTGCTATTTGCCACAAAAACAAATGTAGTGCTCTTTTGTGTTTCAATTTTTTCCTTACCTTGTTGTGCTGCATGTGCCCATCTTGTGTGGTCTGTCACACCAAATTGACGTGCTCTATCTGCAATTTGTGAAGCTTGCCATGATACGTTTGCTGGGGTACCACCACCATAATAACCTATAAGCATCGTAGTAGTTGGTCAATTCATGGCAACTGCAGTTTGTGCTGGCATGGCAACTGCAGTTGTCAAGGCATGGCAACTGCAGTTATCCTGGCATGGCAACTGCAGTTGTTCCTCCATGGCAACTACAGTTGTCCAGGGAGGGCAACTACATTTGTCCAGGGATGACAACTGCAGTTTTTTATTCATGGCAATTGTAGTTGTCCAGTCATGGCAACTGCAGTTGTCAACTATGCTCCTTCTGCTAATTCACCGTCCGCAACTTCACTTTTTATGGACTCACCTGTGTATGACATCGATGGCAGGTACATGGGTGCTTCCTGATGCCACGTGCTGCATGAAGGCTCTAAATTTTTTTCCGACATAACTCGTGAGTCTTTTGCCAACCTTTGCAAGTTTATTTTTCATGTCCAGACCAGTATGTGTTCTTTTTCGTAGGCGTTGCCTTGATTAGCCACATTAGCTAGTTGAAGTTGGCTGCCTGTACATTTGTCAGTGTTAGCACCCTGTGACTGAGCTTGCCACGGAGCCCCCAGAGTGTGTTTTGGTCATAAGAACCTGCGAAAAAATGACAGTGTAGGACATAATCATAATTAGAATGATCAACACCAGAACTCTATGGTTGTTCGATTCATCACAATGTAACTAGATTATTGACTCTAGTGCAAGTGGGAGACTGTTGGAAATATGCCCTAGAGGTAATAATAAAATGGTTATTATTATATTTCCTCGTTCATGATAATTGTCTTTTATTGATGCTATAATTGTGTTATTCGGAAATCGTAATACATGTGTGAATACATAGACCACAACATGTCCCTAGTGAGCCTCTAGTTGACTAGCTCATTTATCAACAGATGGTCACGGTTTCCTGACCATGGACATTGGATGTCATTGATAACGGGATCACATCATTGGGAGAATGATGTGATGGACAAGACCCAATCCTAAGCATAGCACAAGATCCTGTAGTTCGTTTGCTAGAGCTTTTCCAATGTCAAGTATCATTTCCTTAGACCATGAGATCGTGTAACTCCCGGATGTTGTAGGAGTGCTTTGGGTGTATCAAACGTCACAACGTAACTGGGTGACTATAAAGGTATGCTACAGGTATCTCCGAAAGTGTCTGTTGGGTTGACATGGATCGAGACTGGGATTTGTCACTCCGTATGATAGAGAGGTATCTCTGGGCCCACTTGGTAATGCATCATCATAATGAGCTCAAAGTGACTAAGTGGTTGGTCACGGGATCATGCATTACGGTACGAGTAAAGTGACTTGCCGGTAACGAGATTGAACGAGGTATTAGGATACCGATGATCGAATCTCGGGCAAGTAACGTACCGATTGACAAAGGGAATTGTATACGAGATTACTTGAATCCTCGACATCGTGGTTCATTCGATGACATCATTGTGGAACATGTGGGAGCCAACATGGGTATCCAGATCCCGCTGTTGGTTATTGGCCGGAGAGTCGTCTCAGTCATGTTTGCATGTCTCCCGAACCCGTAGGGTCTACAAACTTAAGGTTCAGTGACGCTAGGGTTGTAGAGATACTAGTATGCGGTAACCCGAAAGTTGTTCGGAGTCCCGGATGAGATCTCGGACGTCACGAGGAGTTCCGGAATGGTTCGGAGGTGAAGAATTATATATAGGAAGTCCAGATTGGGCCATCGGGAAAGTTTCGGGGGTCACCGGTATTGTACCGGGACCATCGAAAGGGTCCAGAGGGTCCACCGGGTGGGGCCACCTATCCCGGAGGGCCCCATGGGCTGAAGTGGGGAAGGGAACCAGCTCCTGGTGGGCTGGTGCGCCCCCCTTGGGCCCCCCTGCGCCTAGGATTGGAAAGCCTAGGTGTGGGGGCGCCCCACTTGGCTTGGGGGGCAAGCCACCCCCCTTGGCCGCCCCCCCCCCTTGAGACGGGATCTCCAAGGGGGGCGGCGCCCCCCTGGCCCCTATATAAAGAGGGGGGAGGGCAGCCACACCCAAGTCCCTGGCGCCTCCCTCTCCCTCTGCAACACCTCTCCCTCTCGTAGAGCTTGGCGAAGCCCTGCCGAGATCGCCGCTACTTCCACCACCACGTCGTCGTGCTGCTGGATCTCCATCAACCTCTCCCTCCCCCTTGCTGGATCAAGAAGGAGGATACGTCTTCCCCAACCGTACGTGTGTTGAACGCGGAGGTGCCGTCCGTTCGGCACTAGGATCATCGGTAATTTGGATCACGACGAGTACGACTCTCTCAACCCCATTCTCTTGAACGCTTCCGCGCGATCTACAAGGGTATGTAGATGCACTCCTCTATCTCGTTGCTAGATGACTCCATAAATTGATCTCGGTGAAGCGTAGAATTTTTTTATTTTCTGCAACGTTCCCCAACAGTGGCATCATGAGCTAGGTCTATGCGTAGTTTCTATGCACGAGTAGAACACAAACTGGTTGTGGGCGTAGATGTTGTCAATTTTCTTGCCACTACTAGTCTTATCTTGCTTCGGCGGCATCATGGGATGAAGCGGCTCGGACCGACCTTACACGTATGCTTAGGTGAGACAGGTTCCACCGACTGACATGCACTAGTTTCATAACGTGGCTAGCGGGTGTCTGTCTCTCCCAGTTTAGTTGGAGCGGATTCGATGAAAAGGGTCCTTATGAAGGGTAAATAGAAATTGGCATATCACGTTGTGGTTTTACGTAGGTAAGAAACGTTCTTGCTAGAAACCTATAGAAGCCACGTAAAAACATGCAACAACAATTAGAGGACGTCTAACTTGTTTTTGCAGCATATGCCTTGTGATGTGATATGGCCAAAAGGATGTGATGAATGAAATATATGTGATGTATGAGATTGATCATGTTCTTGTAATAGGAATCACGACTTGCATGTCGATGAGTATGACAACTGGCAGGAGCCATAGGAGTTGTATTTTTTTGTATGACCTGTGTGTCATTGAATAACACCATGTAAATTACTTTACTTTATTGCTAAACACGTTAGCCATAGAAGTATAAGTAATCGTTGGCGTGACAACTTCATGAAGACACGATGATGGACATCATGATGGTGGAGATCATGGTGTCATGCCGGTGATGAAGATGATCATGGCGCCCCGATGATGGAGATCAAAGGAGCAATATGATATTGGCCATATCATGTCACTATTTGATTGCATGTGATGTTTATCATGATTTGCTTCTTATTTGCTTAGTACGACGGTAGTAAATAAGATGATCCCTTATAATAATTTCAAGAAAGTGTCCCCCCTAACTGTGCGCCGTTGCGAAAGTTTGTTGTTTCGAAGCACCACGTGATGATCAGGTGTGATAGATTCTAACGTTCACATACAACGGGTGTAAGACAGATTTACACATGCAAAACACTTAGGTTGACTTGACGAGCCTAGCATGTAAAGACATGGCCTCGGAACACAAGAGACCGAAAGGTCGAACATGAGTCATATGGAAGATACGATCAACATGGAGATGTTCACCGATGATGACTAGTCCGTCTCACGTGATGATCGGACACGGTCTAGTTGAGTCGGATCATGTATCACTTAGATGACTAGAGGGATGTCTAATCTGAGTGGGAGTTCATTAAATAATTTGATTAGATGAACTTAATTATCATGAACTTAGTATAAAAACCTTTGCAAAATGTCTTGTATATCAAATGGCCAACGCTCATGTCAACCTCAACTTCAACGCGTTCCTAGAGAAAACCAAGCTGAAAGATGAAGGCAACAACTATTTGGACTAGGTCCGGAACCTGAGGATCATCCTCATAGCTGCCAAGAAAGCATATGTCCTAGAAGGACCACTAGGTGAAGCACCCATCCCAGTGAACCAAGACGTTATGAACGCTTGGCAGTCACGTGCTGATGATTACTCCCTCGTTCAGTGCGGCATGCTTTACAGATTAGAACCGGGTCTCCAAAAGCGTTTTGAGCAACATGGAGCATATGAGATGTTCGAAGAGCTGAAAATGGTTTTCCAAGCTCATGCCCGGGTCGAGAGATATGAAGTCTCCAACAAGTTCTACAGTTGTAAGATGGAGGAAAATAGTTCTGTCAGTGAGCACATACTCAAAATGTCTGGGTTGCACAACTGCTTGTCCCAGCTGGAGATTAACCTCCCGGGCGAGGCGGTCATTGACAGAATCCTTCAGTTGCTCCCACCTAGCTACAAGAGCTTTGTGATGAACTACAATATGCAGGGGATGGTGAAAACTATTCCTGAAGTATTTTCAATGCTGAAATCAGCAGAGGTGGAAATCAAAAAGGAACATCAAGTGTTGATGGTCAATAAAACCACTAGTTTCAAGAAAGGCAAGGGTAAGAAGAACTTCAAGAACGACGGCAAGGGAGTTGCCACGCCCGGTAAGCCAGTTGCTGGGAAGAAGCCAAAGAATGGACCCAAACCTGAGACTGAGTGCTTTTATTGCAAGGGAAAGGGACACTGGAAGCGGAACTGCCCCAAATACTAAGCGGACAAGAAGGCCGGCAACACCAAAGGTATATGTGATATACATGTAATTGATGTGTACCTTACCAGTACTCGTAGTAGCTCCTGGGTATTTGATACCGGTGCGGTTGCTCATATTTATAACTCAAAGCAGGAGCTGCAGAATAAGCGGAGACTGGCGAAGGACAAGGTGACGATGCGCGTCGGGAATGGTTCCAAGGTCGATGTGATCGCCGTCGGCACGCTACCTCTACATTTACCTACGGGATTAGTTTTAAACCTCAATAATTGTTATTTAGTGCCAACTTTGAGCATGGACATTGTATCTGGATCTCGTTTAATGCGAGATGGCTACTCATTTAAATCCGAGAATAATGGTTGTTTTATTTATATGAGAGATATGTTTTATGGTCATGCCCTGCTGGTCAATGGTTTATTCTTAATGAATCTCGAACGTGATGTTACACATATTCATAGTGTGAATACCAAAAGATGTAAAGTTGATAACGACAGTCCCACATACTTGTGGCACTGCTGCCTTGGTCACATTGGTGTCAAATGCATGAAGAAGCTCCATGCTGATGGACTTTTGGAGTCTCTTGATTACGAATCATTCGACACATGCGAACCATTCCTTATGGGCAAAATGACCAAGACTCCGTTCTTCGGAACAATGGAGCGAGCAACCGACTTATTGGAAATCATACATACTGATGTGTGCGGTCCAATGAGCGTTGAGGCTCGCGGAGGATATCGTTATGTTCTCACTCTCACTGATGACTTGAGTAGATGTGGGTATTTCTACTTGATGAAACACAAGTCTGAGACCTTTGAAAAGTTCAAGGAATTTCAGAATGAGGTAGAGAATCAACGTGACCGAAAGATAAAGTTCTTACGATCAGATCGTGGGGGAGAATATTTAAGTCACGAATTTGGTACGCACTTAAGGAAATGTGTAATCGTTTCACAACTCACGCCGCCTGGGACACCTCAGCATAACGGTGTGTCCGAACATCGTAATCGCACTCTATTGGATATGGTGCCATCTATGATGTCACTCACCGATTTACCGCTATCATTTTGGGGATACGCTCTAAAGACAGCTACATTCACTTTAAATAGGGCACCATCTAAATCCATTGAGACGACACCGTATGAATTATGGTTTGGGAACAAACCTAAGCTGTCGTTTCTAAAAGTTTGGGGATGCGGTGCTTATGTCAAGAAACTTCAACCTGAAAAGCTCGAACCCAAGTCGGAAAAATGCGTCTTCATAGGATACCCTAAGGAAACCATTGGGTATACCTTCTACCTCAGATCCGAAGGCAAGATCTTTGTTGCCAAGAACGGGTCCTTTCTGGAGAAAGAGTTTCTCTCCAAAGAAGTAAGTGGGAGGAAAGTGGAACTAGATGAAGAACTGCCTCTTGAACCAGAAAGTAGCGCAGCTCAGGAAGATGTTCCTATGGTGCCTGCACTGACTAGAGAGGAAACTAATGATGATGATCAAGGTACTTCGGATCAAGTTACTACTGAACTTCATTGGTCCATGAGGACACGTTCCACGCCAGAGTGGTATGGCAACCCTGTCCTAGAAATCATGCTATTAGACAACGGTGAACCTTCAAACTATGAAGAAGCAATGGTGGGCCCAGATTCCAACAAATAGCTTCAAGCCATGCAATCTGAGATAGGATCCATGTATGAAAACAAAGTGTGGACTTTGACAGACTTGCCCGATGATCGGCGAGCGATAGAAAACAAATGGATCTTTAAGAAGAAGACGGACGCGGATGGTAATGTTACCATCTATAAAGCTTGACCTGTCGCTAAGGGTTATCGACAAGTTCAAGGGGTTGACTATGATGAGACTTTCTCTCCCGTAGCAAAGCTGAAGTCCGTCCGAATCATGTTAGCAATTGCCGCATACTATGATTATGAGATATGGCAAATGGACGTCAAAACGGCATTGCTTAACGGCCATCTTAAGGATGAACTGTATATGATGCAGCCGGAAGGTTTTGTCGATCCAAAGAATGCTAACAAGGTATGCAAGCTCCAGCGCTCCATCTATGGGCTAGTGCAAGCATCTCGGAGTTGGAACATTCACTTTAATAAAATGATCAAAGCGTTTGGGTTTATGCAAACCTATGGAGAAGCCTGCGTTTACAAGAAAGTGAGTGGGAGCTCTGTAGCATTTCTCATATTATATGTGGATGACATACTTTTGATGGGAAATGACATACAACTTTTGGACAACATTAAGGCCTACTTGAATAAGTGTTTTTCAATGAAGGACCTTGGAGAAGCTGCTTACATATTAGGCATCAAGATCTATAGAGATAGATCGAGACGCCTCATAGGTCTTTCACAAAGCACATACCTTGATAAGATATTGAAGAAGTTCAATATGGATCAGTCCAAGAAGGGGTTCTTGCCTGTGTTGCAAGGTGTGAAATTGAGCTCAGCTCAATGTCCGACCATGGCATAAGATAGAGAAAAGATGAGTGTCGTCCCGTATGCCTCAGCCATAGGGTCTATCATGTATGCCATGCTGTGTACCAGACCTGATGTAAACCTTGCCGTAAGTTTGGTAGGAAGGTACCAAAGTAATCCCGGCATGGAACACTGGACAGCGGTCAAGAACATCCTGAAGTACCTGAAAAGGACTAAGGATATGTTTCTCGTATATGGAGGTGACGAAGAGCTCGTCGTAAAGGGTTACGTCGATGCTAGCTTCGACACAGATCTGGATGACTCTAAGTCACAAACCGGATACGTGTATATTTTGAATGGTGGGGCAGTAAGCTGGTGCAGTTGCAAGCAAAGCGTCGTGGCGGGATCTACATGTGAAGCGGAATACATGGCAGCCTCGGAGGCAGCGCATGAAGCAATCTGGGTGAAGGAGTTCATCACCGACCTAGGAGTCATACCCAATGCGTCGGGGCCGATCACACTCTTCTATGACAACACTGGAGCTATTGACCTTGCCAAGGAGCCCAGGTTTCACAAGAAGACCAGGCACATCAAGCGTCGCTTCAACTCCATTCATGAAAATGTTCAAGATGGATACATAGATATTTGCAAAGTGCACACGGATCTGAATGTTGCAATCCTTTGACTAAACCTCTTCTGGGAGCAAAACATGATCAACACCAGAACTCTATGGTTGTTCGATTCATCACAATGTAACTAGATTATTGACGCTAGTGCAAGTGGGAGACTGTTGGAAATATGCCCTAGAGGCAATAATAAAATGGTTATTATTATATTTCCTCGTTCATGATAATTGTCTTTTATTGATGCTATAATTGTGTTATTCGGAAATCGTAATACATGTGGGAATACATAGACCACAACATGTCCCTAGTGAGCCTCTAGTTGACTAGCTCGTTTATCAATAGATGGTCACGGTTTCCTGACCATGGACATTGGATGTCATTGATAACGGGATCACATCATTGGGAGAATGATGTGATGGACAAGACCCAATCCTAAGCATAGCACAAGATCGTGTAGTTCGTTTGCTAGAGCTTTTCCAATGTCAAGTATCATTTCCTTAGACCATGAGATCGTGTAACTCCCGGATGCCGTAGGAGAGCTTTGGGTGTACCAAACGTCACAACGTATCTGTGTGACTATAAAGGTATACTGCAGGTATCTCCGAAAGTGTCTGTTGGGTTGACACGGATCGAGACTGGGATTTGTCACTCCGTATGACGGAGAGGTATCTCTGGGCCCACTCGGTAATGCATCATCATAATGAGCTCAAAGTGACTAAGTCGTTGGTCACGGGATCATGCATTACGGTACGAGTAAAGTGACTTGCCGGTAACGAGATTGAACGAGGTATTAGGATACCGACGATCGAATCTCGGGCAAGTAACGTACCGATTGAAAAAGGGAATTGTATACGGGATTACTTGAATCCTCGACATCGTGGTTCATTCGATGAGATCATCGTGGAAGATGTGGGATTCAACATGGGTATCCAGATCCCGCTGTTGGTTATTGGCCGAAGAGTCGTCTCGGTCATGTCTGCATGTCTCCTGAACCCGTAGGGTCTACACACTTAAGGTTCGGTGACGGTAGGGTTGTAGAGTACTAGTATGCGGTAACCCAAAAGTTTTTCGGAGTCCTGGATGAGATCCCGGAGGTCACGAGGAGTTCCGGAATGGTCGGAGGTGAAGAATTATATATAGGAAGTCCAGATTCGGCCATCGAGAAAGTTTCGGGGGTCACTGGTATTGTACCGGGACCACCGGAAGGGTCCCGAGGGTCCACCTATCCCGGAGGGCCCCATGGGCCGAAGTGGGGAAGGGAACCAGCCCCTGGTGGCATGGTGCGCCCCCCTTGCCCCCCCTGCGCCTAGGGTTGGAAACCCTAGGGGTGGGGGCGCCCCACTTGGCTTGGGGGGAATGCCACCCCCCTTGGCCGCCGCCCCCCTTGAGATGGGATATCCAAGGGGGTCGGCGCCCCCCCTAGCCCCTATATAAAGTGGGGGGAGGGAGGGCAGCCGCACCCAAGTCCCTGGCGCCTCCCTCTCCCTCTGCAACACCTCTCCCTCTCGTAGAGCTTGGCGAAGCCCTGCCGAGATCGCCGCTACTTCCACCACCACGCCGTCGTGCTGCTAGATCTCCATCAACCTCTCCCTCCCCCTTGTTGGATCAAGAAGGAGGATACGTCTTCCCCAACCGTACGTGTGTTGAACACAGAGGTGTCGTCCGTTCGGCACTAGGATCATCGGTAATTTGGATCACGACGAGTACGACTCCCTCAACCCCGTTCTCTTGAACGCTTGCGAGCGATCTACAAGGGTATGTAGATGCACTCCTCTCTCTCGTTGCTAGATGACTCCATAGATTGATCTTGGTGAAGCGTAGAAATTTTTTAATTTCTACAACGTTCCCCAACAACTTCATCATCGCGAACATGGCAAATGTTCTTTTCTTTGTTATCACGCATCATACCAATGCCTGCGTACTGTTCTAGTAGTGGCAGCAACGGCCCTACATAAATGAGTTGACCGTACTATGATGCATCCCAAGGGGGCATTTCTGGCCTTTGAGAACCCCAAGTATCAGCGCCATCTTCGTGATTCATTCTTCCCGCGTCTCATTTCTACCAATGTGTTCTCAGTCACTGCATGAATAAGAATGCATCAACAATCCACAAAAATTGTATTCTTCTGCTGCTTGCACGTAGAAGATAACACGTCAGTGTTATCACATTTTCATGCGTTGGCAACCAACACATCATTGAAAGTAGAACATGCACATCCACTCTCTTTGTAAAATCTAGGTGCTAGCTATCTGTTTGATTTGATGGCAACAACCACTACAGTAGGATGGCAAGGAACAGGTTAACATGGTGGCAGTTAACGACAATGAAAGGTGGCAACTGACGTTAGACACAAGTGGCAATTAATTTTAGCCACCCCTTTTATTCCAAATTTGTCATTTCTTTCCCTTTTTAGGGACTCCTACTCATCCATTTCATTACCTACTACTTGCGTCTAGGGAACTAGGAACTTAAGCTAATCTCAAACGTAGTACATGGCAGATCTGGAGTATTTGTCTTGGCAAATGCAAATATACACAGAACCTAGTTGTGTTTTATCCCTATAGCGTAGATCCAGTCACCACCTTCATCGGTAAATTTGCAATTTTCTGCCCAGAAGAAGGATGAGAAGCAGTATGAGATCGGGAGATGTCACCTGCTTTTAGCTGATCGTCTTTGGAGGGCGGGGTTGGAGTGGGGGTGGGGGTGGGGGAGGGTTGGGGTGTGGTTTGCGGTGGGAAGGCCCTACGGATTTGCTCTGGTTGCCATGGCAACTAGAGAAGGCCGATGATGGAGGTAGGGGTTCAAGAGGTGGGAGACAATGGCGACAGTCGGGAGTGGGGATCGATCAGAGGCCAGGAACGGCTGGGTCATGCGGGCAGTGGGGTCGTCTGGCCCGGACGGTGTCGTGCGGGCGGGGTTGCCACACCCCGGACATGCGGGTTGTGCCTTTGCATGCCCGGATGCGGTCGTGCGGGCGGGTTCCTGTCCATGCCACACGTGTGGCAGTTATCGGGACCCTTTTCATATATGACATGTTTAAATCTGATGCGCGGTTATTAAGTTATATGCAATGCAAAAATAATGGCATTTCTGTAAATATGCAAAAGAAAGTAAAACAACAGGGGAACACGGGCTCGGTCAGCCAAGGCGCCATACACAGAGGGGAAAAAGGCTAAGGTAAAATGAGGAGGCTGGGATTCAATCCCAGAAATCATGGGTGGAGGGGCAGCGCGATGACCAGCTGGGCTGAGATGCAACAGTTGTGCAAATGGTGAGCCGGTGATCTTGATAATCTATCAATAAAAGTGACGAGCTTCAGCCATGGATGCGCCGAGAAAACTCACTGCAACGGCGAGCCAACGCGGTGGCAATCTCTGCTGCTAGGCTTCGGCGGGCGTGCGGAAAAGGGTGCTTGTGCATGCGAACTGAGCGGCTACTGCGGCGGGCATAAGTGTGCAAGGCTGCGGGGGCGGGAGCTCGAGGACGAGCTCGAGATTGCCTCGGTCATGGCGGCGGCCAGGCGAAGCAGGGCAAGCAGCGTGATGCGGGGTGCTACTCTGGCGTGTGCATGCTGAGCACGAGCTGCATGTGAAGCGCCGGTGTGGGGTGCGCAGGAGAGGCGTGCGTGCGAAAGAAACAAAGGAGCAGAGCAACCTCACCGGGAACCAATGTGACAGCGGAGGCCTCGCCGGAATTAGATCCCGACGTGCTCGAGAAGCAAGGGAGTGTGGTTGTGCTCAGCGCATGAATTCGCACCTCCGCATGTGCCATCCATCTCCGAACCTCGATAGAAACGACGCCAGCGATGAGTAGCAGCGGAGACGTGCGTCGGGTGTGGATGGATTGCGAGCCTACAGTGCGCCAAAGAGGAAAACTAACGGGGCCTAGAAGTTAAACGCGAGGGTGTGAGGGCAAGGATGGCGAAAGATCGACCCAGAGGTCACCGGAACAAGGCCGGCGATGTGGTCATGGCGGAGGAACTATCGGGCATGCGAGCAATTAGCGACAAATGAGGCAGTTGACGGGGAAAAAGGTACGGGGGGCGCGGCTGCTCACGTTGAGGGGCTTGGCGGAGTCGATCGAGCTCGGGGACGAGGGGACGCGACGAAGGGGACATGGCGGAGGCACTGATCGAGGTGACGGCACTTGGTACCTAAAGCAGACGAAGCAGAGGAAGAAGAGGATACGGGCATCGCGGTCTTGACATCCCGCGGTGATGCAGAGGACGTCGGGGATGAAGAGGAACTTGGTGCAAGTCCTGGGCACCTTGGCTGCGGCTGGACTTGACCGAGAGCACACCGGCGACGAGCACATGCTCATGTACTCTCTCGGGACTCTCAAGGGGAAGGAGGAGGAAGGCAGGGGAGATACCCTTGGGTGGTGGCGGAGATGGGAAACCCTACGGAAGCTGGGGCGAATTTATACAGGGGCGCGGGGACGCGCTGGCTTCGACGTCCGTGAGCTCGAGCTCACGGCGTTGGCACTCCCGAAGGCATAGGAGGAAGGCGGAGCTGTAGCGGAGCCGGTGGCCGTGAAAATGGTTTGGGCCAGCTGGAAGAGGCCCAGGTGTGCTGCGGTGGCTACAGGGAGGCCTTTTCCCTTATCTTAAAATCTGTAGATTCAAATTCCTAGATGAACAAAAGGAAAAGGACAGGGTCTTGCATGAAGAGAGAGAAGGAAGTAAAAATATACATGATCTCCTGAATTTATGCACAATTTGAATAAAATTGTTTGGGCATTTTTAGAGGTAGACAAATAATTCAAGTTTGAATTAAATTCAAACTTGAGCATTTTTTAACCCAACCAAATCAAGACCAATTGAGATAAAATTTGTCAGAGAGGTATAAGGCATTGAGTAAGATCACCAGGAAATAAATGAACATTAATGGAGGAGGGAATAATGTCACTTGTAAAAAATGAAGGAAGAAGGAAGGGAGAGGTGATGATACATGGGCATATGGCTTGAGAGAGAGATAGCAAGGGCTGATGCACACACAACATGAAGAATGCAACCAACATGATGAGCATGATGAAATGCAAAAATGACAAGGGTACAATGCAACATAACAAGTGAGATGAGCATGGTGCAAGAAGCAAATATATGACAAGGCACTCAACATGATCATGGCATAAACATATAGGAATGAAATATGCAAAACAATTATGATAATGCAACCAACATAATAAACACACGGCAACAACTAAAAAAATGGAAGGCAACTGAAGCTTCGGTCTCGGGGCATCACACCACGTCACAAAAACCCTCACCCCGCCCACCACCCTGTCTAGTCCCCATTCACACCTGCACAAGATCCTCCGCGACTCTGCATGGCACCGCCTGAAGCCACGGTAACAACTTAGCTCGCCGCATGTCGCTGCCGCCAGGGTTCTGGCAAACCCCACCGCATTTTGCCACTTCCGCTTGCCACCGCTTATCACCATTGACTTTCTCGATGCTGCTCGCCATCGACCTAGCTCTGCCCGGTTAGGGAATCCGCCGTACTGAGGGTTTTTTCTCATGGAAAACAAGGTAACTAATTTAATGAGATATTCTCTCATCTCTTATCCTAGTTCATCTGCCTCCTTTAATCACCCGGCTGAAAATCTCCGTGAATTCATTTTCATTCGAGCTGATTTGAGGATTTTGTTTCATTCATAGTGTACAGTGCATGGACACATCAGAATTTGCGGCCTCGGCCAGATATCCATGGAGTTCCATCTCACCGTACCAGATGACTGGAGGATGCGTGTGGTATGTTCAATCTCACCCTACATCGGTTGGCATGGCCTACTTTCCTAGCCATATACTATATATTGCTACATTTGGATAAAAGGTGCCACATGCGCCATATACGTCAAAGGTTTTTTCCTCTTCTTTCTATATTAAGCAAATTAATGATATATTCTTCTCTCGATTACTCTCATATTTCCATGACATCGTGGTCCCTATCTGTTTAATTATAGATTTTTGTCCTTTGATTTCAACTATTGTATGGTTCTTTCAGTTTTGCCCATATTTGCATGGTACCCTATTCTTTTACAATCCTACCATTTTATACAGTGTGTCCCTTCCTATGCAACAACATCTGTCGTACACAATCTTGCCCTTTACATAAATCAAGACTGCATGGATGACATACTGAACACAAACCATGGATTTACAATCGCTGCTTTTGTAAGACGATGAATGTGGTCACTCCTATTTTGCCACGGGCCTTTGGACATAAATTTCTAAATTCTGTGTACTAAAAACTGGCACTAAAATTGCATTACACATAAAAGTGCCTGGTCATGAGATATATGCTAACTTCCTCGATGTTATCATCCCTCCAGACTTTGTTCGAAGTAAGTGTTCTTTTCAAGTATGTGCATGTTGACTTATCCGGCAATATCAAAGGAATTGTGTAGTATTTAATCAACAAATTGGTATTCCATTTTCTTACTATATTCCTACCTACTACTAGTAACCAATACACTTTTCTTTTGCCCTGTTTTAACTAAATATTCCCTATACTCCCACTTCCATCAGAAAGTGACGCGGACGAGGAGACTCCAGAGTTGGAGAACTAAAGGAAATATGCCCTAGAGGCAATAATATAGTTGTTATTATTTCCTTATTGATGATAAAGTTTTATTATTCATGCTATAATTGTATTGATTGGAAACTGAAATACATGTGTGAATACATAAACAAATACCATTTCCCTAGTAAGCCTCTACTAGACTAGCTTGTTGATCAAAGATAGTTATGGTTTCCTAACCATAGACACGTGTTGTCATTGGAGAACGAGATCACATCATTAGGAGAATGATGTGATGGAAAAGACCCATCTGTTAGCTTAGCATATGATCGTTCAGTTTATTGCTATTGCTTTCTTAATGTCAAATACATATTCCTTTGATTATGAGATTATGCAACTCCCGGATACCGAAGGAATACCTTGTGTGCTATAAAACGTCACAACGTAACTGGGTGATCATAAAGATGCTCTACAGGTATCTCCGAAGGTGTTTGTTGAGTTGGCATAGATCGATATTAGGATTTGTCACTCCATGTATCAGAGAGGTATCTCTGGGCCCTCTCGGTAATACACATCATAAGAAACCTTGCAAGAAAAGTGACTAAGGAGTTAGTTACAAGATGATGTATTACGGAATGAGTAAAGAGACTTGCCGGTAACGAGATTGAACTAGGTATGAAGATAACAACGATCGAATCTCGAGCAAATAACATACAGAGAGACAAAGGGAATTACGTATGTTGTCATAAGGTTCGACCGATAAAGATCTTCGTAGAATATGTAGGAGCCAATATGGGCAGCCAGGTTCCGCTATTGGTTATTCAATGGAGAGGTGTCTCGGTCATGTCTACATAGTTCTCGAACCCGTAGGGTCCGCACGCTTAACGTTCGTTGACGATATAGTGTTATATGAGTTATATGATTTGGTGACCGAATGTTGTTC